>NC_051332.1:12927226-13244685 GCF_015220235.1 Choloepus didactylus
CATCAATCTAATACGAAAACCAGGCAAAGAGGCTACAAAAAAGGAAATCTAAAAGCCAGTCTCCCTATTGAATATAGATGCAAAAATTCTCAACAAAATACTTGCAAATCAAATCCAAAGACATATTAAAAAAATCATACACCATGACCAAGTGGGGTTCATTCCAGGTATGCAAGGATGGTTCAACATAAGAAAATCAATTAATGTATTACAACACATTAATGAATCAAAAGGGAAAAATGAGATGATCATCTCAATAGATGATGAAAAAGCATTTGACAAAATCTAACATCCCTTTTTGATAAAAACACTTCAAAAGGTAGGAATTGAAGGAAACTTCCTCAATATGATAAAAAGCATATGTGAAAAACCCACAGCCAGCAGAGTACTCAATGGTGAGAGACTGAAAGCCTTCCCTCTAAGATCAGGAACAAGATGAGGACACCTGCTATCACCACTGTTATTCAACATTGTGCTGGAAGTGCTAGCCAGGGCAATCCAGCAAGACAAACAAATAAAAGACATCCAAATTGGAAAGAGAGAAGTAAAACTGTCATTGTTTGCAGATGATATGATCTTATATCTGGAAAACCCCGAGAAATCAATGATACAGCTACTAGAGCTAATAAGCAAATTTAGCAAAGCAGTGGGATACAAGATTAATGCACATAAGTTGGTAATGTTTCTCTATGTTGGAAGTGAACAAACTAAAGAGACACTCAAGAAAAAGATAATATTTTCAATAGCAACTACAAAAATCAAATACCTAGGAATAAACTTAACCAAAAATGTAAAAGACCTATACAAAGAAAAGTACAAAACTCTACTAAAAGAAACATATGGGGACCTTAAAAGATGAAAAAAATATTCCATGTTCATGGATAGGAAGGCTAAATGTCATTAAGATGTCAATTCTACCCAAACTTACCTACAGATTCAATGCAATCCCAATCAAAATTCCAACAACCTACTTTGCAGACTTGGAGAAGCAAGTAATCAAATTTATCTGGAAAGGGAAGAAGGCTTGCATTGCTAAAGACTCACTAAAAAAGAAAAACGAAGTGGAGGGCTTACACTTCCTGACTTTGAAGCTTATTATGAAGTCACAATTGTCAAAACAGCATGGTACTGGCAAAAGATAGAAATTGATCAATGTAATTGAATTGAGAATTTGGAGATAGACCCCCAGATCTATGGCAGACTGATATTTGATAAGATCCCCAAAGTCACTGAAATGGGATATAATGGTCTTTTCAACAAATGGGACTGGAAGAGTTGGATATCCACATCCAAAAGAATGAAAGAGGACCCCTACCTCACCCCCTACACAAAAATTAACCCAAAAAGGATCAAAGATCTCAATATAAAAGAAACTACCATGAAACTCCTAGAAGATAATGTAGGGAAACATCTTCAAGACCTTGTATTAGGTGGCCACTTCCTAGACTTTACACCCAAAGCACAAGAAATGAAAGAAAAAAATAGATAAATGTGAACTCAAGCTTATGAGATTCTGTATCTCAAATGAATTTCTCAAAAAGTTAAAGAGGCAACCAACTCAATGGGAAAACATTTTTGGAAACCATATACCTGAAAAAAGACTGATATCTTGCATATATAAAGAAATCCTACAACTCAATGATGATAGTAGACAGCCCAATTATAAAATGGGCAAAAGATATGAAAAGACATTTCTCTGAAGAGGAAATGCAAATGGCCAAGAAACACATGAAAAACTGTTCAGCTTCACTAGCTATTAGAGAGATACAAATTAAGACCACAATGAGATATCATCTCACACCAATTAGATTGGCTGCCATTAAACAAACAGGAAACTACAAGTGCTGGAGGGGATGTGGAGAAATTGGAACTCTTATTCATTGTTGGTGGGACTGTATAATGGTTCAGCCACTCTGGAAGTCAGTCTGGCAGTTCCTTAGAAAACTAGATATAGAGTTACCCTTTGATCCAGCGATTGCACTTCTCAGTATATACCCAGAAGAATGGAAAGCAGTGACATGAACAGATATCTCCATGCCAGTGTTCATAGCAGTGTTATTCACAATTGCCAAGAGATGGAAACAACCCAAATGTCCTTCAGCAGATGAGTGGATTAATAAAATGTGATATATACACATGGTGGAATACTACATGGCAGTAAGAAGGAACGATGTTGTGAAACATGACAACATGGATGAACCTTGAAGACATAATGCTGAGTGTAATAAGCCAGGCACAAAAAGAGAAATATTATATGCTACCACTAATGTGAACTTTGAAAAATGTAAAACAAATGGTTTATAATGTAGAATATAGGTGAACTAGTGATAGAGAGCAATTAATAAAGGGGAACGATAATCCAATAAGGACAGATAAGCTGTCATGGGTAAATTTAACATTCTGGGAATGCCCAGGAATGACTATGGTCTGTTAATTTCTGATGGGTATAGTAGGAACAAGTTCACAGAAATGTTGCTATATTAGGTTATTTTCTTGGGGTAGAGTAGGGACATGTTGGAAGTAAAGTAGTTATCTTAGGTTAGTTGTCTTTTTCTTGTTATGGTCTGTTTGAAATGTTCTTTTATTTTATGTCTTTTTTAATTTTTTAATTTTTTAATGTTTTTATACAGTTGATTAAAAAAAGTTTAAAAAAAAACAAGGAAAAATATGCAGAGCCCCCTTGAGGAGCTGGTGGAGAATGCAGGCGTATTCGCCTGCCCCACCTTGGTTTTTGCTAATGTGCTCACAGACATAGGGGACTGGTGGTTTGATGGGTTGAGCCCTCTATCATAGAACTTGCCCTTTGGAAGTCTGTTGCTGCAAAGGAGAGGTTATACCTCCCTATCATTGTGACTAAGAGCCTCCTCCCTAATGCCTCTTTTTTGCTCAGATGTGGCCCTCTCTCTAGCTAAGCCAACTTGAAAGGTGAAATCACTACCCTCCCCCCTACATGGGATCAGACACCCAGGGGAGTGAATCTCCCTGGAAACATGGAATATGACTCCCAGGGAGGAATTTAGACCTAGCATCGTGGGATGGAGAACATCTTCTTGACCAAAAGGGGGATGTGAAAGGAAATGAAATAAGCTTCACTGGCAGAGAGAGTCCATAAGAGCTGAGAGGTCACTCTGGCGGGCACTCTTATGCACCATATAGACAAACCCTTTTTAGGTTCTAATAAATTGGGGTAGCTGGTGGTGGATACCTGAAACTAGCAAACTACAGCCCAGAACCCATGATTCTTGAAGACAATTGTATAAAAATGTAGCTTATGAGGGGTGACAATGGGATTGGGAAAGGCATGAAGACCACACTTCCCTTTGTCTAGTTTATGGATGGATGAGTAGAAAAATGGGGGAAGGAAAAAATAAACAAAGGCATCCAGTGTTCTTTTTTACTTTAATTGCTCTTTTTCAATTTAATTATTATTCTTGTTATTCTTGTGTGTGTGGTAAAGAAGGTGTCAGGGATTGATTTTGGTGATGAATATACAACTATATAACGGTACTGTGAACAATCAAATGTATGATTTGTTTTGTATGACTGCATGGTGTGTGAATATATCTCAATAAAATGAATGTAAAAAAATAAATAAAATTAAAAAATTAAAAAAATGTAGGAAGTAGCTTTAAATCTCTGAGACAAGGTTTGTCTTATTCTTGCTTGCAACTGGAAGTCATATAGCATGTTTGAAACAGAGAAATTTATAAGATCAAATTTATGTTTTAATAAAGTAGGTTGGCAGCTGTGAGGAGATCACCAAAGCAGAAAGCAAAGAAAGGATTTTTGCAATTGTCCAAATAAAGAGTGGTGATGGCTTGAACTACTATGGTGGTAGTGACAGTGACAAAGATAGAGATTGAGTCAACTGGGTTTTCTGATAAATTTAATATGGGTGGGATGTGTCAGAACACAGAAAAGATAGTCTAAGATATAAAAAGAATGTCTGATCCAGGGGCCCTGCTGCTTATCTCACAGAAAACAGGTGCCCCATAAACTAAAGAATGAAGGCTGTTCAAGGCTGTTCCAGCCACAGTGGTACCTCAAAGGCAGGTAAGGCAAGGTCAGACATGTCCATAAGATGAACAACCAGAAAGGCCTGCTCTCCCTAGATAGATAACGCAGCTGATTTTCAAGGAGAATACTGTGTCAGAACCCTAGAAACCAATCAGCCCAGAAATTGATAGGCACTCACCCAATCAAGGCACAGAACACACTCAGCAGGCAACCTTCCCCCCAACACCCTCCCATCCCAATGTGGGTTTTTCCTTTAAAAATGCTGCTCTCAGATAGAGAGCCATAGCCATTATTTTTCTTTCCTGTTTTCTGCTGGCTTCCACCACCTGCTTTCTTCCTCTAATAAACCTTAAATGCCCTAGTTAAACCATGACTCGCATGTTGTGTGGATTCCTGAATGACTCTGACCTAACATTTGGTGCTGAAAGCCCAGGATGGAGGTTCAACTGAGGTTTGAGTTTCCCAGCCCCTTGGGGCAATGGGGCAGCCTTCCAGTTGACTCTGCTCCCTGAACTACAACCATTCAGTTTTCCATGCTTTCAGTGGCTTGAGTCCATCAACTCAGACCACCTTGATGTGATGCTGGCTTACCCTCATGGCTCTCAAATATCTACAACTAATTTGGCCCTAGGTATGTAAGTGATGTCTTTCTGCCCAGATCCCCCCTTGGGAGTTTCATTTGGCATCCTGTGGACCCCCTGGCCCCCACAATTGTGGCACCTTGGCCCACTTTAATGCAGCACCTGGCTTCATAAGCCTAGGAAAACCTGAGCACCCAGTCAAAACTCTCTGATGCTCTGTGAACATCTTTCCCCTTTGCAGCAGTCAAAGTAACATGGGGGATGCCTTGGGCAAAAGACTGCACATGATTTCCTGACCCCCAATGGAAAACCAGGAGTGCCTGCTTTGTTGTTGTAATGGGTCATATGGATCTGGGCTGTTAGTCTCACTTGAGCAATGTTTTGGGTGTCCTCTGTAAGCCTCTACAGGAACAGGTGAGCCATGGGTCTCTCACAGGTGATCTCCATAAGCCTCTGATGAGCAAAGTTCCCTAACAAACCACAAGCCTCTTAAATTTCTTAAATAATCATAGGTAATATAGAGTCAGTTTTCAGTAGCTCCAAAACTGAATTTCCTCCTAAATCTACTCCCTCAGATGTTTAAAATTCAATTAAAAGGGGAAGTAGAATGAATAAAATTTGGCTGCAGTATCCTTTAGAACAACAAAAACATTAGTCAGAATATG
This sequence comes from Choloepus didactylus, assembly GCF_015220235.1. Taxonomy (NCBI): domain Eukaryota; kingdom Metazoa; phylum Chordata; class Mammalia; order Pilosa; family Megalonychidae; genus Choloepus; species Choloepus didactylus. Next base: position 12,932,490 of record NC_051332.1, read on the forward strand.
GCACTTTCAATTGGCAAATTCTCACTGAAATTAATAATTTTATTTGGCACAAAGGCAAGTGGTCTGTAGCTCCTAATCTCAAGCTTTCTAAACTGTTCAGTCCTGGATATCTTTGTGCCAGTCTGTTGCCTCCTACCAAATCCTCCTCCTTCACAAAAAAACCTTCTACATCTTCCACTTTCTTGTCTACAAAAGTTAACCCTGAAAAGCCTTTAAGCAGCTTCTGCTTCTTTAACCCTGCAAACCATCTCCCTCGTAACTCCTCTCTAACCACTTCCACTCCCCTTCCCTCACCCTTAACCCCTTCCCCTCACTTCTCATCCCATTGCTGCCTCCTCACCTCACCCCACCCACACACAGCCTGCTCACCATCCTTGTACCCCTCCCCTCATCTCACACTCCAGCCCACCTCTCCTGGGCAGGGGTGTGCAGCGCAAGCCCAGAGCACATGCACCTGGTGCAACCGGAGGATAAATGAATAAGGGGAGAACTCCTCAAGTTGCTGTCTCCTGCTGTTTTACTATCAACCAACTATCCCCATCCCTAACAATGTTTAGCCTCTGATTTACAAACACTAAGTTTACATCCCAGTAAGCTGCTTCAATATGTAGATGACCTCCTGTGCAGTTCCTTAAAACCTTATCACAAAAACAGTCACTCTCCTTAACTACTTCCAACAGAAAGGATATAAAGTTTCCAAAGATAAAAAAAAAAAAAAAATTTCTAAGCCACAAGTCACTTACCTAAAAATTTTCCTCTCCTCTAACAAAAAGAAAACTTATTTCTCTATTTTAAGTGAGATCAGGTGAGCCGAACTATTTAAAACCATTTTCAAATGCCCTGATCCATGTCTCATCAGCTGTGGAGCTCCTCTGGACCCCTCAGCTCTGTGCCTACCAGCTGCCAGAAATTTTTCCTAGAGTACTGGGACTGGGAAGTCCAGGTGGAAGCACCCACTTCAGACTAACACCAAACACATCTGAGTTAAGGTAATCGAGACTTTCCCTGTGCTGGGTAAGTGTGTAATCTTTTGTTTACTGTGTTCACTTTGCTTTCTTTTGTTTCAATTAGTCTATTGTGCAGTAAGGCTAATTAAGTTGATCCAAGGGTCATGCATGCAAACTCAGTGGGTTTGAGCCCCACTAACCATAACTCCAGATTTGTAGTTCTCCTTTTAAATTTTGTGCAGTTTGCACAGTTTGCATTCATGTGAAAAACCAGTTACATTTAAACAGCTCCTACTCCTATGCTCTGTCTTCATAATTTTTTTGCTATTGCTCAGCCATGGGAAACTCTCAAAATGTGCCAGCTACATCTCCCTTAAAAACCATTCTTAATAATTGGTCTAAATTTGGAAAGTGTCATTAAAATTGTTAATAAGCTATAGCTGCAGTCAGCTGGACTTTATGTGTGGTATGGCTAGCTATAGAAAACTGTCTCAAGAAAGGCAAAGAAATCTGTAAGTTAAAAGAAAAGTTACAGTTTAAAAAATATGTGGACTTTCACCTCTGCTTTAATATAAAGCCTTCCAAATAAATGTAACAATGTGTCTTTGATACTAAATCATATGCAAGATAATAATAGTCATGTTAAACTTATAGTAAACTAAATGTATTTACTCAGTGGTTAATGAATTTACCATGAAATAGAAAATAGCTCTTATTACAATAGTTTTTATTCTGCTGGTCATTTGTTTATCTTGTTGTTGCCTGTATTGTATCTGTGAGTTTATGTCCAGAGCATCTTCCAGATTAATATAAAAACTTATTCACACTTGCTTAACAAAAAGCAGTTACAAAAAATAAAAAACATCTCCACCCACTTTCCCTTTTATAGAAGATGCTCAGAAGATACCGTTTCTTAAAAATAAGAAAAGGTTTCATGAAAAGGAGGGATGTAATTGCTGAGTAAGTCTGAGTAAGTAAGAAATATTCAATAAAACTTTCTCTCAAACTTTTTTCATTCTTTTCTATGCCTCTACAAGCTATTCTACTCCCCCTTATGTGGCCAGTAATTATCCTTATATTAATTTTCCTTTTTGCTCCTTGCCTCTTACAATGTCTAATTAAATTTATCAATAGGTCAATAGCAGCCATGACTAACCAGCAAAACTCTGAAAACATGCTACTGCTGCAAAAAAAATAAAAATTGAAAATCTGCTCCTGCCACAGCAAAAGCCTCACTACCACCCAGTTCCAGCAGAAGATATCCAAACATCAATCTAACAATGCTAGAACTTAGTTCAAAGCAACTCTTCCCCAGCTCTGTCCACACTCAGCCAGAAGTAGCTAAGAGTGTGACACCCCTATTCCCTACAAAGGATGCTTTGAACTAAGTTAAAATGTTAACCCAAAATTCAACCCAAACCAGTACTAATTTTTATTAAAAATAAAAGGCAGGAATGTCAGACCCCAGAAAAAGGAGTCTAACATATAGAAGGAATGTCTGATCCAGGGGCCCTGCTGCTTATCTCACAGAAAACAGGTGCCCCATAAACTAAAGAATGAAGGCTGTTCAAGGCTGTTCCAGCCACAGTGGTGCCTCAAAGGCAGGTAAGGCAAGGTCAGATATGTCCATAAGATGAACAACCAGAAAGGCCTGCTCTCCCTAGATAGATAATGCAGCTGATTTTCTAAGGAGAATACTGTGTCAGAACCCTAGCAACCAACCAGCCCAGAAATTGATAGGCACTCACCCAGTTGAGGCACAGAACACAATCAGCAGGCACAATTCCCCCCCAACACCCTCCCATCCCAATGTGGGTTTTCCTTTAAAAATGCTGCTCTCAGATAGAGAGCCATAGCCTTTATCTTTCTTGTATTCTCCTGGATCCCACCACCTGCTTTCTTCCTCTAATAAACCTTAAACTCTCTACTTAAACATGACTCATTGCATTGTATGGAATCCTGAACATCTCCAACCTAGCAGGATGGAAATAAAAGAATCATTCATTCTTGGTTTGACCCCCTGGATGTTTGGCTATTCCTTTACTGAAATGTTAATTCAAGAGAGGTGTTTTTGTTGTTTGTTTTGATTTTATTTCTGTCTTTGTTTTATTGCGTGTGTGGGGTTGTTATTGTTAAGTCTGGGCCCTGGTCCACTCCCCCAATTTCCCTCTTTTGTAAAGCCAGACTGCAGATCAGACCAGGGGCTGCATCACTACTCCCTACCTCTCCCATTTCATTGTAACTTCTCCTGTTCACACTTCACTTCTGCTCCCTCCCTTCCCCACATCTCCTGTTTGAATCTACAAACCAAGCATTGCCAAGCTACAAGATAAACTATGTGTAATCCCCCATTGGCCAAATCTCACATACCTTACATTCCAAGGTACTGTGTAACCTCCTAATAGACAGAAAGCCCTATAAAAAAAAGAATCCTTCCACCCAACCATGCAGTTTTTCCCACCAAGCAATCTCTATCTGCTGGCTGGAGCCACCCTGCGGTTTTTCTCAATAAACTTCTTTTGTTGCCTGCCATTTGGCTTCATCATCTATCTTTCATGACAGATGATCTTACATTTTGTTCAGAAACCTAATGCCTTTCATGTCACTTGCTGCTTCAACACTGACCTCTTATCTAGCAGAGATAAAGTGTCCAAGGTAACATATCAGCAATCGTGTACCTTCACTAGAGGATGGCCATTGGTGTCTGGAAAACCTCCATTAGCTAGGAAGGCATGTGGCTGGTGTCTGCTCCAAAGTTCTGGTTTCAAAATGGCTTTCCCCCAGGATGTTCCTCTTTAGGCTGCAGTTCCTCAAAAATGTCAGTTAGTTGTACTTTGGGTATTTGTACTCTCTCAGCTTCTCTGGAGCAAGTGTCTGCTTTCAACAGCCATCTTCAAACTGAGTTACTCTCTCAGCTTCTGGACATTCTTCAGAGCATCCCTCTTGGCTGTAGCAGCTTCCTCCTTCTGTCTGATCTTATATAGTGCTCCAGTAATTTAATTCAGCCCCTCCCTGAATGCATGGGCCAACACCTCCATAGAAATTATCCAGAGTCATCTCCCACAATTGGGTGAGGCACATCTCCATGGAAACACTAAAAGAATTGCAATCTAATTAACATGGATAGGTCTGCCCACACAAGATTACATCAAAGATATTGGCATTTGGGGAGATGTAATACATTCAAGCTGTCACATTCCACCCCCTGAACTCCAAAATGTCATTTTCTTTCCATATACAAAATACATTCAACCCGCAACATCACAGAAACTTAAATCATTTTAGTAGCAATAGTTAAGTACAAGATCGATCAAAATCAAGTATAAGCATGGTCAGTACTAAGGCATAATTCTCTTTTGGGTGTGGATCTGTGAACTTAGAACAAGTCATGTGCTTCCAATGTACAAAGGAGGGACATTCAGAAGATAAACGATCCTATTGCCATAAGGAGAAAGAATAAGGAAAACAGGTTTAACAGGACCAAAACAGTTCCTAAAACCTGTAGGACAAACTCCATTGTGTTTTAAAGTCTGGGAGTCATTTATAGAATGAGTTGTATCCATGGGGCTTGAGAGAGTGGGAGTCTAACACTCCCTAAGGGCCTCTTGGCAGCACTTTCCTCTCCAAATGCTAGTGTGAGTTATCCAACATATCCACACATTGGGGAGACAGCCTTCTTGGCCCCACCTTCCTCAAACATTGAGGCAAGACCTCGATTCCCTTCCATCTCTGGGGAACATGCTCAACCCCTTCAGAGCTCTGGGGTGGTGGCTAGGCTCACTGGATTCCCCTGGGAATATGCTCCACCCTCTTTGTGTCCTGGGGTGGCAAAACTCTTCCAGAGAATCAAGGTTAAAGGCCCACCTGCAATCTCCAGGGCAAACTCACCCTTTCCATGCTTGTGGGCCACTCTGCTCTCCCAGCCTGAAGCCTCTTGACTCCAGACCTCAACATCCATGGCTCTGTCCTTGAAGAACTTTTCCTTCAATTTGTTCCTTGTCTGTCTCCTCCAGTCCTAACCAGCAGTGGCTCTGTCTATAAAGAGCTCACAAAAATTCTGTTGGCTTTGCATGAAGCACACAGGGGTCAAAGCCATCAGACGATATGACTTTCCACAAATTCTTTCTGCTTAACTACTTCTCCAATCTTGGCTTGTACTGAAAAAGTGGCTGGGTTCCATGTCTGGTTACATCCTCATGTTGGGCTGTAGCTTCTGGGGTTTCACTACCTGGAAGCCCAGAGTTTTTCAGGCCACCAATTTCTGGTTTCTTTGAAACAAAGTGTTCATTTCTCAGCTTATATCTGTCCTCTCACATTTTACTATAAGCTGCAAGTAAAAGCAAGGCTTCTTCTATATAATGCTTGGAGACCTCATCAGCTAAATATTTCAGGTCATCACTTTCAAACTCTGCCTTCAAGGTGGGGCAAGGTGACAGAGTGGTGAGATGTATGTTTTAGTTACTTCTCCAGGGAAGTAAGTAGAAAGGCAGGAACTGCATGGAATGGACACCACAGAGCAATTTGACTTTGGGCATACTTCATACAACACTAATGAACACATGGAACTTCTGAGATCAGCAAAATCTGTAAGTTTTTGTGGCCAGGGAACACCCCCTCCCTGCCATGCTCAGTTTCATAGGAGGGGCCATCAGCACTGGGAATGAGGAGGGAGAACTGCAGAGGTGGCTCTTATTGGAAGCTCATTCTACTGATCCAAGCTCCAATCATAGATAGACTGAGACCAGACACCAGAGAATCCAGGAGCAGCCAGCCAAGTGGAGAGGAGATAGAGACAGTAAAAACAGCAAGAAAAACCCAAAAATAAAAGCAGAGGCCTTTTGGAGTTCTGGTGAACATAGAAAGTGGAAGGGCAGAGCTCAGGCAGTCAGGATCATATGCAAATCCAGAAGAAAACTGGTTTCGCTGCCCCCTGGACCATTCCTTAATGGCCCTAATTGCCTTGTCTCTTAGCATTTCAGTAATCCATTAGATCTGCAAGGAGGGTCTTTCACTTTTTTTTTTTTAATCTTTTTCTCTTTTCCTAAAACAATTACTCTAAGAAGCCCAATACAGACATCCTCAAAGACTTGCAATTTGAGCAGGTCAAGACAAGAGAAGAACTAAGAGAGTTCTGAGACAAAAGGCAATAATCCAGTGGCTGAGAAAATTCACTAAACACCACAACTTCCCAAGAAAAGGGGGCATCCTCTCACAGCCATCATGCTGGTGGACAGGAAACACTCCTGCCCATCACTGGCCCCATACCCCAGAGCTTCCCCAGACAACCCAGTGTAATGGAAGTGATTCCAATAACACATGTGCACACCACAACATTGGGCATGGATATTAGCCTTTCCTGCACCCTCAGCTGGTTGTCCCAGAGTTGGGAAGGCAGAGCAGTGTGAATTAACATGCCCCATTCAGCCATCCTTTCAGCAGACAGGGAATCTCCCTACACAGCCCTGCAACCCAGAACCACTCTGGTGGGATTGCACTCACCTGTGACATAGCACAGTCATCTGGCAACAGAGGACCTGGGGGTGCATGGCCTGAAAGAGGGACCCAATCACAAGTCTCAGGGGCCATACACCAATACCAAGGACTTGTGGGTCAGTGGCAGAGACAAACTGTGTCAGAACTGAACTTAAGGATTAGACTATTGCAGCAGCTTTAAAACTCCAGGAACACCAGGGAGATTTCATTGTTAGAGACGACCCCCTCCCTGAGTGCCCAGACACATGTCCCATAGACAGGGCAGGCAACACCAAATACACACACAAGCTTGGTACACCAATTGGACCCCACAAGACTCACTCCCCCACTCAACACAAAGACAAAGCAAGGGAGAACTGGTTTGAGGGGAACAGGTGGCTCATGGATGCCTCCTGCTGGTTAAAGTGAACTCCATGGAGCTATATATCTGACAAAGTAGAAATAAGGATTTCAATCAGTCTGCAAATCTTAAAACAACCCTATCAAGTTAAGCAAATGCCAAGAGGCCAAAAAAAAAAAAAAAAAAAAAAACAGAAAATTTTAAAACATATTAAAAAAAACAGACAATACGGATAATCCAAGCCCAAGCACCCAAATCAAAAGATCAGAGGAGAGACACAGTATGTGGAGCAATTAATCAGCGAACTAAAGAAGAGCAATGAGACCATGGAACAAGATATAAAGGACATGAAGAAGACCCTAGAAGAGCATAAAGAAAACATTGCAAGAGGAAATAAAAAAAAAAAATAGGTGATCTTATGGAAACTAAAGAAACTGTTGACCAAATTAAAAAGATTCTGGATACTCATAGTACAAGACTAGAGGAAGTTGAAAAACAAATCAGTGACCTGGAAGATGACAGAATAGAAAATGAAAGAACAAAAGAAAGAATGGGGAAGAAATCAAAATGGACCTCAGAGATATGATAGATAATATAAAACATCCAAATATAAGACTTATTGGTGTTCCAGGAGGGAAAGAGAAGGGTAAAGGTCTAGGAAGAGTATTCAAAGAAATTGTTGGGGAAAACTTCCCAAATCTTCTAAACACCATAAATACACAAATCATAAATGCCCAGTGAACTCCAAATAGAATAACTCCAAATAAACACACTCTGGGACATATTCTGATCACACTGTCAAATATGGAAGAGAAGAAGCAAGTTCTAAAAGCAGCAAGAGAAAAGCAATTCACCACACACAAAGGAAACAGCATAAGACTAAGTAGTAACTACTCAGCAGCCACCGTGGAGGTGAGAAGGCAGTGGCATGACATATTTAAAATTCTGAGAGAGAAAAATTTTCAACCAAGAATATTTTATCCAACAAAGCTCTCCTTCAAATTTGAGGGAAAGCTTAAGTTTTTCAAAGACAAACAAATGCTGAGAGAATTTGCTAACAAGAGACCTGCCCTACTGGAGATTCTAATGGGAGCCCTACAGACAGAAAAAGAAAGGAGAGAGAGACATGGAGAAAGCTTCAGTACTAAAGAGATTCAGTATGGGTACATTAAAGAATATTAATAGAGATGATATATGACAAACATAAACCAAAGAATAAGATGCCTGATTCAAAAAATGCCTTCACCGTTATAACATTTAATGTAAATGGATTAAACTCCCCAATTAAAAGATATAGATTCACAGAATGGATAAAAAAAAAATGAACCATCAATATGTTGCATGCAAGAGACTCATCTTAGACACAGGGACACAAAGAAATTGAAAGTGAAAGGATGGAAAAAGTATTTCATCCAAGCTACAGCCAAAAGAAAGCAGAAGTAATGATACTAATCTCAGATAAAATAGACTTTAAATGCAAGGATATTATGAGAGACAAAGAAGACCACTACATATGAATAAAAGGGGCAATTCATCAAGAAATAACAATCATAAATGTTTCTGCACTCAATCAAGGTGCCACAAAATACATGAGAGAAACACTGGCAAAACTAAAAGAAGCAACTGATGTTTCCAATATAATTGTGGGAGACTTCAACACATCATTCACTCCAAATGATAGATCAACCAGACAGAAGACCAATAAGAAAATTGAAGACCTAAACAATCTGATAAATGAATTGGATTTAACAGACATATATAGAACATTACATCCAAAATCACCAGGATACACATTCTTCCCTAGCACTCACGGAACTTTCTCCAGAATAGATCATATGCTGATACATAAAACAAGCCTCAATATATTTAAAAAAAAATGAAATTATTCAAAGCACATTCTCTGACCACAATGGAATACAAGTAGAAGTCAATAACCATCAGACACTTAGAAAATTCACAAATACCTGGAGATCAAACAACATGCTCCTAAACAATCAGTGGGTTAAAGAAGAAATAACAAGCAAAATTGCTAAATATATAGAGAAAAATTGAAAATGAGAACACAATATACCAAAATCTATGGGATGCAACAAAAGTGGTACTCAAGGAGAAATTTATAGCACAAAACACATATATTAAAAAGGAAGAAAGAGCCAAAATCAAAGAACTAGTGGATCAACTGAAGAAGCTAGAAAATGAACAGCAAACCAGTCCTAAACAAAGTACAAGAAAAGAAATAACAAGGATTAAAGCAGAAATAAATGACATAGTGAACAAAAAAAAAAACACAATAGAGAGGATAAATAATGACAAAAGTTGATTCTTTCAGAAGATCAACAAGATTGACAAGACCCTAGCTAGACTGACAAAATCAAAAAGAGAGAAGACCCATATAAACAAAACAATGAATGAGACAGGTGACGTTACTGTATGTCCTGAAGAAATTAAAAAACTTGTAAGAGGATACTATGAACAATTGTATGCCAACAAACTGGATAACAGAGAGGAAATGGACAATTTCCTGGAAACATATGAACAACCTAGACAAACCAGAGAAGAAATACAAGACCTCAACCAACCCATCACAAACAAAGAGATCCAATCAGTCATCAAAAAGCTTCCCACAAATAAATGCCCAGGGCCAAATGGCTTCACAGGGGAATTCTACCAAACTTTCCAAAAAGAACTGACATCAATCTTACTTAAACTCTTTCAAAACATCAAAGAAAATGGAACACTACCTAACTCATTTTATGACACTAACACCAGTCTAATACCAAAACCAGGCAAAGATGCTATAAAGAAGAAAAACTACTGGCCACTCTACCTAAAGAATATAGATGCAAATATTCTCAACAAAATACCTGCAAATCAAATCAAAAGACACATTAAAAACAAATCATACACCATGACCAAGGGGGGTTCATTCCAGGCATGCAAGGATGGTTCAACATAAGAAAATCAATGTATTACAACACATTAACAAATCAAAAGGCAAAAATCAAAAGATCATCTCAATAGATGCTGAAAAAGCATTCAATGAAATCCAACATCCCTTTTTGATAAAAACACTTCAAAAGGTAGGAATTGAAGGAAACTTCCTCAATATGATAAAGAGCATATATGAAAAATCCACAGCCAGCATAGTATTCAATGAAGAGAGACTGATAGCCTTCCCTCTAAGATCAGGAACAAGACAAGGATGCCCACTATCAACACTGTTATTCAACATTGTGCTGGAAGTGCTAGCCAGGGCAATCTGGCAAGACAAAGAAATAAAAGACATCCAAGTTGAAAAGGAAGAAGTAAAACTGTCATTGTTTGCAGAAGATATGATCTTGTATCTGGAAAACCCTGAGACATCAATGATACAGCTACTAGAGGTAATAAACAAATTTAGCAAAGTAGCGGGATACAAGATTAATACACCTAAGTCAGTAATGTTTCTTTATGCTAGAAATGAACAAACAGAAGAGACACTCAAGAAAAAGATGCCATTTTCAATAGCAACTAAAAAAAATCAAGTACCAAGGAATAAACTTAACCAAAGATGTAAAAGACCTATACAAAGAAAGCTACATAACTCTACTAAAAGAAATAGAAGGGGACCTTCAAAGTTGGAAAAACATTCCATGTTCATGGATAGGAAGGCTAAATGTCATTAAGGTGTCAATTCCACCCAAAATCATCTACAGATTCAATGCAATCCCAATCAAATTTCCAACAACCTACTTGGCAGACTTGGAAAAGCTAATAATCAACTTTATTTGGAAAGGGAAGATACCTCAAATTGCTAAAGACATTCTGAAAAATAAAAATGAAGTGGGAGGACTTTCACTCCCTGACTTTGAAGCTTATTATAAAGGCACAGTTGTCAAAACAGCATGGTACTGGCACAAAGATAGATATATAGATCAATGGAAATGAATTGAGAATTCAGAGATAGACCCCCAGATCTATGGCTGACTGACTTTTGATAAGGCCCCCAAAGTCACTGAACTGGGTCATAAGGGTCTTTTCAACAAATGGGACTAGGAGAGTTGGATATCCATATCCAAAAGGAAGAAAGAGGAACCCTACCTTACACCCTACACAAAAATTAACTCAAAATGGATCAAAGATCTCAATATAAAAGAAAGTACCATAAAACTCCTAGATGATAATGTAGGGAAACATCTTCAAGACCTTGCATTAGGCAGCCACTTCCTAGACTTTACACCCAAAGCACAAGCAACAAAAGAAAAATAGATAAATGTGAACTCCTCAAGCTTAGAAGTTTCTGTCCCTCAAAGGAATTTGTCAAAAAGGTAAAGAGGCAGCCAACTCAATGGGGAAAATTGTTGGAAACCATGTATCTGACAAAAGACTGATATCTTGCATATATTAGGGAATCCTACAACTCAGTGACAGTAGTACAAACAGTCCAATTATAAAATAGGCAAAAGATATGAAAAGACAGTTCTCTGAAGAGGAAATACAAATGGCCAAGAAACATGAAAAAAATGTTCAACTTTACTAGCTGTTAGAGAGATGCAAATTAAGACCACAATGAGATACCTTCTCACACCAATTAGAATGGCTGCCATTAAGCAAACAGGAAACTACAAATACTGGAGGGGATGTGAAGAAATTGGAACTCTTATTCATTGTTGGTGGGACTGTATAATGGTTCAGACACTCTGGAAGTCTGTCAGTCCTTTAGAAAACTAGATATAGATTTACGCTTCAATCCAGTGACTGCACTTCTCAGTATATACCCAGAAGATCTGAAAGCAGTGAAATGAGGAGATACCTACATGTCAATGTTCTTAGCAGCATTATTCACAATTGCCAAGAGAGGGAAACAACTCAAATGTCCTTCAACAGATGAGTGGATAAATAAAATATGGTATATACACATGATGGAATACCTTGCAGCAGTAAAAAGGAACGATGTCGTGAAATATATGACAACATGGATCAACCTTGAAAACATAATGCTGAGCAAAACAAGCCAGGCACAAAAAGAGAAATATTATATGCTACCACTAATGTGATCTTTGAAAATTGTAAAACAAATGGTTTATACTGTAGAATGTAGGGGAACTAGAGATAGAGAGCAATTAAGGAAGGGGGAATGATAATCCAATAACAGATAAGCTATCGTGGGTAAATTTCATGTTCTGGGAATGCCTAGGAATGACTATGTTCTGTTAATTTCTGATGGATATAGTAGAAACAAGTTCACAGAAATGTTGGTATTTTAGATTACTTTCTTGGGGTAGAGTAGGAACATGTTGGAAGTAAAGTAGTTATCTTAGGTTAGCTGTCTTTTTCTTACTGCCTTGTTATTATCTGTTTGAAATGTTCTTTTATTGTATATTTTTTAAGTTTTTTAAATTTTTCTATTTTTTATACAGTTGATTAAAAAAAAAAACAAGGAAAAATATATGCAGAGCACCCTTGAGTAGCCAGTGGAGAATGCAGGGGTATTGGCCTGCCCCACCTCAGTGGTTGCTACTGTGCTCACAGACACAGGGGACTGGTGGTTTGATGGGTTGAGCCCTTTACCACAGGACTTGCCCTTGAGAAGACTGTTGCTGCAAAGGAGAAGCTAGGCCTCCCTATAATTGTGTCTAAAAGCCTCCTCCCAAATGCCTTTTTGTTGCTTAGATGTGGCCCTCTCTCTCACGCTAAGCCACTTTGGCAGGTGAAATCACTGCCTTCCCCCTATGTGGGATCTGACACCCAGGGGAGTGAATCTCCCTGGAAACATGGAATATGACTCCCAGGGAGGAATGTAGACCTGGTGTCATGGGATGGAGAACATCTTCTTGACCAAAGGGGGAAACTGAAAGGAAATGAAATAAGCTTCAGTGGCTGAGAGATTCCAAAGGGAGCTGAGAGGTCACTCTGGTGGGCACTCTTATGCACAATATAGACAACCCTTTTTAGGTTCTAATGAATTGGGGTAGCTGGTGGTAGATACCTGAAACTATCAAACTACAACCCAGAACCCATGAATCCTGAAGCTGAATGTATAAAAATGTAGCTTATGTGGGCTGACAATGTGATTGGGAAAGCCATAGAGACCACACTCCCCTTTGTCTAGTTTCTGGATGGATGAGTAGAAAAATGGGGGAAGGAAACAAACAAAAGAACCCAATGTTCTTTTTTACTTTAATTGCTCTTTTTCACTTTAATTATTATTATTGTTATTATTGTGTGTGTAGTAATGAAGGTGTCAGGGATTAATTTTGGTGATGAATGCATAATTATGCAATGGTATTGTGAAAAATTGAATGTATGATTTGTTTTGTATGACTGAATGGTATGTGAATATATCTCAATAAAATGAATATAAAAAAAATTCTGCCTTCCATCCAACACTAGGACTCAATTTTGCCAAATTCACTGCCACTTTAAAATAAGCATCACCTTTCTTCCAGTTTGCAACATCACATTCATCATTCCTGCTCAAGACCTCATCAGAAGTATCTTTAGAGTCCATATTTCCACAATCTCTTCAAAGCAGTTTAGACCTTTTCTATCAAGCTCCCCACAATTCTTCCAGAAACTTCCCCTTATCCCTTTAAAAAGCTGCTCCAAACTCAGCAGCACCAAACACCCCACTTCTCTGATACCAAAATCTATTCTAGTTTGCTTATGCTGCCATAATGCAAAACACCAGAAATGGATCAGCTTTTATAAAGTGGGTTTATTTGCTTGCACAGTTACAGTCTTAAAGCCATAAGGTGTCCAAGGTAACATATCAGCAAACATGTAGCTTCACTAGTGCATGGCCAATGGTGTCTGGAAAACCTCTGTTAGCTGGGAAGGCTCATGGCTGGCATCTGATTCAAAGTTCTGGTTTCAAAATGGCTTCCTCCCAGGATGTTCCTCCCTAGGATGCAGTTCCTCAAAAATGTCACTTAGTTGTACTTGGGGTATTTGTACTCTCTCAACTTCTCCAGAGCAAGGGTCTGTTTTCAACAGCAACTTTCATACTGCAGTTGCTCTCCCAGCTTCTGGGAATTGTTCAGAGCATCCCTCTTGGCTATAGCAGCTTGCTCCTTCTGTCTGATCTTATATAGTTCTCCAGTAATTTAATTCAGACTCACCCTGAATGGGTGGCCAATATCTCCATGGAAATTATCCAGAGTCATCACCCTCAGTTGGATGGGGCACATCTTCATGGAAACACTCAAAAAATTACAATCTAATTAACACTGATAGTTCTGCCCACAGAAGATTACATCATAAATAATGGCATTTGAGAGCACATAATACATTCAAACTGTCAGAGAGCCCTACTGACAAAGAAACAAAGAAAGGAGAGAGAGAGATGGAGAAAGTTTCAGTACTAAAGAGATTCAGTATGGGTACATTAAAGGACATTAAGAGACAGAGGGAAAAAATATATCTGACAAACATAAACCAAAGGATAGGATGGCTAATTAAGGAAATGCCTTCACAGTAATAAAACTGAATGTAAATGGATTAAACACCTCAATTAAAAGATATAGATTGACAGAATGGATCTCTAAAAAAAATGAACCGTCAATATGTTGCATACAAGAGACTCATCTTAGACACAGGAACACAAAGAAATTGAAAATGAAAGGATGGAAAAAATATTTCATGAAAGCTGCAGCCAAAAGAAAGCAGGAGTAGCAATATTAATCTCAGATAAAATAGACTTTAAATGCAAGGATGTTATGAGAGAAAAAGAAGGCCACTACATACTAATAAAAGGGACAATTCAACAAGAAGAAATAACAATCATAAATGTTACTGCACCCAATCAAGGTGCCACAAAATACATGAGACAAACACTGGCAAAACAAAAAGAAGCAATTGATGTTTCCACAATAATTGTGGGAGATTTCAACACATCACTCTCTCCTATAGATAGATCAACCAGACAAAAGACCAATAAGGAAATTGAAAACCTAAACAACCTGATAAATGAATTGGATTTAACAGACATATATAGAACATAACATCCAAAATCACATTCTTCTCCAGTGCTCATGGAACTTTCTCCAGAATAGATTATATGCTGTAACATAAAACAAGCCTCAGTAAATTTAAAAATAATTGAAATTATTCAAAGCACATTCTCTGACTACAATGGAATGCAATTAGATGTCAATAACCATCAGAGACTTAGAAAATTTACAAATACCTGGAGGTTAAACAACACACTCCTAAACAATCAGTGCATTAAATAAGAAATAGCAAGAGACATGGTTAAATATATAGAGACAAATGAAAATGATAACAAAACCTATCAAAACCTGTGGGATACAGCAAAAGTACTGAGGGGGAAATTTATAGCACTAAAAGTGTACATTAAAAAGGAAGAAAGAGCTAAAATCAAAGAACTAATGGATCAACTGAAGAAGCTAGAAAATGAACAGCAATAAAATCTTAAACCAAGTAAAAGAAAAGAAATATCAAGGATTAAAGCAGAAATAAATGACATAGAGAACAAAAAGCAATAGAGGTAATAAATAACACCAAAAGTTGGTTCTTTGAGAAGATCAAGAATGAAAAGCCCCTAGCTAAACTAACAAAACAAAAACAGAGAAGATCCATATAAACAAAATAATGAATGAGAAAGGTGACATTACTGCAAATCCTGAAGAAATTAAAATAATTATAAGAGGATATTATGAACAACTTTGTAACAACAAATGGGATAATGTAGAGGAAATGGACAATTTCCAGGAAACATATGAACAAACTACACTGAGCAGAGAAGAAATAGAAGACCTCAACCAACCAATCACAACAAAGAGATCCAATTGTGCATCAAAAACTTCCCACAAATAAATTCCCAGGACCAGATAGCTTCAAAGGGGAATTCTACCAAATTTTCCAAAAAGAACTGACACAAATCTTTCTTAAACTCTTTCAAAACATTGAAAAAAATGGAACACTGCCTAACTCATCTTATAAAGGTAACATCAGTCTAATACCAGAACCAGGCAAAGTTGCTACAGAAAAGGAAAACTACAGGTCAGTCTTCCTAATGAATATAGATGCAAAAATCCTCAACAAAATACTTGCAAATTGAATCCAAAGACACATTAAAAAATCATACACCATGACCAAGTGGGGTTCATTCCAGGCATGCAAGGATGGTTCAACATAAGAAAATCAATCAGTGTATTACAGCACATTAACAAATCAAAAGGGAAAAATCAAGTGATCATCTCAATAGATGCTGAAAAACATTTGACAAAATCCAACAACCCTTTCTGATAAAAACACTTTAAATGGTAGCAATTGAAGGAAAATCCCTCAATATGATAAACAGCATATATGAAAAACCCACAGACAGCATAGTGTTCAATGGTGAGAAACTGAAAGCCTTCCTTCTAAGATCAGGAATGAGAAAATGATGCCCAGTGTCACCACTGTTATTCAACATCATGCTGTATGTACTAGCCATCACAATCCAGCAAGACAAAGAAATAAAAGGCATCCAAATTGAAAAGGAAGAAGTAAAACTGTCATTATTTTCATTTGATGTGTTCTTATATCTGGAAAACCCTGAGAAATCAATGGTACAGCTACTACAGCTAATAAAAAAAATTAGCAAAGTAGTGGGATAAGAGATTAATGCTCATAAGTCAGTAATGTTTCTATATGCTACAAAGGAACAAAGTGAAGAGACACTCAAGAAAAAGATACCATTTTCAATAGCAACTAAAAAAAATCAAGTACGTAGGAATAAACTTAACCAAATATATAAAGGACATATACAAAGAAAACTGCATAAGTCTACTAAAAGAAATAGAAGGGGGCCTTAAAATATGGAAAAATATTCCATGTTCATGGACAGGAAGGCTAAATGTCATTAAGATGTCAATTCTACCCAAACTCATCTACAGATTCAATGCAATTCCACCAACCTGCTTTGCAGACTTGGAAAAGTTAGTAATCAACTTTATTTGGAAAGGGAAGATGCCTCAAATTGCTAAAAACACTCTTTAAAAGAAAAATGAAGTGGGAAGACTTACACTACCTGACTTTGAATCTTATCATAAAGCCACAGTAGTCAAAACAGCATGGTACTAGCACTAAGATAGACATATTGATCAATGGAATCAAATTGAGATTTCAGAGATAGACTCCCAGATCCATGGCTGACCAATCTTGGATAAGGCCCCCAAAGCCAGTGAACTGTGTAATAACAGTAATTTCAACAAATGGGGCTGGGAGAGTTGGATATCCATATCCAAAAGAATGAAAAAGGACACCTACCTCACACACTACACAAAAATTAACACAAAGTGGGTCAAAGATCTCAATATAAAAGACAGTACCATAAAAATCCTAGAAGATAATGTAGGGTAACATCTTCAAGACCATGTATTAGGTGGCCACTTCATAGACCTTACACCCAAAGCACAAGCACCAAAAGAACAAATAAATAAATGTGAACTCCTCAAGCTTAGAAGTTTCTGTCCCTCAAAGGAGTTTGTCAAAAAGTTGAAGAGGCAGTCAACTCAATGGGAAAAAATTGCTGGAAATCATGTATCTGACAAAAGACTGATATCTTGCATATCTAAAGTAATCATAGAACTCAATAACAATAGTAGAAATAGCCCAATTATAAAATGGGCAAAAGGTATGAAAGGACAGTTCTCTGAAGAGGAAACACAAATGGCCAAAAAACACATGAAAAAGATTTTCAACTTCACTAGCTATTAGAGAGATGAAAATTAAGACCACAATGAGATACCATCTCACACCAATTAGAATGGCTGCTATTAAATAAATGGGAGGCTACAAATACTGGAGAGGATGTGGAGAAATTGGAACTCTTATTGTTGGTTTGACTTTATAATGGTTCAACCACTCTGTAAGTCAGTCTGGCATTTCCTTAGAAAACTAAATATATTATTACCCTTCAATCCAGTGATTGCACTTCTTGCTATATAACTGGAAGATCTGAAAGCAGTGACATGGACAGGTATCTGCATGCCAATGTTCATAGCAGCATTATTCACAATTGCCAAGAGATGGAAACAACCCAAATGTCCTTCAACATATGAGTGGATGAATGAAATGTGTTATATGCATGATAGAATACTACATGGCAGTGAGAAGAAATGATGTCATGAACCATATGACAACAAAGATGAACCTTGAAGACATAATGCTGAGCAAAATAAGCAAGGCACAAAAAGAGAAATATTATATGCTACCATTAATGTGAACATTGAAATATGTAAAATAAATGTTTTATAATATAGAAAGTAGGGGAACTAGTGATAGAGATCAATTAATGAAGGGGGAATGATAATCCAATAGGAACAGATAAGCTATTATGTGTAAATTCAATATTCTGGGAATGCCCAGGAATGACAATGCCTTTTTAATTTCTGATGGGTGTGGTACAAACCAGTTCACAGAAATGTTGCTATATTAGGTTATTTTCTTGGGGTAGAATAGGGACATGTGGGAAGTAAAATAGTTATTTTAAGTTAGTTGTCTACTTCTTACTCCTTTGTTATTGTTTGTTTGAAATGTTTTTTATTGTGTGTTCTTCTTAATTTTTTAAATAAAGTTAATTAAAAAAAGATTTAATTAAAGAAATGAAAGAAATATGCAGAGCCCCCTTGGGGAGCTGGTGGAGAGTGCAGGGGTGTTGTACTTCCCCACCTCAGTGATTGCTGATGTGCTCACAGACATAGGGGACTGGTGGTTTTACGGGCTGAGCCCTGTACCAAAGGACTTGCCCATGGAAAGACTGTTGCTGCAAAGGAGAGGCTAGGCCTGCCTGTAATTGTACCTAAGAGCCTCTTCCTGAATGTCTCTTTGTTGCTCAGATGTGGCCCTCTCTCTCCAGCTAAGCCAACTTGGCAGGTGAAATCACTGCCTTCCCCCCTATATGGGATCTGACACCCAGGGGAGTTATTCTCCATGGCAACATGGAATATTACTCCCAGGGAGGAATCTAGACCTGGCAGCATGATGGAGAACATCTTCTTGACCAAAAGGGGGATGTGAAAGGAAATGACATAAGCTTCAGTGGGGGCTACAAGGGGAAGGCTTGTGTAGAGGTTCTTAGATTATAAGTTCCTACAGCAATCACATTTGTTCATGAGGTGTAACAGTTACTTCTAAATTTTTGAGACTCTGAGCAATTTGTGTGTTACATGGTCAGTCCCTGGAACTTCAGATGTTTGTGTGGCACTTGAGACTCAGAGTCAAAGTTTGACTTCTGGAAGTGTCAGCATTTCCCCATGAATCAACTGCTAAAGAGGCTGAAAAGGAGACCAGATTTCATATGGAGATGTAAATGAAATGAACCTGAGATTAGGGTAGAGCTGACTAAAGGGTACAGGATGTTACTAACCATGCTTTAAAACCGACTTCTGTGTGGGACCAAAGGAAGAGATGGTTATATGGTGCAAAATGTATATTTTCTGTTGCACACTATATAATTTAACTTGTATTGGCAGTTTTCTCAAATGATATAATTACAAGGAACCTTGACTGAGAAGTGAGAACTTGTTGATTTTAGAGGTTAACATGAAGCCCCAATACAACCCAGAGTAATTTGGACACAGAATACAAAGTATTTACAAAGCCCCCTTGAGGGACAGTGGAAAAATATGAAAATATTAAACTTCCCAAGGTGGGGAATTCCTGATATTCTCACAAGAATTAGGGACTGACAACTTAGTAAGCTGACCCCTTGATTTTGGGGCTTGCCCTTACAAAGCTTGATACTGCAAAGAAAAGCTAATCATACTCATAATTGTGCCTAGGAGTCACTACCAGAAGGTCTCTTTTGTGACTCAGATGTGGCCTCTCTCTCTAAGCCCAATCAGCATGTAAACTTACTGCCCTCCCCCCTACATGGGACATGACTCCCAGTGGTATGAATCTCCTTGTCAATGTGGACTGTGACTCCCAGGGATGGGCCTGGAACCTGCATCATGTGATTTCAAAAGACTTTTGGCCCAAAAGGGGTAGGAGAATTGAAACAAAATAAACTTTCAAGGGCTGAGAGATTTCAATTGGAGTTGAGAGGTCATTCTGGAGGTAGCTCTTAAGTGTTATATAGATATTCCTTTTTAGTTTTTAGTATCAGTATCCTTGATTCTTCAAGATGAATGCATAATTATATAGGTTATATGAGGTTACCATGTGATTGTGAAAACCTTATGGCTCACACTCCTTTTTACCTAGTGTGTAGACAAATGAGTAGAAAAAATGGGGACAAAAATAAGTGAATAATATGGAGGAGGGGGATATGGGATGTTTTGAGTGTTCCCTTTACTTTCATTTTTAATCTCACTTTTATTTTTTGGAATAATAAAAATGTTCAAAAATTGTGGTGATGAAAGAACAACTATATGATGATATGGTGCACAATTGTTTTATATTTTGGATGATTCTATATTATATGAATATATTTTAATTAAAAAAGGATTAGGGATGAAGAGAGGTAAGGGATGATTTGAGTGTTTTCTACTTTTATTTTTTATTCTTATTTTTATTTTTATTTTTTGGAGTGATGACAATGTTCAAAAATTGATTGTGGTGTTGAATGCACAAATATATGATGAAACTGTGAACAATTGTTTTATACTTTGTATAGTTGTATGGTATGTTAATATATTTCAATAAAATTACATTTAAAAAGATACTACACTTCCTCAGGGATGTGGGGGACAATAGTTGAAGGGCTGCATCCGTTGGGCAGGCCAGGAGGGACTGTGTAAAAATTCACAACAAAATACTAGCAAACCAAATCAAATGTTTTAATTACATGCTATGACCCACTGGAATTTATCCCTGCTATGAAAGGTTGGTTCAACATAAGAAAATAAATTAATGTAATATACCACATTAATAGAATAATGGAAAAAATCACATGATCATCTCAATTGATACATAAGAGGCATTTGACAAAATTCATCACCTCTGGATTTTGTTAAAAACACTTAGAGCACTAGGAATAGAAGAAAACTTTCTCAACATGATAAAGGGAATATATGAAAAGCACACAGCTAACATCATACTTAATGGTGAAACACTGAATCTCCAAGATTAGCACAAGACAAGGATGCCCCCTTTCACCATTTTTACTCAACATTGTACTGGAATTTCTAACCAGAACAGTTGGGCAAGAATGAAGGCATCCAATTTGAAAGGTAGAGGTACATCTTTCCTTATTTGCAGATGACATGATCCTGTATACAGAAAATTCAGAAAAATCCAAGCAAAGCTTCTAATGCTAATAAATGAACTGAGCAATGTAGTGAGGCACAAGCTCAATACCCCAAAATTGGTAGTGCTTCTATACATAAGTAATGAACAATAGGATGAAGAAATTAAGAAAATAATTCCACTTACAATAGCAACAAAAAGAATCAACTATCTAAGAATAAATCTAACCAAGAATGTAAAGGACATATACACAGAAAACAACAAAACAATGCTAAAAGAAATTAAGGAAGACCTAAATAAATGGAAGGATATTTTGTCCATGGACCAGAAAACTAAATAAAATTAAGATGTCAATCCTACCCAAAGAAATTTATAGATTCAATGCAATCCCAATCAAAATAACAAGAACCTTCTTTGCAGAAATGGAAAAGCCAACCACCAAATTTATATAAATATGTAAGGAACCCTGAATAATGAAAGCCATCTTGAAAAAGAATTGAGCTGGTGGACTCACACTTACCTATCTTAAGACTTATTACAAAGCCATGGTAATCAAAATGAATGGTACTGGCACAAAGACAGATATAGAGATCAATGGAAATCAACCCTCACTTTTATGGCCAACTGGTTTTTGAAAATGTGACAGAGACAATTCAATTGTGAAAGAATAGTCTTTTCAACAAATAATGCTTGAAGAACTAGATCTCCATTTTCCAAAAAAAGGAGAACACCTCACACCATATACAAAAATCAACTCAAAATGGGATCAAAGACCTAAATATAAGAGCAAGAACTATCAAACTCCTAGAAAAAAATATAGGGGAGCATCTTCAAGACATTGTTTTAGGTAATGGTTCTGAGATTTTATACCCAAAGCACATGCAGCAAAAGAGAAAATAGATAAATGACCTCATTAAAATTAAAAAAAAAAACTTTCATGCTTCAAAGAATTTTGTCATGAAAGTAAAACAGCAGCCTACTCAATGGGAGAGAATATTTGGAAACCATATATCCAGTAAAAGTTTAATAGCCAGAATATATAAAGAAATCCTTCATTTTAACAAAATGTCAAATGACCATTTCAAAAATGGGCAGAAGACATGACTAGACATCTCTCCAAGAAAGGTGTACAAATGATCAGAAAGCACTTAAAAAGATGCTCAACCTCATTAGCCATCAAGGAAATGCAAATCACAACCAGAATATGATAACAAATCATGCACATTAGAATGGCTGCTATTAAAAAATTGAAAAATAATAAAAGTGTTGGAGAGGATGCAGAGAAATAGGAACACTCATTCATTGCTGGTAGCAGTGCAAAATGGTGCAGCTGCAGTGAAAGACAATTTTTCACATCCTCAGAAAGTTAAGTATGGAAATACCAAATGACCTGGCAATCCCACTAATAGGTATATACCAAAAAGAATCAGAAGCAGGAACATGAACTGATATTTTCACATTGATGTTAATAGCAGCTTTATTCACTATTGCCAAAAGAGGGTAAAAACCCAAGTGTCCATCAACCAACAAATGGATAAATAAAATGTGTTATATATATATATATATACATTGGCATATTATTCAGTTGTAAAAAAGAATGAAGTCCTGATACCTGTGACAACAAGGATGGACCTTGAAAACATCATGTTGAGTGAAATAAGCCAAACACAAAAGGATATAAGCTATATCATCTCACTAATTTCAAAAGATTAGAATAAGCAAACTTATAATGTCAGAATCTATAATATAGGTTATTAGGGAACAGGTATGGATAGAGAATGGAAGGTTAAGGCTTAAAATGCACAAGGTTGCTGTTTGGAATGATTAAAATTATTTTGATTTTGGATGGTGGTGATGATAGCACAACTTTGTAAAGATAATTAATGATACTGAAATATATATCTGAATGTGATTAAAAGGGGAAATGTTAAATTGAATATATGGTAACAGAATACATTTTTTTAAAATTAATGGAACTACATGAATAGTGAAATCTACATTAAACTATGGAATATAGTTAATAGTACAGTTGTAAAAATGTGCTATCATCAGTTGTGCTGATTTGGATGTATTATGTCCACCCAAACACCATGTTCTTTGATGCAATTTTGTGGGTGGTAGACATATTAGTGATGATTGGATTGGAATCCTTTGATTGTTTCCATAGAGGTGTGACTCAATCAACTGTGGGCAAAATATTTGATTGAATTGTTTCCATGGTGATATGGACCCCACCCATTGAGGGTGGGTCTTGATGTAATCACTGGCAACTTATAAGTGAGCTCAGGAAACAGAAGGACTTTGGAGCAGCTAAGAGTGACATTTGGGAGAGCAGCTAAGCAGGACATTTTAGAGATGGCTGGGGAAAGAAGACTTTTGCTGACACTAGCCTAGTATTTCCTCCAGAGAAGATAAGAGAGGAAAAAACACCCCAAGAGCAATATTTTGAAGAATGCACAGGAGCTGAGAAAGGAGCTGGAACACAACCCAGGATTAACAGATGCTAGCCACATCCCTTTCCAGCTAACAGGGGATTTCTGGACACCAATGGCCTTCCTTTGATGAAGGTATACTCCTGTTGAAAATGCAAACAAAATTACTAAGCCACATCAATGTGATATATATTCAGATAGATTAAAATTAGATGGTGTTTTTTGATTATCACAAAATATTTTTAAATACCTAATTGACTATATTATGATCATATCATTTAATCTCCCTAAGCCTCAATTTCCTCATTTGTTAACTGAGAGGACTGGGCCATAATATAGAGACTTTCCCTCCTAATAGCAGCACTCTGAATCTCTTCACTCAGTGCATCTTCAAGGCTAGCAATTGACTATTCTCCTTGGAAAAGCAAGAAGGAGGAATACTCTGAATCCTTTTCTAGATGCAGAGAGATGTTTTGATTTATCCCAAAGCCACTTGACCACATTTTACACAAGTTTCTGTAAAGGAAGAAACCTATTGCAGAAAATCTTTCACAGAACATTTATCCATCCACAGAGCTGGCAAAACTGGAGAGAGTTACTTCTCCCTCTCTCTCCCTTTCACAAACAAGTCTATACTGTCTTAAGTCATATAGCCCTAGTCACAGATTTCAAGTACTTTCTTTCAGCAATATTCTCTTATTACACTTTTCAGTAATAAGTGCTGGACCTAAATTTCTAAGGAGGTTTAAGCCTTAGAATAAATAAATGATGTTGATTGGTACCATTTATTGATCATCTTCTACACCCAAACCACATCATCTCATTTAATACTCAGAACAATAGGATGAAGTGAGCCCTCTTATCCTCTTATTGCAAGCGCAGATACTAAGGTAAGAAACCAGCCCAAGTTCTCACAGTACATAAAACCTCAAACCCACAATTTTGTAACAGTGGAGCTTGTACACTGTGGTGTCTCTCTATGATTAAGGGCACAGGATTCAATTTGAGAAAAAGTACTGTAAGATACATAGTGTTGTATGGAAAAGATACCTTTGTTGGAGCAACATATACAGCTCCCCCTTCATTGCTGTCTCTCAGGATATTCTCCATGCAGTAGTAAGAAGCATATGTTTTCCCTGATGAAGTGGGACCAACAATTACAGCAGACTCACTAATGTCTACCACATCAAGATTTCATATTTAACAAAAATATTTATTGTCAAATTTTAATTTAACTTCAACTATATGTATCTAAGGCTAATTTGTATTCAAGTTCAAAATGGTGGTAAATCATGGGAATCATGATTTTCTGTCATTTATAGTTAACTCAATTCATATCTCACCTCTCCTAGAAAATTGCTCATTTAAATCTGAAAAAAAATACTCTAGTAAAACAGACATCATTGCAACAGGCCTGCCCATGATGCCCTGTGGCCAGCTCTTCAAATTGGGGAACCTCAAGTTGGATTCAGAATTACCACAATCTGCTATTCTTTTTCTTTCCATTTCTCTGTCCATATATTAATGGCCAGTGAACGATCAAGATGTAGAAAAGCACAGTTGTTTTTTTCAATTGCATATATATATATATATATATATATATATATATATATATATGCCATATACTTACAATATATTATGATATGCTAAAATGACTTGACTGTTAAACATTTGGACAATCTTAAAACACTACTACTTTTAAAAAACAGTAAAATGTTGCCCAATATAATTCTATACCAGGCACTATACTTTAGATGTGAAATTAAGTGGATACATTTATTGATTAAATAGTTAAATAGTTAAGAGATGTGAAATTAAGTGGATACATTTATTGATTAAATAGTTAAATAGTTAAGAGCAGTCTAACTGGAATTTGTCTAGTTTTTCATCCATGTTCTACCATTTAACAGGACCACTATTTTTTATTGCAGCTGACTTTTCCTCTGTTCCTTTATCTGTAGTTCAAGGCATGGTTTACTTTCATTGATGTGATGTTGCATTCTATAATGACTTATATAGTGAAAAGTGGTTTCACATAATGAGGTCCCATCTAACTACTTCCATAGAGTTTCTTGGCTTTTCCAGACCACAGAGCTTTAGATAAATGCCTGTCATGTGTCTGGTATAAAAGTAGCACCCTGGGATCTGGATCATTTCTTTCTTCTTGAAATAAGTAAGGACCCATGTGTGTTAACTGAAAGCAAGCTGCTCCCATATGAACTGAATATACACAAAAACCCTTCATGGTACCTGATTCCACCATCTAAAATAAGTATTACATATTGGATTTTCAGGCTATTTTACAATATTTATTCTATTCATGGAAATTTTTTTCTGTCAGTCATATTGCTGCTTGCTTTGCTTCATAAGTATCATTTCATTATCTTTTAATATCTTATAAGTTTTAAAACTATATAACCCTATTCCAGAGTAAACCAAGGAAGGGTGATATTTCTATTCTATTTAACATATTCATGATTCTGATAAAAGGAACATAATAGATGCTATATCATCACTATAATATTTAGAAAAATGCAGTTTAATATGGCAGTACCATTCTCTGTAAGAATGTATGTAAAATGCAATATTAAATTAGATTTTAAACCAAAAATTGGTATATTGTTTGATAATGGTTAACTATGAGCATTACCTCAAATGAAAAATTTATTGTCAATTAAGGAACTCATACTCACCTTTTAAGGGTGTCTTTAGTAAAGGAAATATTCTTATATGGATCTATATAATTTAATTATGGTGTTTTATCTTAACAAATCTAATTATTTTACTTAAATAATTCTACTCAATGGGTAAACTACTCATGTAAAAATGGTACAATAATGACAATAATTATTAATCACAAGAATTAATATGAAGTCTGGGCTGAATTGATTTTCTTAAAAAAGATGGCCATTCCTTGTTTACTCATTTATTATTTACATTCCTCAGACTACAATTAAGAGAAAAATGTCTTTTATCTTCCCTCCAATCAAAAACATTCATTCTTTTGTCCTTATCCATAATACTGAGCTTGTTTTGCAATTTAATTTGTGCATATACTCTGGAGTAGAGTGGTATTTTAAAATCCTGCCCTGTCACTGACATTTGTGCACATAATTGATTATCATGAAACCTATATTTTTATGTATAATATCAAGATAATGGAAGCTATCTCAAAAGACTGAGAGAATTAAATGAGACTATAAGCATACATAACACACACACATATTTTTTTCTAGAATATAGCAAATGGTCATTAAATATTATTTGCTATTGTTGAATTAGTTGTGGTTATTTTATTATTTTGCAGTTATCTGAGCATGTGCCCAAGACCCAAGAAAGACTCTTAACAGTAGGTATCAGGCACTTCTGTTCAGAATTCTCATTGGCACCTAACTCAGCTCATGCCTAGATCTGAAGAACTGATTGCTGAATTGAATTTCAGACTGAATCTATCCATCAAAACCTAACACACAAAGTGACTTTGACATTATTACTGGATCAAACAAAAGGAAATCCTCTTAGACATCAGAAAGGGATTCTGAGGACATTACATGACAGGATAACCAGAATATGTGGCCAATTGAAATTCTTTTGCTCTGTCCTTACCAATCATTATTTCAAGAAATTTATAAAATTTATATATTTATATACATAGTTTTAGACAATGTTCCAATCAGTATTTCAAAAACACATACAATCCTACCATTTCTGCAGTAAATTTTACAGATTTAGCAGTGCATATTTGGAGAAAATCTTCTAGTCTTTTTATTCCAGAATTAGGATTGTCTTTAATTTCCTTCTCAATTGACAGGGATAAATTATTCCATCTTTCTTCCTTCTTTTTTTTTCTAATTTAAGTAATTGACTCTTAATTTTCTTTAATAAATTTCTCTGCCTTCTTCTTCTACAGAACAAAGAAATAGAAAAAGTTAAATGATAAAGTAAAGGTTTCCAAATAGTACATTAGAAATTTTTGAAGGAAATACTTAGTGTCTCAGGTTATCAGTTTACAATCCAGGGCACTGAAATAACATGTCAAATAAGATTTTAGGGATCACAAATAATTAAATGCAAACTTCATTCTTTATATGAGCATGATAATTTGCCATTCCCTTTCTCAGTTTCCTCACTAAATATTTTCTTTAATCCATTACGCCAGAAGCCATTGTTCTGGAAATCCAAGTCTGTGGATTGCACCTAAGTAAAGCCATTTAAAACTAATGTCCAGTTGAGAGAAATATTCTTTCTAAGACCAGAACCAACTGTGATGTAATCACAAAAATTGCCCTGAAGCATGGCTTACTGCATAGGCAAATAAATACAACTTTGCCCAGTGATTTCCAGAAGAATTCTAACAAACCTGCATGGAGTACAATGGATAGAATTATAAATATGTGCAAAATCAGATTTAATATATTGTGAGACCTTTATTAATGCATGAAATAGAGAATGCTGCCATATTTGGTTTAGGCAACCTCTGTGAGAAATTTCTTGTCCAGAATTCAGGACATGTCTTTATTTAGCTTTCCTCCACCCTCCACCTTCTGAGTATGGGAACACTGGACTATCTTGAGAACCCCTGAGCACCAATTAAGTGGTGCTAGAGCCTCATGGCATTAGCTCAGCCAAACCATAGGTAGAAAGATATCTCTAAAGATGTGCTTTTTAGGGATAACATCCAGAAATATAAACTTCCTTAAGCACAAATATAGAGAATAAAGACTAGGAAAACATCTTCAGTGTATGGGACAAAGAATATTGTGCTTTAAGTATAAAAGACTCAGGACAATCAATAAGCAAAAACAAAATATTGCAGCAAATAGTAGATAAATAAATGAAAGGTAAATTCACAAGACAAGAAACACAAATGGACTTTAAATTTTGTAAAAATTCTCAAGTCAATTGTGGTCAAATAAATTGAGATTAAAATCTTCGTTGGTAGGAATGCAAATAAACAAAAACACCAAAAACCAGGCATATCATACACCGGTCATGGTAACTATTATAGCTAAGGGATCAAAAAGGAAGCCCCCAGTGTTGCTCCTGACTCTGCCACTCAATGACTATGTTACTTAGCACAATGTTTTTCACCTAAGAGCACAATGCATAATAAATAGCATATATTTAATATTTATAATATTATAAAAATGGATATTGATATAACCTTCTCAAATGAGTATATATCAAAAATCCTGATGTCTTGCACACTGGTCCAGCAATTACTTTTCTAAGTAATTAGAAAACAGTGGAAATGCTCTGATAAAATGATGTTCATACAGCACAAATCATACTATTTGAATAATGGAAAAAAATTAAATATTCATCAATAACAGATGGAAAAATAAGTAATATATTATGGAATATTATGCATATAATAAAAGGAAAAGTACATACCTAATTTGTTCAAGTAGAAAGTTCTCCAAACCAGATTATTTAGTGAGGAAAAAGATAACACCATATGTAATTTTGAAAACTGTGTGTGGTTGTATAAATGTACATATATTGAAATATTTAGTAGGCTTTTCACCAAGTAATGGAGGTACCTTGTGGGTGGGTTTGAAGTTTTAAAGATTTTTCACTTTTTAAAATATTTTTCTTGATAACTTTAAATTTCTGTATGTGTTTGACCCTTATAAACCATTTTAAAATGCTTAAAATTTTAGAAACAACATATTATGGAAGTGTATGTAATGACACAGAAAGAAATCCATTATATGTTAGTATGTGGGGAAAATAAAATATAAAGTCACTTAAAATTATATGAGTAAAAAAGACTGAAAGGATGTATACCAAAATATTAATAGTGGTTACCTGAAAAAATATGAGAGTATGGATTTTCTTCTTTCATTTTCTCCTCCCTTTTAGTTTCTTACCAATTTTCTATATTCCAACAAAGAAATACTAAACAGATAATACTATGGCCATCTTATGGAAGATTATACATCCAAGAAGTTGGGTTTCAAAAAATTTTTAATAATATGGAAGGAACAATTTCTATAAAAATGCCTCAATATGCTAATGGTGCTTAACTCTGTGTGAAAGTCCTGTTAGGATTTTGTTTTCTTCATTACTGCTGGATCAAGAATGTATCCGGCATTTGCTTCTCTTTGACACAGAAGACTTTGCTGGAGGTGGCAGAGCTCTTTCTCTAATAGTCCTTAATAATCTGTTACTTCCTTTCACAGATATTCCAATGAAGTGATTAAAATGATGTAATTTCTGTATATACCTTCTTCCTTTGACATCTTTGAACTTTACTGTAGGAAATAAATTATTAAATAAACTAGTAAAATATGCTAACATTATCATCTACAGATAAGAATTCCATTCTTAAAGCATTCATGTTAAAGACCTTGACTAATAACCTTAAAAATGCCCATCAATCCAATTATAGAAATGTTAGAGACTGAGATGGAGAAACACAAAGCAAACTTATTTAACATATTTAAATTATTTAAGCCATATCTAAATATCATATGAGGACCTAAATCAATGTTTGCTAGGCATAGGGGTATGTCCAATGGCAAATGGGTGAGTTATGACCTGCTTTTCCTTCACTGTGTCAAAACCACAAAAGTAAACACCAGTTCTTTGACACTGTGGATTGCACCATGCACAGAGTCAAAAACAAAGCACATGAGGACTCTTCATCAGCACAGAATTGGCAACAGAAGCTCTGAGAACTCTCCAAAAATTAGGTCAGAAAAACTTGGCTACAACAACTTAGTCAAATAACTGGTAATATCATAAATTGGGTCTGGAAACAAGATACTAACAATTTGCAGAGTATTCCTAGTCTGAAGCAGTACTGGACACAATTTAGAGGAAGATGTCTCTGCAAAGACAAAATATTCAATGTGAGCTTCTGCAAATTATTTATCTATCCAAGAGTTCACACTTATATCCATGTCCTAAAAACAACAACCAAACAAAAGTCAGACAATATCCTATTCACTTATTCTTATACTAATTTCTCTAACCACTTTTGGGACCATTTCTGGGGATTGCTTGAGTATTTCCCACTCAGCAATGAGATCAGAAAATACCAGAAGCTTGAAAACAATTTAGAATGCCCAAATCACCAAGTGGCCAGTCCACCACAAAATGCACTAAAATGTCTGAGCTAGATCCTTCCCAATGCCACAGCTACATGCACCAGGAACTGTCTCTCCCACCAGCAAAAGTCTCTGTAACCAGATCACAATCTAATTGCAATCTCTAAAGTAAGGACTGACCACAAACTAGGGGTCATTCACCACAACTTGCTCTTAAACAAGTGGGTCCCAACTCTGACAACAAATTAGAAGCAAAGCTACTGCTCTCAGCTACTAGTGCCCCCAAAGACCAAACTTCAATATGCTGGTTTCTCTGCATCTTAACTGTGTTGTCCCCACATCTACCTTTCTCCATACATTGCCAAATGATCTTTCTAAAATGTAAACTTTTTCTTGTCAGTCTCACACTTCAAATATTTCAGTAACTTCATATTACTCTCCTATAACTCAAAAATCCTCACTAATGGCTATGGAGGCTTGTATGATCCAGAGTCAACTCACATCACTTTGTATACTTGAAGCTCTCTGACCTCTTCTAGTCATGGTCCTTGTCACTTCAGGCATGATGTCCTCCTGCTTGTCCCCACCATTACAATAACACATGACCTTCACCCAACTAACTTTTCTTATTCTTCAGGTCTTGGCTTGAAAATTCCTCAGTACTTCCTGGAGACTCTAATCACACCCTTTGATCCTCTGATTGTAGCACTCATCATGATTTTACATGTGTCTCTGTGATGTTAAACCAATGTTAAAAAAACACCTCCTTTTTCTGCTCTGACTGTGAGCATTACAAGAGCAGGAACTATATAGTTTGTTTTGCCTTCTGTATTCCCAGAGCCTAGTACACTGCAGGGCACATAGTGGGTCTCAATTAATAGGACAGATGCTGAATATAATTGTATCAGAGATCTGCAATAACAATTAGGCTATCATATCCCAAGCAATAAGGTATCCTAATGGTCTACAACTGCCTTCAGGTTTTCTATACAATTTTACTGTATGAGTTTGAAATCAAAGATGACAAGATTCAAAGATATACTAGACAATAATCTCTCAGTGACAAAAAACAATTTGAATATTTAAATGTGAGATTTATTTTGCATAATAAGTATAGCTAGAAAACATTATTTTATAGGGAATTATTAATATAGTTACTAATTTTAACAAACAATTACAATACAGTATGATTATCAGAGGCATTGAGTCCTATTATGATACATAACAGGAATTTTTAACTAAAAAGCTAAAGGATGTTTAATAACAACATGTAATTTGTTGTAGCCTTCTAAGAAAAATAAAGGCTAAAGTTTCTGTCTGGAAGAAATGGGTATTTTTCCTCTAATAGTTTAATTGAAGTCCAATTTCTCATACTATAGAAACTAACTTTCCCCAACTTCCTCTGGAATGTGATGGAAATTTTCAAGTTGGCAGGAAAGGGAGAGTCTAAATTAGATTTCATTAACCTTTTCATATGAGTCATTTATTTTCTTATACAAATGATGCAATTGCTTAATAAACAATGCCAAAAATATTTAATATATGTTAGTTATATAAAAGGGCTGACAAGTGGAACTCAGTGCTGCTGTAGCTGAGATAGACATTTTGGGGATTGCCATTGAAAGTAGACTTCATCCAGAATTTGCCTGGGAGAAACAAAGAGAATACCCCAAGATGCCTAGAGAGAAATGTCCTGGAAGAAAGCCTTTTCAAAAACAAACTGGGAACAAAGGAAGATGCCAGCCATGAGCCTTCCCAGACAACAGGGATGTTCCAAATGCCATTGGCCATTAAGTGAAGGTACCTGTTGTTGATGTCTTAGCTTAGACACTTTTATGACCTTAAGACTATAACTTTGTAACAAAATAAACCCCCTTTATAAAATCCAGCTCATTTCTGGTGTTTTGCAAAATAGCATTAGCAAACCAGAACAGGCTGCCATTTCTTCAGTTTCAGAGGGCAAAATATCATTCCATATGTGACTGTCAGACCTTCAAATGTAATGGAGTATGCCTTGCAGGGTTTGGAACCATGAACTGTGTTTTCCTTTCAATTTCTCCCTATTGGAATGGAAATGTTTATTCTATACCTGTCCCTCCATTGTACATTGGAAGCAGATAACTTCTTTAGATTTCACAAATCCATAGAGGATAATTGTGCTCCAGGACAGACCACACCCATAACTGATTTTGGTCTTTGTACTAAGCTTTGCTTCTGAAACGATTTAAGTCTTTTGGGATATTATGATGGAATGAATGCATTTTGCCTATAAAAAGAACAGGTCTTTTAGGGATCCAGAGGTTGGAGTATGGTTTGAAGTTGTATGTACCCCTGAAAAACATTTTCTTACCTCTAATCCATTCCTTTGTATACTGACTGTATGTATGAACTTTGGATAAGGATCCTTGGGTTAAGGTGTATCCCACCTAAATCAGGATGGGTTTTAATCCAATTACTGATGTCCTTTATAAAAGAATAAAATTCAGACACATGGAAACCCATCAGAAGTAAGAAGCTGAAATCCATGAAACCCAGAAGAGAAGCAAGAGACCAGGAGATGCTGCCATGTGTCATCCCATGTGGCAGGCTAAGGACCCAGTGTCACCAGCTTCCAGCCTCAGAATGCCACAGTATTGTGGAGAAAGTATTGCCCCAATGATGCCTTGATTTGGATATTTTCCTGACCTCAAAACCATAAGCTAATAAATTCCCATTGTTTAACAACTTTCATGATATTTGCTTGAGCAGCATAGGAAACTAAAACATCTTTCCTGGACTTGATAATACACTAAGTGCAGAGAACTCAAAATTCTATTTATTTTTTCTCAAAACCAGGAAAACAGATCTGCAAATCTGATGTAGCCTCCAAGTTTGATCAAGTAGAGAAACTGATGAAAGAAGGAATTAGATTTTTCCAAAGCCAGAATTCAGGTGAGCTCTAGGAACCTGTCCTTCATGACAAGGTAGATCCTTGTCAGTGACTGAGTAGGTTCTTGAAATATCACCTGCAGATTTCCTAAGGTAAACTACATATTCTGAAATATAGGTGATGATGTGGGGGAAATTTTCCACAGGTGTAGTCATTTTATTCTCTTATTCAATAATCTGTATTCAATTGTCTATGGCTTTGGGGAAATGGATGTTTATGTACTATTGAATTTAAACTTTCACTCAATGGCCCTTTTCCTGGTACTCCTCTTCAGTGTTTTTCCCTCCCTTTAGCTTCCCAACATACTATTTTAAAAGTAATTTTTCTTATGCTTCCATCTTGAACATCTCTTCTAATTGTCAATTTCATGTTTTCTACTCCCTAAAATAATAATTAATTTGATGTTCTTTCCCAGGTAAGTGTCATATTTGAAACAATTATAGGGTCATGTGGTTCTTTTCAGCATTTTCATTTCCCTAATGCTAGTCTAGCATTTAATTCTCTTTTCAATTGTTTCAGGCAGTGAAGGTGGCTTGAAAAAACAAGACGTGCTCTCCATGCAACATATCTGCAGGAAAGACACATTTACAATCATATAATTGGTAAGAATCATGGTGTTGAGCTCCAGTATTCCAAATAGATATCTGGAAGTGGAATAAATTAGTAATTCAGTGCAATCACTTAATTGTAGTTTGGTTTAAGTGCTATTCCAGAAAAAGTCTGTGATAGTTTGAATTTAAAGAAAATTAATTTCAATGAAAAAGGATAACCTGGGTTTTAATAAAAATATAATTGTATAAGCATGGCTCATATACCAAATCTTTGAAACATTATAATGTCTTCAAAACTGATGTGTGCAGTTTAGATGCTACAAAAGAGAAGATCTCTGCATGCAGAAAAATAACATGGTATGTAACTAATAGAGGAAAGATATTAATTGGATATGTACGGAATGATTATTCTAGAATTCATATGTATATGAATTGATTTTTATGAACAAACCTTTTATAGTCTCTCAACTACTTCACAGAAGCCAAATTCTGGTACTCAGGAGAATGGAATTATGTGTAGTGAATTGCCAGAAGATTTTACTCAACCTGTGTTAAATCACAAGGGAAATAAAACCTACTTCAGCAATCTATTTGGAAAACCCTTTGATGACCAGTCATCTTTTAATCAACAAAAGTATTTTCACACTAGAAGTAAATCATATGAATGTCTTCTAATTGGTAAATCCTTTGTTGAAAGCTCTGTCCTTACACATTACAATGAAACTTATATTGGACAGAAATCCTATGAATATCATCTGTGTGAGAAAGCCTCCACTCACTATTCTGGCATCAGAGTACATGAGAGACCTCATATTGGAGAGAAACCTTATGAATGTCACCTACATGAGAGAACCTTAACTCATTTCTTTACCTTGAGACAACATGAGAGAACTCACATTGGAAAGAAAACATATGAATGCCATCTATGTGGGAAAGCCTTCACTTGATGTCCTGCCCTTAGAGCTCATGAGAGAACTCACACTGGAGAGGAGCCTTATGAATTTCAACTCTGTGGGAAAGCCTTCAGTTGTTTCTTTAGCTTGAGACAACATAAGAGAACTCACAGTGGAAAGAAACCATACAAATGCCATCATTGTGGGAAAGCCTTTCCTCAGTGTTCTTCCCTTACAGCTCATGAGAGAACTCACACTGGAGAGAAACATGATTTTCATCTGTATGGGAAAGCCTTTACTTATCTCTCTTCCCTGAAATGACATGAGAGGACTCACACTGGTGAGAAACCATATGGATGTCTTCAGTGTGGGAAAGCCTTCACTCAATATGGTCACCTGAGACAACATTAGAACTCACACTGGAGAGAAACCTTATGAATGTCATTTATGTGGGAAAGCCTTCAGTCATTTCTCTAGCTTGAGACAACATGAGAGAACTCACACTGGAGAGAAACCATATGAATGCCATCTATGTGGGAAAGTCTTCACTCACTATTATTCCCTTAGAAGACATGAGAGAACTCACTGGAGAGAAACCTTATGAATGTCATCTATGTGAGAAGGTATTCACCTGTTATTCTAGCCTTAGTACTTGATAACACTCACATGTGAATGTCTTCTGTGTGGGAAAGCTGTCACAATATGTTCATCTGAGACAATGTAAGAGAACTGACACTGGAGAGAAACCTTCTGAGAAAGGTTTGATGTCAGAAAGCCTTCACCCACTCTTCTGGTTTTAGAAAACATAGCAAAATGTCCAGGAAAAGATACCATAAGAATATCATCTACATGGGAAACTTAGTTTATTTTTGTAAACTTAGACAACTTGAGAGAACTCAAATTGAGTGAAACCTTATGAACAGTATATGTGAAAGGCTTCAGCCAATGTTCACCTATTAGATTATGTGAGAGAACTCATACCATAAATGATTTGAATATTGAAGGGATTTCAGTCCTTGAGTTATCCTTTAAACATACCAGACAACTCACACACTGAGGAAACACCATTGGCCATCAATCTGGTAGAGCTTTAAATCATTCTTTCTACATCAATGTAAGCCAGTTCATGCTGGAGAGAATTAGAATCATGTCACCTTTGTGGCAAAGAATTTAGTAAGAAGGTCTGATATACAATGTGAGAGAACTCATGTTATATGTTTAATGGAAGTTGGAGGGTCTTCATTCTCTGCTCCTATTGATAGACAAATCTTTACCAGATGAAGGAGCTTCTTGAGGAATTTCCAGGTACTTCATGCTGGAGATGTTATTCATGAAAAATCACAAAATTTTTTATTTGTACTCCCACACTTGTAGGGCAATTGAGAATTCACACTTTATAAATCTCTTATCAGTGTCATGAATACAGGCATGAAATCAGTGATCACTCATTCCTTTAACATTAATTTTCATATACAGAGGAAAGAAAAATCCTAAAATCCATTCAGAAATATCAGCAACATGATTTCTCATCAGAAAATTCATAGTGGAAAATGAAATACTTTATGTTGCCCATGAGCACAAAATTCAGCACAGACTCAAGCTTTTGAACAAGACTTACTGTTGATGTTATGTATGATAGCAGTACAAAGTATGCAGTGAATGGGTATACTGAGTTTTGAATTTCTAAAAAGCATTCTGAAGTGAGGTTAATTCATTGATTGGTTCTTGTGTATATATG
The DNA here is from genome assembly GCF_015220235.1 of Choloepus didactylus. Taxonomy (NCBI): domain Eukaryota; kingdom Metazoa; phylum Chordata; class Mammalia; order Pilosa; family Megalonychidae; genus Choloepus; species Choloepus didactylus. Next base: position 12,969,046 of record NC_051332.1, read on the forward strand.
AACAACAAATATTGTTGCTGAAAATCTAATGTCTGCCATATTCTAATTTTCTTTCTATGCAGTTGCAGTCACAAAGATTTGAATCAATCAGAAAGTAACTTGGAATAATAACTCAAAAATCTAGAATACAATGTTATTATTCTTTACTATTGTCTTAGTATTATATATGTTCATGGCAAGGATGAATGCAAACACTGATAAATAAAAACACTTTACAACTAGAGTGTGCTGGTTTGAGTCTCTTATGCACCCGATAAAAAGCCATGTTTGTAATGCAATCTTGGGGCAGACTTATGGGTGGGAACTATTGATTAGGATTTTTCCATTGAGTTGTGACCCTGCCCATTCAAGGTGGATCTTGATTAGTTTACCGGATTCCTTAAGAGACCTAAGAGGCAGGTGCAGCTGTCAGACACTTGGAAATGCAGAACAGAAAGCCTTTTGGAGTTACTAAGCTAAGAGATGAAACCTAGAGTTTGCCCTGAAGAAGCTAAGAAGACCCCCAGACACTTAGAAATGCCCTGAGAGAATAAGCATGGATACACAGGAGCTGAGAGATAGAAGTTAAGAGAGACAAGCCCAGAGACATTTTGGAGAAGTCCACTTTGAAACCAGAACCCCAGAGCAAAGGACCAGCAACCAAATATGTATTCAGCTGACAGAGGTGATCCATTTCCCAGGCCTTTCTTCTGTGATGGTGTCCTCTTGTTGATGCCTTAGTTTGGATACTTTTATGGCCTTAGAACTCTAAACTTGTAACCTAATAAGTCCCTCTTATAAAAACTAATCCATTTCTGTTATTTTGCATAACATCAGATTTAGCAAACCAGAAAATAGGGTTTTATGATATGTAAATACTCCTCTTTTAACATACTTAATGTTTTCATAATTTTGTAGAAATTAAAAACAAAATTATTTAAATAACGCAAGACATGGCATGGGGACTTGTAGTTTCATTGGCCAGAAAATTCCCAAGTTCAGAACCTGTCAGTGTCATTCCATACATTAGTATTTTATTGCAGAAAGGCTTTTGCCAACAACACGGAGATCACACCAAACAAGGAACAGAATGTATTTTGTAGTCATAGGGAGTCTTCAATTTACAGAATGCCAATAATCAGAGTGTCTAATTTTCTGGAGGACAACATCTGCATCACCTTCAATTAGGAATCAGGGTGCCTTTCTGGTAATACCACTGCAGTCTACCCATGGTGAATGCATTCCAGTGAGAAAATAGAACAGGTATGTTGAGACATGAATTTTGAACTTGTGGTCTAAATAGGGAGCTCCCTGGTCCTCCACTCGCTCAAAGTCCAATATTTCCTGTCATGTGCTCCAGTGCCTCATTTTCCTTACATTGCAATATTTAGTGCTGAAATACCTTTAGGTGGTGTCACCACACAGTAAGTTCTTCCTGATGGAATTTTTGTAGCTTTTATTTGAGTTTTCCACTCTAGTATCCTCTCATCCCAACTCTGTTGGGTGGGACTGTGCCATTTTTTGGGGGTCACTTGTGCTGTAAATGAGGTACCAAGAACTGATTGGTGTCTGCTTGGATATCTGAACACTGCACAGGTGTTTCTCCACAGCTACAAAAGTGGTTTCATCTGCTATATCATGCCTGAGAATTACTGCCTCTTATCCATAGTATGTGCCTACAAAGTCTTTTGTCTATGACAAAAACTCATCTCACTACTGTCCCCCCTATGCAGAACATGATTCCCAGGGGTGTAAGTCTCCCTCTCAACATAACTTCCTGGAATGAGCCTGAAGCTGGCATTACGGGATTGAGAATGACTTCTTGACCAAAAGGGGGAAAAGAAAACAAAGTTTCAGTGGTTAAGAGATTTCAAATATAATTGAGAGTTCTTTCTGGAAATAATTTTTATGCATTATATAGATATTCCTTTTTATCTTCTTGTGTATTGGAATAGCTAGGAGGAAATAATCAGAATCTTTTTAATTCTTATTCATTAGACTTGATTCTTTTCTCTAATTTTTATTGGGATTATTCAGATACCATACAATTATCCAAAGATCCAAAGTGTACAATCAGTTGTCCGTGGTACCCTCATACAGCTGTGCATCCATCACCGCACTTAATTTTTGTTCAATTTTAAGAAATTTTTCATTACTCCAGACAAGAAATAAAGTGAAAGAAGAAAAAAGAAAAAGATAGAAAAGGAAACTCAAATCCTCCCATATCCCTAACCAACCACCCTCAATTGTTGACTCATAGTGTTGGTATAGTATATTTGTTACTGTTTATGAAAGAATATTGAAATACTACTAACTGTAGTATATAGTTTGCAATAGGTATATATTTCTTCCCTATATGCCCCTCTATTATTAATTTCTAGTTGTATTGTTATACATTTGTTCTGGTTCATGGAAGAGTTTTCTAATATTTGTACAGTTAATCATGGACATTGCCCACCATAGGATTCAGTTTTATACATTCCCATCTTTTGACCTCCAGCTTTCCTTCTGGTGACATATATGAGTCTGAGCTTCACTTTCCACCTCATTCATGCACCATTTGGCAATGTTAGTTATTCTCATATCTTGGTACAGACACCTCTGTTCATTTCCAAACATTTAAGTTCATCCTAGTTGAACATTCTGCTCATACTAAGCAACCACTCACCATTCTTAAGCCTTGTCCTATATCTTGGTACCTTATATTTCATGTCTATGAGTTTACATATTATAATTAGTTACCAGTGAGACTCTGCAATATTTGTCCTTATGTGTCTTGTTTATTTCACTCACTATATTGCCCTTGAGGTTTTGTCATCAACCCATTTTTTTAAGATGGTTTTGTTCACACACCATAATTCCATCCTAAGTAAACAATTAATGGTTCTCTGTATAGTCACATATTTATGTGTTCACCTCCTTCACCACTATCTATATGAGGGCATCTACATTTCTTCCACAAGGCAGGAGGGAGAGTCAAAGAAGTTAGAGAGGCAAAAGAAAGGAAAAAAATGATGGCTAGGAAGTAGCAAAAGGAAAAGTAACCTTAAATCAAAGTAAAGAGTCAGACAACACCACCAATGTCAAGTGTCTAACATGTCTCCCCTATCTCCACCTCTTATCTGCATTTACCTTGGTATGTCACCTTTGTTACATTAAAAGAGGCATAATACAATGATTCTGTTAGTTACAGTCTCTAGTTCACATTGATTGCATCCCTCCCACAATGCCTCCCCATTTTAACAATTTGCAAGTTTGATATTTGCTTGTTATCCCTCATAAAAGAACATATTTGTACATTTTATCACAATTGTTGAACACTGTAGATTTCACCAAGCTACACAGTCCCAGTCTTTATCTTTCCTCCTTTCTTCTGGTGTCTCACATGCTCCCAACCTTCCTCTCTCAACTGTATTCATAGTTATCTTTGTTCAGTGTACTTACATTGCTGTGCTGCCATCTACCAAAATTGTGTTCCAAACCACACACTCCTGTCTTGTCCTATCACTCTGTAGTGCTCCCTTTTAGTATTTCCTGTAGGGCAGGTTTCTTGTTCACAAAGTCTCTCATTGTCTGTTTGTCAGAAAATATTTTGATCTCTCCCTCATATTTGAAGGACAGCTTTGCTGGATATAGGATTCTTGGTTGGTGGTTTTTCTCTTTCAGTATCTTAAATATATCACACCACTTCCTTCTTGCCTCTACAGTTTCTGCTGAGAGATCTGCACATAGTCTTATTAAGCTTCCTTTGTATGTGATGGATTGCTTTTCTCTTGCTGCTTTTGGGATTCTCTCTTTGCTTTGACATTTGATAATCTGATTATTAAGTGTCTTGGTGTAGGCCTAATCAGATCTATTCTGTTTGGTGTATGCTGCACTTCTTGGATCTGTAATTTTACATCTTTCATACAAGATGGGAAATTTTCATTAATTATTTCCTCTATTATTGCCTCTGCCCCTTTTCCCTTCTTTTCTCTTTCTGAGACACCAATGATACATACATTCTTGTACTTTGTTTCATCCTTAAGTTCCCAGAGATGTTGCTCAGATTTTCTCATTCTTTTCTCCATCTGCTCCTTTGCATGTAGGCTTTCAGGTGTTTTGTTCTCCAGTTCTTGAATGTTTTCTCCTGCCTCTTGAGATCTGCTGTTCTATGTTTCCATTGTGTCTTTCATCTCTTGTGTTGTGCCTTTCATTTCCATAGATTCTACTAGTTTTTTTGAACTTTTGATTTCTGCCTTATGTATGCCCAGTGTTTTCTTTACAGCCTCTATCTCTTTTGCAAAATCTTCTCTAAACTTTTTGAATTGATTTAGCATTAGTTGTTTAAATTCCTGTATCTCAGTTGAAGAGTACTTTTGTTCCTTTGACTGGGCCATAGCTTCATTTTTCTTGATGTAGGGCTACCCCAATCAGGTTTTCCCAGATGAGAACAGGCTCAGGTCACAGAAGGAGGAAATATTCAGTATCTGATTTCCCTGATGGTTTTTCTCAGAAGATTGATACAACTGTCATCCTGTCATGAGCTGGTGTAAGAGGGTGTTACCTGTGGCTCTCCTCCCCCAGGCTTTGGGGTCTGGTTCCAGAAAGGCAGGCAGTAAAGCTGGGCCCCTCCCTTTCCTCTTGGAAAGCTATGACCCCTCCAGAGAGGTCATCTGTATATCAATAAGTTCTTTGTTTCTCTGACTCTGCTGATCAAGGTGTTTTGATTTTAAAATGACTGAGGCTGTCTTTTCTGCAAAGTGCTGCAGGCGGAAAATGGCTGAGGTTTTCTCCACAGAGAGAGAAAGGGACAGAAAAGCTCCCAGGTTCACCCATCAGCCAGAGATAGCAACCAATCATCTGGGCTCCCCATCCTGAGACATATATATCCCCCAACTCTCCCAAGGTCAGTTGCCATGTAAAGCCTCTGCTTGTTGAGGATTTGCTGTCTGTATTGAGCAGTTAACATTAAAACCCCAGTTGGAGCTGGGCTGAGGGAGTGCTGCTCTCTAGCACCATGAGAATTCCATGAGGGAGGGGCTCTTGGCTCTTGGCTCTCAGTGTGGGTTCACAGTTTTACTTACAGATTTTTTGCTGCAATCTTGGGCATTCCTCTCAATTCAGGTTGGTGAATGATGAGTGGACAGTCACATTAGTCTCCCTGCTGTTATTCCAGGTTATTTACTTGTTTTTTGGTCATTTGTGAATTGTTCCAGGGGGGTCTAACAGTCTTCCACTTCTCTGTATGCCACCACCTTAGCTCCTCTCCTAGACTTGATTCTTGATTGCATAACTACATACATTTTATTGTGTGACCATGTGATTGTGAAAACCTTGTGATCACCACTGCTGGATCCAGTGTATGGGCAGATGAATAATAAAATAAAGACGCATATAAGGCATATATATAACAGTAAGGGGATATGATTATGGGATGTTGTTTGGGGTATTCTTTTTTTTCTTTATTTGGAGTAATGAAAATATTCTAAAATTGATTGTAGTGATGAATGCACAACTATATGATGATACCATGAACCATTGATTTTATACTTTGGATGGATTATATGGTATATGAATATATCTCAATAAAATTGCATTACAAAACTCATCTCTATTGAGTTTTGCAGTTTCCTCCATGAACCAAGCCATACTGTCTGCAGGAATTCCTTGTTACCCACTGTATTGATTTCTCTGCAGTGGCTTGGGATATATGCCACTTGAGCAACTGTATTTAAGAGACCCATGAGGGTTTGTATCCACTCTTTCCCCAATCACCTTATGGGGACTTCTGATCCTTGGGGACACCCAGAGTCTTTGATCCCTAAACATTCTTTTTAAAGGGAGTAAGATCAGGTTACAGGCAATAAGGAGCATCCTACTTATCTGATTCATCATGTTCACAGTCAGAATTGTCCTCACCATCCTGGTCCATACACAAGGAAAACTTGGCAATCCACATGTTCCTCTTTCCTGGACTGTATCTGTTTCTCATTAGGCCAATGAAGATTTCTAAATGTTTCCATGTCTGTGAGCCTTTTTCCTCCTGCTCTGTTATGTCTTCTAATAGGGCCTTAATCTCTTACTTACAGGAAATATCTTCTGTCCCATAAACATTGGCAGTTCTTCTGTAAGGATCCTTTCCTTTTCTGCTTTGTTTATCCCCTGATTTGGTAACCATAGGCAAATTGTTCTTTGGGTGGTTTCTTCTCCCTTCTTGTGTCTCCTTGGTTGTTTTTTTTTTTTTTTTTTCTGGTTCATGGCCCATCTGTCATAGCTTCCCATTGGTGGGCTTCTATCCTTCTGGGATAGCTCAGTGAAAATAACTGATGCTGTGCTGTTGATTTTGGCCCCAAAGCAGGAAATTGTGGTGGGTCTTTTTTATCAATTCCCACATTACTTCCTGAGGAGAATAGGAAGGATACAAGGGTCTTACCCTGGGCAGGCTCTCATTTTGTTAATCCCTGTATTGCTGTCAAAGGAAGGACTGCCTCTTGTCCTAACCAGGAATAGGCAGCCAAGTGTTTTTCCTTTACCTGGAGGGAAGTTATGGCCTCCTGGACAGTCTTCTAGGTGATTTTACTTTATGGGAAGTCCCCCACAGTTTGAAATATCACTGTTATGGTCCTAGCCTCCCAGACTAAACTGGCATGGGTGGTTTCTCTCTGTGTCTTGTTTTTTTGTCCTCCTCCATGCAGGCAAAACAACATTGCAACAGGGAGTCAGTGATTAGCTTCCCAGGAGACATGAGTCTGTAATTCCCCATCATCAAACAGATGTACTAAGCCATGTGAAACTCCCTTGTCTTTTACCCATATATGTTTTCAAATGAATGCATTTCATATTCAGGAAAAATATCCAATTTCAGAAATTTGTATGGCCAATGAGGAGTATATTGCCAGAGTACCATCTGTTTGGCAGGCTGGCAATCTGCCATCTTGGGAAGCTGTTTCCTACTCTTCCTAGGTCCCATTGGAGCTGTTCTGCACCCTCTGCCTGGAACCCTGGCCCTGTTTGGGGTCAGAAATAAAAGCTCAGTGTCAAGAGCTGTAACAGGAACCCTAATGACAACAAAATCTTAGACAAGAGAGAAAAAACATAATCTTTTCAACATAATCAGAGGCCCAGTTAATAAGCAAAAAATTATATTCCATGCTAAGAAACAAGAATGTGACCAGTGAAAGGAAAAAATTAAAAAGTTAGAGAGATATGGAAGTTGAAACATCTCAAAAAGATTCAAACAAATATAACCAATTCAAGGAGAAGAAGGAAAATGTGCATAAAGATATCTATAATGCACTGGGTGATCATAAAGAAGAAATTGAAAGCATGCAAAGAAAAGATATAGAAATGCATAATAGATGAGATTAAAAATATGCTAAAGGCAAACAACAGCAGATGATAGCATCTTAGAAGACAGGACATCTGAAATCAAAGTAAAAAAAGAACGTATAGTAATAAGGATGGAAAAATCTGAGCAGGGCCTCAGAAAGTAGAATGATAACATGGAGCTCACAAACATACATGTCATGGGTTTCCCACAAGGAAAAGAGGCAGAAAGAATGTTCAATGAAGTAATGGCAAAAAAATTCCCAACTATTTTGAATGGCATAAAGATCCAAGACCAATAAATGCAGAGTAATTTCTCTGAGACATATCACTCAGAATATCAACTGTCAAAGATAAATGGAGGATTTTGAAAACATCAAAAGACAAGCAATTCATCACCTACAATGTAACTGCAATAAGATTTAGTGCCAATTTCTCTTCAGAAGCCATGGAGGCAAGAGGGCAATGGTATAACATATTTAAGCTACTGAAAGCAAAACAACTGCCAGCCCAAAATTCTTTATCTGACAAAACTGTTCTTCAAAAATGAGGGAGAGTTTAAAATATTCACTAATAAACAGAAGCTGAGAGAATTCATTAACAAGACTCCTGCTCTGCAAGAAATATTAATAGAAGTTATATCAGCTGAATATAAAAGACAGAATAGAGACTCAGAAGAGAGTGTAGAAATGAAGACTTTCAGTAAGTGTGCCTGAGAGGATAAAAAGAGAGATATAAATAAAATATAACATGTTAAAGCCAAAGGATAAAATAGTTGAAGTACTGCCTTCACAGTAAGAACATTGAATGTCAATGTATTAAACTCTCCAATCAAAGGACACATTTGGTAGAATGGATAAAAAAGAGCCATGTATATGTTGTCTATAAGAGACTCACCTTAGTCTCAATGATATAAATAGGTTGAAAGAGAGAGGCTAGAAAAAGATATTCCATGCAAATAGTAACCAAAAAATAGCTAGGGTAGCTATACAATATTGGACAAAATAGATTTTAAGTAGAAAAATGTTATGAGACAATAATACAAGGGGCAATCCACTAAAAGTAAAAACAATGATAAATATTTATGCATTTAGCCAGGGTGTTCCAAAATGTAAGAGACAAACACTGGCAAAACTGAAGGGAAAAATACATTGTCTCTTTAGTAATGTTGGAGACTTAAGTACACCACACTCATCAATAGAACATCTAGAGAGAGCATCATAAGGAAAGAGATAAATTGAATAACATGATAAATGAACTAGATATAACATTTATGGTACATTACACCCCTAAACAGCAGGATATTCATTCTCCTCAAGAGGCCATGGGTCATTCTGCAGAATAGAACAATTTTTGGGCCAAATAGCAAGTCTCAATAAATTTAAAAATTTGAAATTATATGATGTATTTCTATTACCACAATGGAATGAAGCTGGAAATTAATGAGGTGGAAAATGAGAAAATCCACAAATACATGGAGATTAAGCAACATATTTTGAACAGTCAATGGAAAGAAGAAATTGCAAGGTAATTAGTAAATATCTTAAGATATGTGAAAATGAGAACAAAACATATCAAAACTTATGGATGGAATGAAGGCAGTGATAGATGGATATTTATAGCTCTAAACATCTAAAAAAAGGAAGAAATCACTAAAATCAAAAATCTAATTTCACAACTGGGGGAACAAGAAAAAGAGAAGCAAGCTAATCTCAAAACAAGCAGAAGGAAGAAAGAGCAGAATAAAGGAAATTGAGAAAAAAACATGAGTAGAATAAAAAAACCCAAAAGTTTGTTCTTTGAGATCAAGAAAGTTGAAAAACTATTATTCTGACAAAGAAAAATGGTGCAAATGATTAAAATCAGAAATGAAAGTGGGTCATTACCACAAAACCCAGAGAAATAAAAATGATCATAAGAAGATACTATAAACAACTAGATGCCAACAATACTCAACAACTTTGGTGAAATGCACTGTTTTCTAGAAACACATGAAGAACCTATTGTGTCTATAGAAGGGTGCTCAACATTGCTAGCTTTTAGGAAAATGCAAATCAAAACCAAATTGAGATATCATTTCACAACTACCAGAATGGTCACCATTAAACAAATAGAAAACTGCAAGTGTTGGAGAGGATGTGAAGAAATAGGAACACATTCATTTTTGTTGGGAAAGTAAAATGTAAGAGAACTGAAAGCAGGTATGTAAAAAGACATTTGCCCATCAATGTTCATACTGGAATTATTCACAAATGCCAAAACAAGGAAGCAACCCAAGTGTCTGTCAACTGATGGATGGATAAAAATGTTATTAATATTATTCTGCAGTTAGAAGGAATGTAGACCTGAAGCATGAAATGGATAAACCTTGACAACATTAAGATGAGTGAAATAAGTCAGATACAAAAGGATGAATATTGTATGATCTCACCGATATGAGGTAACTATAAGTAAACTCATAGAGTTAAAATCCAGAAAAAAAAAGGTTACCAGGAGATATAATGAGGCTATAGAATGGGAAGCAATTGTGTAATGTGGGCAAAATATTTAACTAGGTTGAATTTAAATGTTTGGAAGTGAATAGAAGTGATGGTAGCCTATTGTGGTGAGAGTAATTAACAGCACTGAATTATGTGCATGATTGTCATTGAAAGGGGAAGTTTAGAGTCATGTATGTCACTAGAAGGAAAAGGAGAGGATAAAACATGGTACTGTATAATACAGTGATCCCTGTGGTTGATGATGACTGGGATTAATAGCACAAGTATAAAAATATTCTTTCATGAACTAAAACAAATGTCCATCACTATTGCAGGGAGTTAATAGAGTGGTATGTGGGGGAAAATGCATCTATTGCAAACTTTCACAAACAGTAATATCTTAATATTCTATCATCAACAGTAACAAATGTACCATACCAAGGCTAAGGGTAAATAATAAGGGGAAAAAGTGTTATGGAATTTGGGGGAATAATGAAAATATTCTGAAATTCTTGTAATGAATGCACAACTATACAATAATGCTGTGAGCCATTCATTATATACTTTGCATGGGTTTTACGGTGTGTGAATGTATCTCAATAAACTTGTTAATCATCATCATCATTTTCAACATCATCATCATTATATCATCTATAAGGCTTTAAAAATTCAAGGTAATCCATGGGGAAATTCAGCCACCTGAGCAGGCAATTGTCACATTACAATACACAATATGAATTTGGCTATTGGGGTATTTCTCTTGGATTCAATTTTCTCCCAAAGAAGAACTGTGTGATTTTGTATTCAATGATTGATTGACCAAGAGAAAAATTAGAATTTTTAATATAGAATTGATAGTAATTTTCTAAACGGAGAGCACAGTTTATAACCCCAACTTCATTGGCTACATGGTAAAAACTATAATCTGGGCAATTTCTTCTCTTTGCTGTAGATAACACTAATTTGCTCATAAGCCTGTGAAAGGGCTGTGGGTACTAAGGAGGGCCACTGAGTAGTGAATAAGAAGCAAGCCCATCACTTTCTGAGTTGCCCACAATAAGCCAGTTTTGGAGACAACTTTTTTGCATCATTCACTTCAACTTCAGAAAGCTCCAGGTCTTACCCAAGTATCATAGAGGAAATTTTTAGTTTGAGGCCCTCCTTTGTCACTTGGGATGTTTGTCTGTGTTTTCCTTTAGTGGGAAGTACTGAAACATATCAGCGGTAGAAAAATCTGATCCCTGTTGACATCAGATGACACAAGGCTAGGCAGCAGGGATGATTGCAGATTCTCAATGATAAATATATTATACCACAAGGATGCAGGGTGTCTACTCAGAAAACATTGTTGTTCTTTAAGTATTAACTTTTCATAATGGGAAATAGTGTGCATGGGATGTGGGGTTGAAGAAACAGTTTGTTCTTCAGGGTTTTCCTGCCCTCCATGCACCCCACAGCCTCTTCTGTGATGCTAAGAGATGAGAAGATGTACACCTCCCATTTGGAGGATCCTAGCATGGCTGCTGTTCAAATAGGTTGGACTAATGTTTAATGAAACACATTTTGCTAAGATGATTCAAATCATGATGATGGGCAGCAACAACACCAAAAGTGTTTTCCACTCCCCATGTGGAAGACCACAGTCAGGGACTTCCACAATAAATCACTGAAACCTTGAAAGAAGGAACCCATTGTAAGTTCATAGTGATAGAAACTGAGAGACAGTGTTTATTTCCTTGCTATTCTGTGAGCAATTGCTTTTAAAATTATTTTGAAATGATATATGACAACATTGGAAATTGTTTCCCTTTAAAACTCCTACATTTCTGTTAATTTGAGCAACAAAAACACTGAATTTATAACAGACTTAGACTTAATTTGGAACTCTCACATAAGTTTGTAATGTCTGCAGTGGGGTCATCCATCTGGAAATGTTTTGGAAGTTTATACTAAAAATAAACATAGTCATGTCCTGTGATTTAGCACCTATTCTCCTGGGTCACATCCAACAGAAATTCTTCCATATGGTCTCCAAACATATGGATAAGAAAGTTCATTGCAGCAGTATTTACAATAGTTAAATCCTGTGATATTCACATATGTTCATTAACAGTAGAATTGATTAAAAGGGGATAAATAATATTATCCAGAAATGTGTATGTATGATCTACATTCATATTTCCTGGCAGTGGGCCAGGAAAGATGTCACTGTGGTGACATCAAGATTTAGATAATAGTTAAAAACCCCTCAGGGCTTGCCACAGTCCTTCAGCATTCCCACCTAGTTGAACAAGTGCCAGAATGTGGAAAAGCAAATGTAGATAAGGACCCACCCTTGATATTTTCCACAGCATAGGTGTCCAGAGATGTGCCAAGGTCTTTTCTGGCTGTCTCTTCTTCCATTTTTGATAATAGTTGCTGGTATTGAACACAGTTCCACACTGCTGAAATGCAGTTTCAAGAAGAGAATTGACACACTGTGAAACTTCATCAAATAATTGTAGCAACTAATGCTTTTTATTTTTAAATATATACTCATATGTTATAGTTTCCCACAACATATTCCTAATTTGTGTCCATCTGAGCCATGAATTGGAAACTTTAATCAACTCTTTCAGTAAGTTCTCTATTAAATTACATTCTTTAAGTAACTAAAGATTCCAATACACTCCTTGGTGTGGTGGGCTTGTGTCTTTTCCTATTCTCAGATTTATATTTTCAACAATTTCTATAGGTCTCTGCTTCTTTCTCCATTTTCCTTTGGCCATACCATAATTTCTTTAAGAAAGAAGTCCTTTTCCTAAGACTGTACAATCTGTGCAATTCTCCTATATTAGAATCCATGCAATGACTCAGTCATTTATTGTGATATCCACTTTACCTATAAGGGAAATGTGGGGACCAGGTGATTGTGTACATGGATTAAACAAAAGAAATTAATGGAACACAAATAATATCAAGAAATAGCAAAGATGACTTTAAACTTATTTGATATCCCTGGGTTTTAATAAATATAATCCATGATCACTATTAAAATTCAAATATATGTTACAGTATAGATTTAAAATTCTATGAGAAGAAAGTGAAAACTTAGAAAAGTATGCAATCAAATTTATCTGTTCACCTAGTTTTTAACATTCTCTCTGTTAACTATTCCTTTATCCCCCTAAATCATGAGAATCTTTAAAAAAGACATGGGAATAAAAGAATCTTTAAAATCAAAGCACAGTTGCAAAAGCTATTGTTTTATTAGAAATTTGCTTCTGAGTGGCTTGTCACCTGCCTTTCTATTTTTTCAAAAAGATACTTGTTTCATTATAAACAGTTCAGAACACCCAACTTAGGCCTAGGGTGGAGGTATCTCAAGAACCTATACAAATATTGAGCCTGCAGCAGAACCAGAACAGCAGATATATATATGAAAAAATGTCTAGAGAATTTTTGCCAACTTTGCTAAGTATGTCTTCTAATATTAGATAAAAATAGAGTGATTTTAGATAAAATATGAAGAGTAAAGATGTGACTCATTTTATTTGCAGTTGTCATGGTGACAGGAATGCATGGTTTGGTAAATGACAAGTCATAGCCACAGGGAGGAAATCCACTAAGCATCAGAGGACATTCTCTGGACAGCACCCAAAATACAGTTTTTGGTGGAAACTTGGGATCCAGGGCCCAGGGCTGCCTCCAATCACAGATTTTCTGTTATCAGTTTTAAATATTGAATTTCATTTTTTAAAGAGCACTGCCCTTGATCTCTTTTTTCTTTTCTTTTTTTTGATAGGAAGCTTAAAGAAAGACAGTGATCTAATCATTTTCTTTTCTTGTCATGTGAAGAAATATGCATAGACAGGTTCCACATCCAAGTTCTTAAAAGGTAAGCATGGATTTTTGCATTGATCTACTCATCTTAGAAAGTTAAATATGTTTTTATGGATGTGGACACAATTGCCAGAGGAGAAAGTGACACATGGGAGAAAAACATCACTTTAAACTATTGTCACAACACAGCTTAGCCCTAGGATCAAGAACATGCCAGGCACAGAGTCAGACATGACTTTAGTAGGACTGATAGGAGTTATGGTTCCATAGCAGCAGTTGGCCAGGAAAGATGGAAGCTAGTGCTCTGCAAAAGCAGCAGGGTGTGTCAGGAGTTGGTTTATAACAGGACAAGGATGGTGTGCAAAAAGTTGTAGCAAGGTCTTGCAACACAAGTGTGTGGAGATATGTTATCAACAGTGGTCAGGAGAGGGGAGTTTCAATGCCTTGTTAACAATACATTTTTTCCTCCCCTGGAGAGGTCTGATGACTTTTAACATCTGTCCTGGTCAAGTAGGTAGCTATATGAAATCACTATGGAGGGGAAGGGGCCTGGGCCCTGGGCACCTACTATCCACCCCAACATAGTGACTACATTTACCATAGGACAGACATTGCATTCACAGACAACAGAACAATAGAAGTCCCCCCTACAGAGATAATTTCACCAAAGAGATACCTCCATGGCCAAGAAAGGGAATTAGAATTGCTGAATTCTGCCAGGCCAATAAGTTATTCCATGCAGTCCATTTCACAGTGGTCACAGTCCAATAAAAATAAGTAACACCTAAAGGTGGCAAGTCTGTGCAAGCCCAACATTGAGTTCATTTTGGGGCATGAATTACTGCTGAGGCAGGAAGGTGTGTGTTAAGCAAAAAGAAAGTTGTTTATTGGGAATAATAAGGAGTAATATCTCCTGATTTCCACATAGTTATGCATAAGTTTCCCAAGGGAATAGGCGGCCCTGGATTGGTGGACAGGCATTCAGGTCTTATTACAATATTTTTGGTAACTGCTATTCCCCAGGGACTTAAGATTCCTAACCATCATGGCTGCATAGGCCAGCACCAAGAGCAATTGACCTTGTTTTCTCCATTTTGTATGGTCTAAGACAAAGGCAACAATAAATTATTACTATTTCCCCACCTATTTTCCTCTTCAACTTGGGTTCTTAGTGCTAGCATTTGTCCCACCATTAGCATTTCAATAGGAGCTGGGGTTGCAGCTCTAGTTCAGGAGTGTTAGGGCCTGGATAACACCTTTTTGTTGTTGAGATTTTATGCTCCATAGCCCATGCTTGGGTCATTTGTTCAGAGACAAGTGTCCCCAAATCACTGTCTATTTGTGTAGGTATGCCATACAGAGAGCATACTCTTTCCAACTTGCTGGTTTGCCTTCCCCACTGGAAAAGCTAACAAAAGTCCAGTAACCCTGTTTATGGCAGTAAAATTATACCTTGAGAACAGAAAGGGACTTATGTAGCCCATGTGTCCTGTCTGGTGTGGTAGGCTAAATGGTTGACACAGGGAGCACAAAGGGCACACTTTACTGATGCCCACAAGCTGCTGGCAACAGCTATCCTTCACCATTAACAGGCTTCCCACAATTCTTGTTAGTTCAACAGCTTCCTCAGGTGCAGCAATTTTAGCTGCTGAATCCTCTTTATAGGGTCCTGGTCCAAGAGTCTCATGCATTTCTGCATTCAGAGGGCTGGTATTGAAAATGCTGTACTGTAGCAAGTAAGCTCTCCACCTAGCCAGTGTGCTCAGCTGGGCACTGCCAGACTGTGGCTTAGAAGCTATGTCAGTAATTGACCCCTGACTAGGGATGGCCATTTTTAAGGTGACTGGGCATCTTTGCATCAGCCCCTCCACTTGCAATAAAATATATGCAGCACACAATTATTTTTATTCAGGGGATGTATTTCAGTTCCACCCCTTTTCATAATGGTGACCAAAGCCAAGGGACATTCATTTAGAATGTTGCCTCTTTCACAGACCCCACCAAAAGCCAGTATTAGTGCTGGCTACATCCAATTCACAGGGCAGGACTAGATCTACACCCACCCCCCAATGCTTGCGCCTGTGCTCCTGCCCTGTTTGCATTTTTTAATGCAGCCTATTGGGAGGTATTACATTTCCAGGAATAGCCTTTACTAATCAAGATACACAAAGGTTTTAACATTTGAGCTAAGTGAGGAACAAAGGTCTCCAATGCCTCAGCAATATCAAGAAAGACTTTAGTTGCTTTGGTGTTTGTGGTGCAGGGAAACATTAAACCTTAAAAAGGGTTACTGTTTAGTTACAGTTGTTGGACTTTTTCAATTGGCTAATCCTTTGCCAGGAGACCATTGCTTATGGCCAGGCTATGTGCATAGACTTGGGGACACACCGTAAAAGACCATTGTTGGCCTCCCCAGGAGAAGACAAATGGAAGATGGCTTGATTTTTCTAGGAAGATACAAAAAAAATAGTTTTAGCAAACATGTCCTATTATGCAGTATTTTTTCTATACCTAATATGTTTAACTTCCAGGCCCAGTAAAAAAAAGAATTTTAAACTACATACCCCCCATCTTTCTACACCAGCCCTTCCCCCACAGCTGCCCTAGGTGCTTAGGACTTCAGACAGAGGTGAGACAAAGATAAAGGTTTACTTATATTGTTGAACTTGAATTTAAAAGGACTGTGAGATTTGGAAGTTTCTACACCCTACTTTTAATTATTTCCAATTATTAGATCTATTTCACTTAAAGCTGTGATCGTGACAATTGGCAAAGATTCTTGCTATTCCAGAGGCAGGCTTCTGGCAGCCTTTTGCTGCCTTAGGGAAATTCCAGGGGTGGTTTCCTTTTAATATCCAGGTTTGTTCACAGTAATTACAGAACTAAAACTTTGAACCCTGCTTCAAAGAGGGTATTTTTTTTTTCCTTTTTCCTTTGGAACTCCAAGATATATATATATATATATATTACAACACTAGAAACTGTTCATTTGCTCAACAACCAAGGGAGTGGGGGAGCCCCTTCCATATCTCTGGTCCTATTTTTACCCCCAACAGAAAAAAGAAAGGGGAACTTCACAAGATTGGATATCAAGTCAAGCAATTTAATGATTCTTTTCCATTTGTTGTTTCTAGTCTGTCTACATGATAGTGTGGACAGTGTGTTTCTATTCCTGATGATCTCTTTGTTTTTATAATATTTAAATAAACAGCACATGCACTATACCAATCCATAAAAATTGACATCAAAATGTGAATAATAAAAGCAAAATCCAGAAGAAAATGCAAATAGGAAAAAAGAAAGGATTCAGGCAAGATAATGGCATCAGAAAGAATTAAATATTTGTCAAGATTTTTTCTTTAAAATTACTTAAAAAGAAGTAAATAGATTAAACTCTCTCATCAAAAGTCAAATATTAGAAAGATAAAAAAACATGACCCAACTATAAGATGTCTGCAAGAGATTCACCTTAAATTCAAAGATACATGTAGATTGAGTGTGAAAGGATGGGAAAAAAATATACCACACAAATATTAACAAAAACAGATGGGATGGCTACACTAGTAAATATATCAAATTCATGAGTACTTATGAGGGACAGATATAGTCATTATATACTTACAAAGTGAACAATTCAACAGGAAGATGTAACAATTTTAATTAAATATGCATCTGATTTCAGAGCCCCAACATATAGAAAGTAAATATTGATATATTTGAAGGAATAAATTGAAGGTTCTATATTAATATTAGGGGTCTTGAACACACCACTCTCAATAATCTAGTCAGGATGTCAAAAGGAAGTACAGAACTTGAATGATAACACTAAACTAGCTAAAACTAACACACACACACACACACATAGAACAATGTACCCAAATAAAACAGAATACACAATCTTTTTGAGTGCACATGGGTCATTCTCCAGGGTGTATCATATGTTGAGTCACTAAACAAGTCTCAATAAATTAAAAATAATATTGAAATCATACTATGTATATTCTCCAACCGTGAAGGAATGAACCTAGAAAAAAATAAAAGAGGGAGAAAAGGAAAATTGAAAATTATGTTTTCATTAAACAACATAATTTTAAATAACTAATGGGTAAAGAGTAAATCAAAAGTAAAATTAGGAACTACCTTGTGGGAAATGAAAATGAATACACAACATGCCAAAATTTATGGAATGCAACAAAGGCTATGCTGAGAGGATAGTTCATAGCTCTAAATGCTTACATTAGATTATAAAAATATAGATTTCAGGCTGAGGGGGCAAGATGGTGGCATAGAGAGGAGTGCAATTTAGTTACTCCCCTGGAACAACTAATGAACAACCAGGAAAAACTAGTAACTAATTTGGAATAACTGCTGTGGGACAGCAATGACTGTCCACACATCATACACAAACTGAGGTTGGGAGGAATGCCTGAGAATGCAGCATAAAATCTGTAAGTAAAAACTGTGGACACATGCTTGGAACCCCCTCCCCCCATGGCAGGGTGAGCTGCAAAACCTCAATGTGGTATAAAGCAGCACTCTCCCAGCAAGTGAATATAGCTCAACTGAGCTCCAACTGGAGTTTTAATTAAGAAATATGGACTGCTGAATACAAGCTACAAAACTCCAACAAAATGACAGAGGTTTTTAATGATGACTGACCATAAAGAACCAGACAACTCATCTGTCCCAGGAGGGGGAGACAAGGAGATCAGGTGTTACAACTGGCTGATGAATAAAACAAGGGGGCTGTCTACTGGCTCTAAAAAGGGGATTTCTGTAATTTCTGTACCTTTTCTCTCTCTCAACCTTAGGGGCTCAGCAGAGATACCCTCAGAAATTTTTAGTTCTCAGTGCTCTTACCCAGAAAGGGGGGATACAACAGAGTCAGAGAGACCACAATTCAAATGCAGATGATAATACCCTAGGGTGTGTATCTTCTCTAAGAGTAAGGAGGTGGGGCTCAGCTTTCCCTTCATAACAAGACCGAAGAGCCTGGGAGTAAACAG
The DNA here is from genome assembly GCF_015220235.1 of Choloepus didactylus. Lineage (NCBI taxonomy): Eukaryota > Metazoa > Chordata > Mammalia > Pilosa > Megalonychidae > Choloepus > Choloepus didactylus. Next base: position 12,987,641 of record NC_051332.1, read on the forward strand.
CCAAAACAGGAAGTAGAGAGGCCACACCTCCTTAAACCAGTGGGGAGCAACAGGATGACAGGCACCATGGGCTGGGCAGGTTAGGAAAAGCACAGCAGCTAGAGATCTCAAAGGAAAGTCTGTCAAACTACAAGACAAACCTGCAGGGAGATGTGAAACTGAATATAACCCCACTGTGAAATCTGGACTTGTTGTGTTCTGGGAAAATCTGATTGGGGTAATCAAGGAAAGGAGATACCTAGAAAACAGAAAACCACAATCTACACTAGGAGAAACAAAGATATGGCCCACTCAAAGGAAAAAACTTACACCTCAGTCAAGATGTAGTTGAGATATTGTTTCACTTTAATGAAGCAGTCTATTAAGGATTTTCAAAGAAATATGCTTATTCAAATCAAAAACCAAATCAACAATTTCAGAAAAGATACAGCAAAAGAGATGAAGGCTATAAAGAAAACACTGAGCTAACATAAGGCAGAAATCAAAAGTTTGAAAAAACAACTGGCAGAAACCATGGAAATGAAAGGCAAAACAAAAGAGATGAAAACCACAATGGAGACATACAACAGTAGATATCAAGATGCAGATGAAAACAGTCAGGAACTGGAGAAAAAAGACAACTGAAATCCTTCACATGAAATATCAGATAAGGAAAAGAATGGAAAAATATAAGCAAAGTCTCAGGGAATTGAATGAAACATGAAGCACACGAATGTACATATCATAGGTGTACTAAAAGGAGAAGAGAAGGGAATAGGGGCAGAAGCAATAATATAAGAAATGATCAATGAAAATTACCCATCGCTTATGAAAGACATAAAATCACAGATCCAGGAAGCACAGCATAGCCAAGCAGAATAGATCTGAATATGTCTATGCTAAGACAATAATAAGATTATTAAACATCAAAAACAAAGAGACAATCATGAAAGCAGAAAGAGGAAAGTGCTCCATCACATACAGAGGAAGCTGGTAAAAGTATGTGCAGATTTGTAAGTAGAAACCATGGCAGCAAGAAGGAAGTGGTGTGATATGTTTAAAATTGTGAAAGAGAAAACCAACAACCAAGAATACTATATCTTGCAAACTGTTCTTCAACTATGAGGGAGAGTTTAAAATATTCTCTGAGAAACAGACAATGAGAGAGTTTGTAAACACAATACCTGCACTACAGGAAGTACTAAATAGAGAAATACAAACAGAAAGGAAAAGAGAAGAGTGAGAGGTTTGGAACACAATTTTGAGTGATGATAGCAAAGCAATGTAAGTACACTGAACAAAGATGAGTATGGTGAAAAAGGAAGTATAGAAGCATGTGGGACAATGGAGGGAAAGAAGAAAGCTAAAGACTGCTGTGGAGACATGGAAGGTCCCCTGGCTCAATAGATTATACATAGGGCCCATTTCCCAAAATCTGGAAGCCTGAAGGCAGGCTCCAGAATGGGAAAAGGCCAAAAGCCTTGCATGTCTGAAAGCAGACTGCAATTTAGATAAGGGTATACTCTCTGAGCTCTTGCTGGGCTCCTTCTGTGCTCCTGTCTCCTGCCTCCTGCCCCCTGCCCCTGCTGTTTCCTATCTAGCCCCCAAAGGAATTGTCCCTTAAGACTAAAGGTATGTAAATACACCTCATGGCATTAGAAAAAAAGTACCTGAGAACAGTCACATAGAAAACTACCTTGTATGCTATAAAGACCTGTAGAATGGAGTAGAAAAAACATTCTTTTGCATGGACACTGAGGACAGAGTTGTGCTCCCCTTCTTTCACAATCGGTGCCCCATGTGAGGCTCACTAATCCTGACCATGATGTTTGGAAGATGCTCAGTAAGTACAAGCGAGTTGTCTTGTGGTGGGTCAGTAGTTTCAGCCACTCAACGATATGAGTCTGTCTCTCAGTGTTCCCCAGAGCCAGTATGTTTTAGTTTTACAATGGCTGCTGCAGGCTAGTGAATCTTCTGTTTCAGAAAATAATTTGTACTCTTTATTGTATGATGTTATTCAACATAACCCTTTGTTTCCTGAGGAAGGCACATTAGACTTAGATGTCCAGATGCTGGACAAAATTTAAAGTGCCACTTTAAGCAAGGACAAAAAGTTTCCTCTAAAACATTTACTACATGGGCTCTTATTGGCACTGCTCTGGCCCCTATGCATGTTGCCAAGACTGAGATTTCTAAAACTGAGGTCCCTGAAAGAGAAACCACTGCTCTCTCTGATAAATGCCTCCCTCCCCCCAAGCCCTCGGTCCCCATACCGCCAGCTGATAAAGGCAGAGGGGAAACAACCATGACCTTGCTCCTTCCCCTTTCTCCTTTACTGCCACCTTCACAGCCACCACCAGTGCCACCGCCACTGCCACCACTGCTGCCTTCCCTCCCTAAAAGTGCTGCACCAGTTTTGCATTGCTGTCTTCACAAGGCAGCATTAGCCAGAAATTTTGTTTGCCTCATTATGCTTAACTAGTTGCCCAGAAATTTTTACTAGAGTACCGGGACTGGAAAGTCCAGATGAAAGTGTCTGCCACATACAAATGCCTAAATGCATCTGAGTTAAGGTAGCTTTACAATTCAAACATTCCCTGTACTGGGTAAGTGTGTAATTTTTGTTTATTGTCTTCACTTTGCTTTCTTTTATTTCAATTAGTCTATTGTGTAGTAAAGCTAATTAAGTTAATGCAAGGTTCATGCATGCAAACTCAGTGGGTTTCATCCCCACTAACTATAACCCGAAGTTTCTAATTCTCCTTTTAAATTTTATGTAGTTTGCACAGTTTGCATTTGTGTGAAAAAACCAGTTACGTTTAAACATCTCCTACTCCTATGTTCTGTCTTTATAATTTCTTTTGCTGTTGTTCAGCCATAGGAAGCTCTCAAAATGTGCCAGTTACATATTTCTTAAATACTATTCTTAATAATTAGTCTAAATTTAAAAAGTGTCATTAAAATAGTTAATGAGCTATAGCTGTAGCCAGCTGGCCTTTATGTGTGGTATGGCTAGCTATAGCAAACTGTCTCAAAAAAGACAAAGAAATCTGTAAGTTAAAAGAAAAGTTACATTTTAAAAATACATGCAGAACTTCCACCTCTGCTTTAATATCAACTTCCAAAGCAATTAAAATAAAAGAAATAATAATGTAAGTGTGCTAGCCTATCAGTTTTTAAATTAAGAAGTCAAAAAGACCTACTCAAAAGGGTCTTTACAAAACCTAAAATTGCTAAAAGAACATCAAAAGTAACTAATACATTTTAAAAATCAGCAAAAGTACAAATTATCAAACAAGTGTCATAAAATATCTTTACTAAGGAATCTGAGAACTTTAACTCCCTCTCTCTATAGAGAATGTTTTGTTTTGAATATTTAGCATCATTCTAAGAAGTTTAATTTTGGTGGTGATAGCAGGTTGTATAGAAGGTATAAAGTATGTTTTTCTAATTAAGGGAAAAAAGCAAGTAGCTTTGTCCTAAATGACTGATTGTTCAGGAATGTAAAATAAAGCCTGGAAGGTTAGGAATGTGGGATAAAGCTTAGATGTGTACAGAAAGTTGTAGAAGGTTTGTAGAGTGGAAAATTTATTTCTGTAGTCAAGCTTGAAAGATAGGTACAGAAAGCTGTAGAAAGTTTGTGAAAACAGTTATTTCTGTGGTCAAAATTAAAAAATGGTAAAAACTAGTAGCACTGCTTAACAATAAAACCTCATAACTTAAATAAAAAGGTGGTTTTATAAAACAAAATAACATTAAATATTTTAACCACCACCCAAAGCAGTAATTAATATTCAATGTTGTGGGTATATGCCTAATAATTCACAAAATATAAACTCTCCTCACTGTACTGCAAGCTCCTCATGTTACAGTCTCCTGATGTTTTTATTAAGAAAAGGTTTCCTTAAATTACTAAGGTGTTATCTCTTGATAAAAGGTTGTAAAAGTGTTTTTCTAAGTAATCAGTATAAGATGAAAAAGTCTCTTTTATCAAAATAACTTCTTACACAATGTATGTTAAGTTTATCATGTCCTTGGTTGTTTAAAAATATTGTCTTCTTACTTTTAAAAGAGCTAAGTCTTTTCCTTAACTTTAACTAACTAAAATATATATATCTATACTGTTTCAAACCTAATAACTTTTAACATTTTACTTTCTCAAGGTCAAAACCTAATTAATATCTTTTTATTCCCAACAGTTACAAAGAATTTATTCTTTCACCTTAGAAAAATAAATAAATAAATAAACTACTAAAAATAATTAAATTCATGCAGTATGATATAAATTGCAAAAAAAAAAAAGTTTAGACAATGCTATAAAAATTAAAAACTTCTAAACTTCTTTTGGTTCCTACTATGCATAACATGAAACAATACAATACTAATAATTATAATTTCAGTTATTTTTAAAATGTTATCTGTCACAAAACAGCCCAGTGGAACCCTGAAGCCCACCATCCTGCTTCCCAGAGGACCAATGATTCTGTAACAACTGCACAAAGATACCTCCCAAAGCTGACTCCAGTGCAGATGGACCAGCCTAAGGAGATGTGGCACCCATTCCCAAAGCCCCATGATATCTCCATGTATAAGTTTTATGTCACTACACCAAACCGTAATCATAATAAAAAGGGGGGATATGTGGAGACACAGAAGGTCCCCTGGCTTGATAGATTATACATAGGGCCCATTTCCCAAAATCTGGAAGCCTGAAGGCAGGCTCCAGAATGGGAAAATGCCAAAAGCCTTGAATGTCTGAAAGCAGACTGCAATTTAGATAAGGGAATAGTCTCTGAGCTCTTGCTGGGCTCCTGGGCTCCTGTCTCCTGCCTCCTGCCCCTGCTGTTTCCTGTTTAGCCCCCAAAGGAATTGTCCCTTAAGACTAAAGATATGTAAATCCACCTCATGGCTTTAGAAAAAATGTACATGAGAACAGTCACATAGAAAACTACCTTGTATGCTATAAAGACCTGTAGAAAGGAGTAGAATAAAACTTTCTTTTGCATGGACACTGAGGACAGAGTTGTGCTCCCCTTCTTTCACAGACTGGGACTGTATAACTCAGTGAAATCTAGAGTTCTCAGCAATTTTGATAAAATATACAAATATATTTTTACATGAAGGAGAAGAAATGAGTGTCAACCTTGCAAGACATTAAAAATGGGGAAAAATACAGTCAATGCAATCTAGAGACTATAGTTAATGGAAACATTGTACTATGTTTCCTTTAGTGTAACAAAGACAATATACCAAAGCTAAATGCCTTTAAGAGGGGGACATAAGGGAGGCATATGAGATTCTTGGCATTAGTTATGTTGTCTGACTCTTATTCTACTTTAGGTTAATTCTATATTTCCTTTTGTTGCTTTTTAGCTGTCGCTTTTTTCCTTTGTTTTTCTTTTCCTTTGTCTATCTACCTTCTTTGACTCATCTTCATTCTTTGTGGAGGAAATGGAGATGTCCTTATATAGATAGTGGTGATAGTGCTGAATACATAAATATATGACTGTACAGGGAACCATTGATTATTTACTTAGGATGGAAAGTATGGTGGGTGAACAAAACTGTCTTAAAAATGGGTTGATGAAGAAACCTTGAGGGCACTACCTTGAGTGAAATAAGTCAGACACATAAGGACAAATATCACATGGTCTCATTGATGTGAATGAATTTTAATATGAAAAATCATAGACATGAATTATAAGTTACCAGGATATAGTCCAAGACTAAAGAATGGGGAGTGGTTGCTTATTATGAGCAGTGTTCACTTAGGTCGAGCTTAAGTGTTTGGAAATGGACAGAGATGATGGTAGCATGTTATTGTGAGAATAATTAGTGCTGAATGGTGTGTGAATGTGTTGGAAAGGGGAAGCTTAGAGTCACATATGTCAACAGAAGAAAAGTTGGAGGTTAAAAGATGGGAATGTATAAAACAGTGAATCTTGTGGTGGACAATGCCTGTGACTAACTGTACAAATATTAGAAATCTCTTTCATGAACTAGAGCAAATGTATGACACTATAACCAGAAGTTAATAGTAAAGGGGTATATAGGGAAAAACATACCTATTGCAAACTCTGCACTACAGTTAGCAGTATTTAACATTCTTTCCTCATCAGTAACAAATATACTATACCACTACTATGAGTCAATAATAGAGGAGGGTGTGGTTAGGGTTATGGCAGGTTTTGAGTTTTTTTTTTGTCTTTGTTTCTTTTCTGGAGTAATAAAAATATTCTAGAAATTGGAAAAAAATAATTGTGTTGATGTATGCATAGCTATAAGATGGTAACATGGGTAATTGATTATAAACTTTTGATCTTTGGTAATTGAATGGTATGTGAACAAGCTCAATAAATTAAATTAAGAAAAATGATAGACTTAAAATGAGATGCCTAACCTCAAAACAGGAAGAACTAGAAAAAGAAGAGCAAACTAAACTGAATGAGATACTAACATCTTTGGTCTAGTCCTTAATGACAGGGAAACAAACAAACAAAAAAACATGCCATATTGAATTTCCTCTTTATGTTTTGAAATTTGAAATCCCCACCAAGACAGCAGAACCAGATAGTCAATCAAGCCCTGAATTTATTATTTTGATCAAATAAAAAATAAAACTCACCTGCCCTAAACCAACCCAATAGGATTGATGTGGAAGCCCCAGACCCAGGACCTTCCTTAAGGGCCATGATGACTATCCACACAGCAGCTTGCATGGCCTAGGTCAATTAAGGTTTGACCTATTATCCTTGTAATATCAGGTATCCAGTGTTAAATGTAATCTACAAGACCTCCCCCCTCCAATGCTTATGCTCTCATTCCTATTGGAATGTCTTTGTCTCAAGCCCTTATAAGTGAACTCATCAGTCCCACCCCAGCACCCAAAGCAAAGGTTACCTACACACTGAGCTCTGAACTTGCTGCCATCAGAGCAAAAATGAATGACTTCCATGTCCTTGTAAGTAAGCCCTGAATAAAAGCTCCTTTCTTAGGTTTTGCCAGGTTCCTTCTTTAATCCTTCAGCTGAAAAGCCCCCTTGGACCATGACACTCAATCCTGGAGACAGAAGAAAACCCAGGCATTGACATCATGAACTTCTGGAAGTGAAGGGGGAAATTCCTGAATGGGATACATGGTGGCCTGTGATGTCTATATAGGGAGGGATACCCACCCACCTAAATGAAGGGACATCTATGTGAGGAGTGACGTCTACCTTCCTAGATGAATGAAATCTGCCAAGGTCATATGGAAATGTTTACAACTCTCTGGATGGACTAATAGCCTTCCTGCAACAGGCCACAGGACTATTATGTTTTCATGAGAAAAAGGATAGCCGCCAGGCTGCTGCAGCAGTAACCTGTCCACTCTTGGAGACTGTGTGGAGCTACAGAAAAGACATTAATAGGCTATGTGGCAGTCTGCCTTTTAGAAGAAGAATTGAAGTTAGAAAGGGATGTGCAATTGACCCAAGCAGAATTGAAGGACAATCTGAATAAAAGTTTAGAGATACAGGCTTGTCTGTACACTAGAGTAAGAGGGCATAAGCTGCCCAAAGGGCAAATTAGGTTTATCCTAGCTTCTCCTAACTGGGACCATAAAGTGTGGGACCCTGTCAATTCCTCATCAAAAGAGGATGAGCTACTGTCTGGTTCGTAAAGTAAAACTAAGAAAAGTAAGCCTGCTCATCCTCTGGTCCAACAAAAGTTTAAGGCAGAGTAAATTCAATGACCTGATACCCCAGTAAGGGAAGACGGTGTGAAGGCTGCCATGACCCAAGCAGCAGCTCCTGATCAAAAGTGACTTCCACTAGATGTACTGTGGTAATACATCACAACAAACTACCAGGGACCATCAAGCAAATACTGCCACTGTTGAAGAATTAGAAAGAGTAGGCATTATAATCCCCACACATGGTTCATTTATTAGCCCCATCTGGCTAATGAAAAAACCTAATGGTATCTGGCCAATTACTGTTAATTATAGAAAACTTAATATAGTAACTCTTCCTTTGTTTGCAGCTGTACTGATTATAGCTACTTTCTTGTAGGATATATGTACTTAATTAAGCCCATTTCAGTTTGTTTTAAACCTTGCAAAAGCATTTAGTATTTTTTAGACCCCTACATCCAGCCGGTGTCCACCTTCACATGGGAACAACAATAATGGACACTTGCTATAATTCTTCAAGGATACTTCCACAGTCCTACCATCTGCCATGGATTGGTAGCACAAGATTTAAAGAAAATGATTCCCCCTAAAAATGTCATTATGTTTCCCTATATTGATGATATGTTAACCAGTAATTCTTTCCCAGAACTAGAAATTGCTGAAAGCATAGTGGTGACCCACCTTGAAAGTCAAGAATGGTGATAAATCAAAGCAAATTACAAGCACCTGGACATTCTGTCAAGTTCCTTGGTACTGTCTGGCTGGTTAAAACTAAAGCCATGTCTCCAGCTGTCATTGATAAAATACAAAGTTATCCTACACTGGATACTCCTAAACAATTAATAGCTTTTCTTGGTTTATTAGGCTATCAGAAACTGTCTATACTCTTATTTAGCACAAATTCTAAAATGTTTGTATACCCTAATTAGAAAAGGAAACACATGGGAATGAGATTTTTCCATGGCAATCTGTGTTTAAAAAAGTGACCTGAACTACTATGCAAGCACAGTCTTTAAGGGGTTGGAACTCAATGTACCCTGTGTATTGAATGTGACCAGTGCCAATATTGGCTTTGGGTGGGGTTTGTGGCAAAGGCAATAGTCAATGTGTTCCTATTCGATTGTGGTCCCAACTATGGAGGGGTGCAGAACTCAGAACACTTTGGAAACACAATTGTGTGAAGCTTATAATGCTCTGTTAAAAATGAAAGGGCTCACTCAGAGGTGCCCAGTGACCTGATGGATGGCCATACTCATTCAGTGGTGGATACATGAAACTGTAAGCAAACTCCATTCATGGAGTGCTCAGCTAAGCATGCTGACAAAATGGAAAGCCTACCTCCTACAATGCAGCATTTTTAACAAAATTCCCTTGAGTAGAGAGACATGAAATTTTAGGACCAGTCTCCTCTGTAAAAGAGCAACATGTCCTCCTTCCTATCAACCCTTCTGAGGTGGCTCCTTCCATACCCAACATTGAAAGACAATGGAGTTTACCTGATTCTGCATGGTGTACTGACAGGCAGATGGGCAGCCTGCTACCTGGACAGCCATGGCTATCCAGCCCAGTACTGACACCAACTGTTGGGAGATTGGACCTTTTCAAAGCAGCCAGTGGGCTGAGCTATGGTCTATATGGATGGTCATTTTTCACAAATTCAAGGTAACCATTTTTCATTTCTCTGCCCATAACACCAATTCAATTCCAAGTAACATAGAAGCAGATGCCCTGGCAAAGATCTGCAGTTTAGCATCATCAACCCATGAAGCTGCTGAGTGACTACATTGAAAAATAGGGAACTGAGGAAAATATACCCTGTGGAGGTTGGCACAGCAGTTTCAACTACTGGGGATGCTTGCTCTCCTGCTTGCTGTGACAGCCCAGAATGCTTCCTCACAATCTTGGGCACATCAGCCAAGACCAGATCCCTATTGCCTGGTGGCAATTATACTATCTTGGACCCCTTGATCTGTCTGAAGGGGAAAAATTTCCTTTTACCACCATAGACACAGCTACAGAACAGCTGCTGGCCTTCCTGGTGGGCAAGGCCAAAAAACAGGATACAATATGTAGCCTACAAAAATTAACTGTCTTCTTTGTGGTCCCCACACAGGTGGACAATGTTAGAGGGACCTCATTTACCAGGCAGCTAACCCAGGCCTCAGCTGCTGAACATGATATCCTCTGGACATTCCACCTGCCCTACAACCCCACTGCAGAAAGGTTGATTGAGAGAATGAATGGCCCTTTAAAAGAACACTTGAAAGTTGATAAAAGTTTCCTACAGCAATTAACTCAATGACTGTATTCAACACTAATCAGTATCAACACTTGGCCTAAGGTGGCTGCCCCCACTCATGATGAGATGGTAACCACTGGACCCATGAAAGGCTTCTGAATTCAGGTAAACAGACCAGCAAACTTACAACTACACTGACATAACAATAACAATTTACTCTTGCCTTTGCCACAAGCACTAGAATTTGGAGAAAATAAGGTCAATTGTCTCTGGTTCTGGCCCATGCAGTCACAGTGGTTGAGAATCCTAAGCCCATAGGATATTAGAATTACATAAAATGCCAAAAGATTTTTGTTTTACAAATCCGGGTCCTCCACTCCCCAGGGGACAGTATGCACAATCTTTTACACAATCATTATGCCCCAAACTGGCTGTCAATCTGACACTGAAGGACTCCCTGCTACTCCAAGGGGAGAAAATACAATATTTAAAATCCTCTCACCTGGAATAATTCTATCTAATAAAAATTAGCTTATATATTAAACTATCCAGTTAATGCCTACATGTGCCATTAATTCCTGTTAAAATTGTATACTACTGTTTCAATAATGCATTAACTAAAGTGTTTTGAGCATTTAGTGTTATTCTAAAAAGTTTAATCTTAAAGGTATAAAGCATAAGTTATTTAAAGGAAATTTATTTCTGTGGCCAAAGTTATGTAAAATTTAAAGTCTATCTATAAAATATTGAATATTTATCCAATGTTCCTTCATCCAAATGGTTTAATTCTTTAACTTGGCCATGGTACCACTTATTAATAAGGTTACTGTCTATATATACTGGTTTACTTGTACACTGCTGTCTACTGTATTGTTATGGATTATGGATGCAATGTCTGTACTATGGTGAATGCAAATTGCTGCATAGTGGTGGGTCATGTATGTCTTATCCCAGGGCCTTCCCTAAGGGCCTTGAAGACTGCACAAAGCAGCTTGTGTAAGTTAGGTCTGATAAGGTTTGACCTACTGTCCTTGTAAAATCAGGCTTCCAGTGCTAAATGTAATCTATAAGATCCCCACTCCCATGCTTATTCTCTCATACCCTTTGGAATGTCTTTGTCTCAAGCCCTTATAACCAGACTGACCAGTCCCCCGTAGTGTAGAATACCTACACACTGAGCTTTGAACTTACTGCCATTCAGAGCAATATAACTGAATTCCATTTCCTTGTAAGTAAGCCTTGAATAAAAGCTCTTGTCTCAAACCTTGCCCATTGCCTTCTCTAGTCCTTCAGCTGAAAAGCCCCCTTGGGCCATGACAATAGCAAATCCACATCCAAACAATAGAAGTCAAGTTAACTTCTTTTTTATGGCTATAAATTTTTTTTTAACATCCCTAGAACCCTAATGTTACTTCTGTTCTGGTTTCCTTTGCTACAGCAGAATTTTGGCATCTCTAATAAAATGTCAGAGTCTAAAAAAGTTGGCTCTGATTTGTCTTTCCCCGAATCATCTCTGCTTCTGGCACTTGCAGTTGCAGCCCTGGTCCTGGGTATGTACTCTTGAAAGTGTGCAAGCCAGCCCATCATGCCTGTGTATCTCCTAGCTTTAGAAAACTAATATTCCTATCACCTACTTCAATTTCCTATCAAACCATCACTCTAAGGGTGTGTGTTCATTGTTCTGAAGAAACATGACTTGGTGGTCCAAATTACAACAGTATCTTCTGTTCTCATTCTTTTATAATACTCTGATCATTTGCCCCTACTACTAGCTATGTAAAACCCAGTCTAGAGTAAGTGTAATTTCTGTCAGTATTCATCTATAGAGCTACCAGTATCTGTCTAACTTGCTAGCTATGTCCAGAGCATTACTGCTAGGAAATCTTACCCATAGTCATCTGCAGTCTCTATGTCTCTTTTTGCCAACAGAATAGTTGTTATCAACATTGTGTGCCTCAGAGGGTGCAAGAAAAATATGTCCATATTCAGCTAGTGGCAGATTGTGTTATGTAAACCAGAAGAAAACAGTTACTTAATCTTAATATCATTCTTGTGGATGTTGACCAATTGCAAATAGGACCTTCTAAATATGTAAATGTTAGTTAATCTGTTGCCAACCAAATCAGGATATGTCTTCATATTTTTACTTGAGGCCTTAGAAAGAGAAAACCATGAGGGAGAGCTGGATGCCAGCAATGACCAGGAACCTAAAAGGGAAAGGAGAGGTAATTGTTATATGATGGGAAAGCCAAGAAACCCTAAAAATTGCCAGCCCACCAGAATGCTGTCAATCCCAGGAAGAAGCAAGCCTTGTAGCCTCTGAAACCCTGAAGACAATGAATTCACATTGTTTAAGATAACCCACTGTGTGGTTTAATAAATTTTATAGTAGTTCAGCCTGGAAAATAAGACACACCTCATCTTTCCATTACTGTAACCCCTCATTTTCCACTGATGTCATGGACCTGGTGAGCACCTCAAGCAAGAACAACAGGTTATGTACTCATAGGCTGTAATCACCTTCTATCCCTGAAGGTAGATCTTTTGATGGGAATCAACATGTCCTACTTTAATGCTCCACTCAGATTCCTTTAGTGGTTTCTATGGGGTTGTTCCTTGGGATACACTTTTATTAGGCCACTCTTTCATTGTACACATGCCACACCGACTGAACACTACCCATGAGTTGATAAAAACCCAGATATAGAGGCAAACAGCATGGAATTCAGCATACCAACCTGATTTGTTTTTATCTTCATCACTCATGGTGCTGGTTTTCTAAACAGGATGATGTCCACTTACCACAGAACTTACATTCTTTTAAAAATCAGCTCTTACTGGTCAATCTAGAGCTGTTTATAGGTACACACACAAATGGCAATAGAATCCAACATCTACTGACTTGATTCCAAAGTTGTTTTGTCCTAGAGGAACAGAGACACCCTGTTTCTTCGTACCTGCTTGCATTTCCTCAGTAGCATGTTCCTATATCAACCATCTTATTTACCGTGGAAATCTGGTCATTGCCTTCACTATTAGAGCACTCCTATGAAACCACCTGTTCTAGTTTGCTAATGCTGCTGGAATGCAAAACACCAGAGATGGATTGGCTTTTATAAAAGAGGTTTTATTTCATTACACAGTTACAGTATTAAGGCCATAAAGTGTCCAACAATAACACATCAGCAATCAGTTAACTTCACTGGAGGATGGCCAATGGTGTCTGGAAAACCTCTGTTAGCTGGGAAGGCACGTGGCTGGCATCTGCTCCAAAGTTCTGATTTCAAAATAGCTTTCTCCCAGGATGATCCTCTCTAGGCTGCAGTTCCTCAAAAATGTCACTCTTAGTTGCACTTGGGATATTTGTCCTCTCTTAGCTTCTCTACAGCAAGAGTCTGCTTTCTCATCTGCAGCTCCTGTGTTTTCTTCAAAGTGTCCCTCTTGGCTATAGCTCCTCTTCAAATCATCACTCACAGCTGCAGCTGCACTGAGTTCCCTCTGTCCATCAGCTCATTTATATGGCTCCAGTGACTCAACTTAGACCAACCCCAAATGGGTGGAGCAACACTTCCACAGAAACCATCCAATCAGAGCCATCACCCACAGCTGGGTCGGGCACATTCCAAAGAAACACTCAAAGAATCACAATCTAATCAACACTGATAACATCTGCCCACACAAGATTGCATCAAAGATAATGGCATTTGGGGGGACATAATACATTCAAACTGGCACACTACCCAATATATGGATATTTCATGTTTAAAGATCATTTTGTGTCTTTCATTCATAAGGAAAATTTTAGTCAGTTCCTGATAGCAAATTAGCAACTTCCCATCAAATGGAAGTTCTCTGGTCCAAAATTCCTACAAATCTTGCTAGGTGGTGATCACAAATTTTTGGAACAAATTGTAGTCTAAACTTCCACAGAAGTATCACACAATATAGAGAATTTGTTCATATCAGCATTCCAGCTTCTATTCTATAGTGTTTGAAATTAATGGTCTTATTGGTTGTCATTTGGCATGTCCTGTCAATAATACAGGCTGAAGGACAGATTTCCATGCTAGACTAGTTAGGGTTCTCTTGGGAAACATAACCAACCAGAGGTATCCATAAATATGAGAGTTCAAAAAAGTGTCTCACACAACTATGGGGGTGCATGAATCCAAATAACATACAGAAGAATGTATGGGTCCAAATTCCATATGGTGGGATGCACACATCCAAATTCCATATGGCATGCAACAAAATGGAAACTCTGATGAAGGTATTCAATGAACTCCCCTGGAAACACTGGCTAGCTAAAAAGAAGAAAGGAAGTTTCTCTCAGTTCTCCCTTAAAAATTCTTCAACTGATTTGATTAAATAAAGCTGATTGAATTCTCTCATTGAAGAAGTCACAAATTCCATTCATTTAATCAATCACAGATGCAGTAAATTGGCTGGTGATTTAATAAACCAGCCTTTTGATTTTTTAACCAGCCACAAATGTCCTTGAAGTATGGTTATAACAGAGCTTGCTTGACCAAACACTTTGGCACCATCACTTGGCCAAGTTGACATATGAACCTAACCATCACATTCCACCCCTTGTCAAATTGGCAGCTATACACATCACCTTAAAACATATTTAATTTCTAAGTAAAACAGAATACCACATGTAGGTTTCATCTAACAATACTCAGCTGTCCTTCATACAACCAGAAATGCACTAATCTCTCCAGAATAGGGTGCAAGTCCTTGGGAAATATTCACTCTTAAACTTGATATCTTATAACTTAAATACTATGTAATTAGCAATACAAATTGCATCCTATGATAAGGGGATAAGATAGGGAAGGAAAAAAGATACTTGATTTATGGAAAAATACAAATATACTCATAACAAAACAAGGAAAATATATTCATGCTATCACAGTCCTAATTTCTGTAACTGGTCACATGGTTGTTCACATTTATCACTACCCCTTCCACTACCCATACCATGTTCATCTTATCCTCAGCAAGCACTTCAGCTAGCCATGATTCTTTGCCTGGTGGTGTGAATCAAACCTTTATTCCTAAAGTTTCTGAGCCATTAGTAGCACTGAGTGGATTAGGTTGTTGCAGTTTTCCATTGAATTTAACCCCAGGGCATGGAAGTACTAAGAGACAACCTAGGGGATCTCCTGAATTCTAGGAAACTCTTATTTTCATCCACTTTGTAGTTGCAGCCATATTTCCCCTTGATAGTCAGGCTCAATCACCCCAGCCAGTACAGTAATTCCCTTCCTTGCTTGTTGATTCAGGGGCAAGAGGAGCCCAAAGTGGCCATGTGGCAGTCTTAATTTCCAGTTCAATGGAATTATTGTGTCTCCTAGTGGGAGCACTCCTCCTTTTGGAAATAAGGCTTATTGACCATCGACAGGAAGCAAAATTTTTCCTAGTGATAGTGAGTGGTGCCATTCCCATTTTCACCCCTTGATTCCTGGACCCATGAATCCTAGTTATGGGAGAAACAGCACAATAATGTGGATGATAACTCAGAGTGTACACAGCCTACTGGAAAACACTGCACAAGCCCTGGAAGGTGTTGCCACCTATTTGGTACTATAATTGAGTATTCAACAGGGCATTCCACTGTACTGTCAACCCAGCTGCCTCTAGATGATAGGGAACAGGGTAAGACCAGAGCATTCCATGAGCATGTACCCATTCCTGAACTTCATTCACTGTGAAGTGAAGTGGGTTACTTGATCAGTAGTAATGCTGTGTGAGTTGACTGTACAGCTAGAATGATTGTATGGTATGTGAATATATATCAATAAGGTTCAATTGAAAATAAAAAAGGAAGCAATTCTGTGTGGAATATCATGATGGTGGATAAGGCATTCCATTAGTCCATGTAAGGTAGTTTTGGGAGAAGCATTGCATGCAGAGAAGGCAAACCTATATCTGGAGTATGTGTCTATTCCAGTTAGAAAATATCACTGCTAGCTCCATGATGGAAGTTGTCCAATGTAATCAACTTGCCTCCAGGTAGCAGGCTGATCACTTCAGAGAACAGTGCCATGTCTGGTACTAAGTGTTGATCTCTGCTGCTGGAAGATTGGGTACTCAGCAGTGGCTGTGGCCAGATCAGCCTTGGTAAGTGGAAGTCCATGTTCCCAAGCCCATGCATAACCTTCATCCCTACCACCATGATCACTTTGTTCATGAGCCTATTGGACAATGACAGAAGTGGCTTGGGAAAGAATCTGATTTGTATCCACAGAATGGATCATCTTATACTCTCGATTATTAAAATCTTCCTCTGCTGAATTCACCCTTTGGTGAGCATTCACATGGGACACAAATATCTTCATGCTTTTGGCCCACTCATAAACTTTTATCCACATACCTATCCCTGATTTCTTTGTCACCAATTTTCCAATCATATTCTTTCCAAGACCGTGACCATCCAGATAAACCATTATCAGCAGCCCATGAATCAGTATACAACTATACTTTGGCCAGTTCTCCCTCCAAGCAAAATGAATAACAAGATTCACTGCTCTAGGTTCCACTCTCTGTGAGGATTTCCCCTCACCACTATCCTTCAGGGTCATCCCAGAAATGGGCTGCAGTGCTGCAGCTGTCCACTTTTGGGTGGTACCTGATTATCCTGCAGAATTTTCTGTAAACCAGGCCTGAATTTTCTCTTCCTCAGTCAACAGATTTTAAGGAACTACCCAAGAAGCCAAAGCTCTGGGTTGGGAAAGAGAAGTCAATGGGGCAGGAGTAGGGGCAGTCTGCATTTTGGACACTTCCTCATGTAACTTACTTGTGCCTTCAGGGTGCACATGTGCCCTATCTTGTATGAACCATTTCCATTTTATGATGGGGTGCTTTAGTTCATGCCCAAGTTTATGGCTTGTTGGGTCAGAAAACACCCAGCTCATAATAGGCAACTCAGGTCTCATGGTAACTTGGTGACCCATGGTTAATTATTCTATCTCTACTATGGCCCAATGGCAAGCCAACAGCTGTTTTTCAAAAGGAGAGTAGTTATCTGCTTTACTCCATAATCCTAAGGGCCTACACTGTGATTCTTCTATAGGAGCCCACCAAAGGCTCCAATCAGCATCTCTATTTGCCATGACACATACAACACCTTTGGATCAGCTGTATCATATTGTCTAAGTGGCAGAGCAACTTGCACAGAAGCCTGGGCCTGTCACAGAGTCTTACCTTTTTCCAGTCCCCACTCAATTCTAGAAGATTTCTGGTCACTTGGTAAATGGGCCAGAGTAGCACACCCAAATGAAGAATATTTTGTCTCTGAAATCCAAAGAGGCCAACTAGACATTGTGCCTCCTTTTTGGTTGCAGGAGGTACCAGATGTAGCAGCTTATCCTTCACCTTATGAGGTGCATCTTAACATGCACCACAACACTGGACAACTAGAAATTTTACTGAGGTGGAAGTCCCCTATATTTTTGTTGGTTTTTTCTCCCATCCCCTGAAAACACAAACACCTTGCCAGTAAGTCTAGAGTAGTTGCTAATTATTACTCACTAAGTCCAATCAACATGATATCATCAATATAATGGACCAGTGTGATGTCCTGTGGGATGAATAAATAATCAAGATCTCTGCAGATAATACAATGACATAGGGCTGGGGAGTTTATATACCCCTAAGTTAGCACTGTCAATGTATACTGCTGGCCTTGCCAGCTGAATGTAAACTCTTTCTTGTGGTCCTTATTAACAGCTATAAAAAAAAAAAAAAAAAAAAAAAAAAAAATTTGCCAAATCAATAGCTCCATAGCTGTTACCAGGACATACGTTGATTTGCTAAAGCAATGATACCACATGTGGAATAGCAGCTGCAATTGGAGCAGCCACCTTGTTAAGCTTACAATAATCCACTGCTATCCTCAAGACCAATCTGTTTTCTGCACAGGCCATATAGGATATTTGATTGGGGATGTGGTACCAGAGAAGTGGGGTGCTGCTGAGTTTGTTAATATCAAACTTATTGGAATGGCTTTTTATATGGACCAGGGACAGATTCCAGAAAAATTGTGAGAAGGTTGATAGCAAAACCCTAGATTGCTTTGAATAGACTCTTGATAGAAATATGGCCTTTAAAGATACTTCTGATGAGGCTTCAAACAGAAAAGATGAATGTGTCATTGACAACTGGAAGAAAGGTGATCCTTGTTGTAAAATGGTGCAGAATGTGGCAAAACTGAGTCCTGGTGTTGGATAGAAGCCAGAATTTGAAAGTGATAGCTGGGATACTTAGCTGAGAAGGTGTACCCTGCTTTCTCCTTGCAGCTTATAGTAAAAGGTGAAAGGAAAGAGAAAGGTAAGAACTGAGCTTGGGTACAAGGAAACCAGATATTGATGGTTTGGAAAACTGGGCTTCTACAGTGTGAAACCCCACAGGCTATCATCCCATGTGAGGAATTAATGGAACCTAGAACCAGCCAGCCATTTCAGTACAAGCCAGAATTAGAGATGGAGTTATCCAGAAAGGATTTGTGGAAAGCCTATCATGAAAATTTTGACCCCTCTATGCTTCATGCCAAGTCAACAAAATTTTTATGAGACCTTTATAAACAGAACCACTTTCAGTCAGGGCTAAAAGGGACAGAAAAGGGAAAGATGGAGGAAGAAATTTCTTCAAAGACAGAACCATGGAAATTGAGGTTTGGAGTCAAGAAATCTCAGGAAGGAGAGCAGAGCATCCCCTGCTTGTGAAAAGGGTGAATATGACTCGAAGCAGAGGGTGGGCCTTCTTCCTTCATGCTCAGGAATAGTGCTGCCATCCCAGGCCTCAGAGAGGGTGGAGCACATTCCCCAGGGATTGGGGACTACCTGGCTACCACCCCACTGTTTAGAGAGGGGAGAGCCTTTTCCTTAGAAAGGCAGAGCCCAGGTGGCACCCAAATGGTTGAGGAAGGTGGAGATGAAAAGAAGGTGGTCACCCCAATATGTGGATATGTTTTAGCACTCACCCCAGCATTTGGAGAGAAAAGGCTGCCTTTGGGAAAGGTGGCACAGCCACTATCTCAAGCCTTGAGAATAAAGCATCATTCTAAAATGACTCTCAGACAATAAAATATAATGGAGTATGTACTGCAGGTTTTAGGAAATACCAGAATGCAATGTACAAGAAATGGGTTTGTTGTTACAATGGAGATTTAATAGCATATAAATTTACAGTTCTAAAGTGATGACAACGTTCAAATTAAGACATCAATAGGTGAGAACTCTGAAGAAAGACTGCCATAATCTGGGATACCTCTGTCACATGGCAAGGCACATGACTGGTGGTTGCTTGTCATTCTTTCCCAGGTTTCATCGATTTCTTATTTCAGTGGCTTCCTCTCTGAGCTTCTGTGGGTCCTCTCTTAACTTCTCTTGGACTTTTTGCTGTGGGCTTCTCTTAATTTCATCTCTCTTAAAGGAGCCCAGTAAAAGAATTAAGAGCCAACTTGAGTGAGCTGGGTCATTGAAATAACCTGACCAATATTTCTCACCTACAACAGATCTGCACCTACAGGAATGGATTAAAAGGACATGACCTTGTTCCAAGGTACGTAACAGCTTCAAACTATCACAGAGACCTTGTTTCTAATTTAAATGATTACAATGATATTGATAATTGATGGTGATACACAGTATTTACTATCGTCTAAATAACCCTTCAGGTGCTTTACATATACTTCATTTAATCTTTCTAATATTCCTACAAGTAAGGAATTTTATTATAAATATTTTATAGAGAAGAATATGATGCTTGAAGTGAACTAAAATAAAATAGGGACTGTTTTTCACACCATCATGATGCCTCAGCATCTCTGATCAGTAATAACATCAGAGATTTTCATTGTCAGGATTTGATACATCTGCATTTTAGACCTTCCTGTTGGGTCCCTGAAATGTGCTTTTAAAAGATGAAAATATTTTCCCTCTCTTCCCTGTGTCTAGCCTAGTTTTGTTTCCCCACCAATGTTAAATACAAACCCCTCAATTCCCACTCTTCCTTGACCAACTGTTAGAGCACCATGCCTATAATACTAAAAAGGCAGAATCCCCAGCTTCACTGTGTCCCTCTTTTCCCCACCTGTTTCATTGAATCCAGCCTCCAGATGTGTTTCCCCATTTGGGGCACACTATCACTTTCTGTTTTAGTACCTGTAAGTACTAATGAAATATTCTTTCAAACAGCTCTGGTATCACCCATACTTGGTGCACCTCACTATAAGTATAAAGAAATTTTCATTTAAAAGCTCATTGCTAATGAGTATCTAAGGTCTTGGAAAGGTAAGGACTAAAGAAATATTTAACAACAAAAAAACACCCCAAATTTGGAAATGATTAGTGTTTAGGTAACCAAAGCAGTGAAAAACAGCTCAGGATAGAGTAAAAATTCAACTTTAGGATACTTAAGGCAGGTGTTCTCAAATGCAGTATCAGAAGCAGCAGCATCACCAGCATCTAGGAGCTTGTTGAAATATAAGTTCTCAGATCCCACTTTAGAACATATATATTAAGGAACTTACTGAGTCTTGGCCCTGTGTTTAACAAGAACTCTGGGTGATTCCCATGTTCTCCAGCATTTTAAAATGACAAATCCAAAGTGATTTAAACTTCAAATCTCTTCTAACTGCTTCTTCAGAACTGTTAAATCAAGGCATGTAACATAAAATCTTTAACAATGTTTTCTTTCTTGTAAAATGTAGTTCACAGATCAAAGGACTCTGAATCTTAACTAAAATAATACATATAAAATATTGAGCACATTCTCTAACATGTAGGAATGCTCAGTGAATAAAATCTGTTGTTCTTGTCAGATATTTTCACAAAGTGGATATTTGTTTCAGACAATTAGGTCTCATTTGGTCAGTTCAAGGAGTACCAATGAACAGAATTCCAGTTTTCACCTTCATTAATTCCAGCCTCATCTTTACAGTTCCTTTCTTTCATATCTTTCCACATTCTCACTCATATTGCTTTAGCTTTTAGCAAAGCCTGAAGAGTAAATTATCTCATTGCAATCACTCACACCTTAAGAAATAGTTGAATCCTTGCTTCCTTGCCAAAGGCAAATTGCCATTTAAGTGGCATTGCTCCAGGGAAGTTATTTTGTAGGTGTAAGAAATTTTCAATGATCACGTTGGACTTTCCACTACCAGGGCCTGGAAGCAAGCAGTACCCTCCAAACTGATGGAATAAAACAGGTTTATTTGGCCTATTAAAAGGATTCAGTAATATTATATATATTATGTGTTATATATATGTGTGTGTGTGTGTGTGTGTGTGTGTTATCTATGATTCTCTGATCCCCTGTTATGGGTTATGGAGATGAGTCTAGTTTGAGAATTACATTTCTATTATTTTAGAAATTCATTTCAAATTATTCATGTTTATGATGTGATTGTTTTACAAGAAAATTTTGAATTGCAGTTATTTTTGTAAACTTTCCTTTGTAAATGATAGAAAGTAAAAGTCTTCCTTACTGTACACTTGGTAACCTGAAGGTCTAAGAAATGATCTGAATCATCAGGCTAAAACCTTTTCTTGAATATGCAAAGAAGTCAAATGATGGATTTGTTTTAGTTGAATTTTTCATTGAGAATTTTTGGTTGTTTCAAGTGATTGACCATATTATTCCAATAACTTGTGGACATATAGACACTTTGGTTGTGGAAAGAAGAATGAAAGAAAGAAGGGAAAAGGATATTTTGGAATGAAATTCTATAAGATAGCATATTAAATATCTGCCTGTGCTTACAAGTAAGTGTAAATATGGAGAAGGTGAATATAGTCAGTTTCCCCACAGGCATCAGAAAATACATGGGTTTGGGATTAATTGACACAAAATTGCTTAGATTTTGTCCAAATAATGACCTAGAGTAAATGGCCTAGAATAGATAAATAACATCCAGGTATACTGATACTTTGAAGAAAACAACCAAAAATCTATTTATGTTCTCTGAATCCTGAAATCTCCATGGCAGTATATTGTGTGGGTGAAAATGGTAATTGGCCATGTATAGAAGCCCTAAAAGACTGAGGAATGATCTTATATTTTTTCCAAGTGTGAGGGGCGGACACCAAAGTGTCCAGGGCTAGAAGTGAGAAACTAGAATGTGTGAATTTTTTAAATCTTGTAAGCACAGTTACTTAATTAAAGGAAGATTATTTTGTATATTATGATTTTTCTTCAAAAGGGAGATTTTGTTTTATTCTTAAGCATCTGTTCCATTCTTTTTTCTTTTTAACCAGTGATAAAACAATTGTAACTTCCTGTTTATTTTACAATAATTTGAATATGTTTATACATTCAAAAACTTGCATTTAAATTATCTGTGACTCAAGCAAATATAAATTATAGGCTCCTAAATTGAGTGTTACTTTTCTCAACTGGTTGTTTTTTGATCCAGTACACACAACAAAAAGACAATCATAATCATACAAATAATGTAAAAATACTAAAAACAACTGTTAATTATCATTTAGTCTTTTACAGCTTTTCTATTTCAGTTGAACTATTTTAAATGTCTAACCATAGAGGAGTGAAGTAATAAGGGAAAATATTAAATGGGAAGTTAGTTCTTTGAATCCAGTGTATTTCCAGGTTACACAGTCAAATTAAGTGTAGTAGAATGATGAAAACCCCTTCCTTAATTATATTTACATTTTCTATGAACTCCAGCAGAAATCATGGAGAAGAGAGCCACCGTCTCCTATTTCATTCTCCTAGGACTCTTTAGGCACAGAGATGCCACATCGTACTCTTCACAGTGGTGCTGACAATAGCCAGAGTTTCCCTGCTGGGGAGTGCATTCATGATCTTCATGATTCACTGGGTCCTCCACCTTCAAACACCCATGTACTTTCTTTGGAGCCAGATCTCCCTCATGGACATGATGCTGATTTTCACCATTGTGTCCAAACTATCTGCTGAATTCTGATTGGCAAGATGTCCAACTTCTCTGCTGAATGTGGGTTACAGATACTTGTCTCCCTCACTCTGGGTGGTGGAGAGAGTTTCCTCCTTGCAGCCATGTCCTATGACAACTATGTGGCTGTATGCCACCCACTGCAATATTCTGTCCTCATGAAGTGGCAATTATGCTTGCATATGAAAGCAGGGTCCTGGTTCCTTGGAGCAGCTAACAGGCTCATGCAGGCTGCCACTACCCTGCGCTTCCCTTTTTTCAGTGCACATGAGATCAGTCATTTCTTCTGTGAAGTCCCCCATGCTGGTGCACTTGGCTTGTACTGACACTTCAGTCTGAAAATGTAATGAATATCTGATGTGTGTTATTGCTCCTGGTCTCCTTCTCCCTCATCCTGACTTCCTATAGTCTCATCCTTACTGCTACTCTCCACATGCAATCAACAGAAGCTGGCAAGAAGGCTTTTGCCACCTGCTGTTGTGGGACTCTTATGGAGCTGCTATTTTTTTTACATTGGATCCAAATCATGTATCATGGTTAGCTAACCACAATAAGGTTGTGCCTGCTTTTTATACTATCATCACTCCTGTGCTGAACCACCTAATCTGCAGGTTGAGGAACAACGAGTTTAAGGAAACTTAAGGAAATGGTTGGGGAAATGTGCTAGCTTAAAACCTCAGTTCCACAGTTCAAGGTTTCTCAATATCAAATGTGTGCAAGTTCCTATTAATATTTTATACATTTTGTAAATATTGTTTTCAATTTTTAGGGTTTGTTATACCTATCTGAGTTCATTTACTTAGATTTCACTACAAATTAGGCCTTTGAATTAATCTTAAAAATATGTGTATCCCAAAATCATACTACAGCATTGCTCAAAGAATAGCAACAAAACACTTGATTAATAAATGAACTAATTAATGTATCAAACTTAAGATTTATTTATTAAAAAATAACTATTTTAATTTGCAAAATGTATTGGAACTTTTTACTTAATTCAAAGCCATCTTTAATTTTATAAGACATATTTCTATTATTAAGTCAAATAGAGAAAGTTAAATTAATGCATAAGTAAATGGGAAATTGGTTAAATGAGAGATGCAATAGCAATGAGGTATAGCATTTTTAAAGCATTTTCTATGCTCAGTCCTGAATAGTTGCTCAAGTATTTAGCCATAATTTAAAATATAGGTCCATGACAAAGCACAAAATACATACATACAGTATATATATTATATTGTTTCATTTACAGTTTTACACACTTTCTTCTAATATGTTTTTTCTTAGGTGTTTGAAGATGAAACACTTTCCTTTTTGTAAGAAATAAACCAGTTTTTAAAATACAGGGAGAAATAACTGAGAGTTTCCAAGAAATATTTATCTTCAATAATGAATGGGAGTTAAATGGAATTTCAGTTCCATCTTATTTCCAAAAGAGAAATATTTTAGAAAAAGGTAATAAATTTCTTCCCTCATGTAGAGCTCAAAGTACAAGTATCATACAGCTATTTGAGATAACTGGATTAGCATATGTAAATCCTTGAACCATGTCCAGAGACTCTGGAGAGATTTAAGTAGTCACCAGAAATCTGTCCAAGGAGAAGAGATTGATTACCTTGGTTATTATTCTCAACATCCAGTGCTTGGAAAAAAGGTACTGAGTTGCTAGAATTCTGTATGTTTTGCCATTCAAATAATCTTCTCTGAGAGTGGATGGAAAGGACACAACTAGTAAAGTTAGGAAACTTCATCCTTGTATCAATTTCATGCATCATCTGAAAAGTAGATTTCATAACACAACTATCAGATAATTATATGTTAAGCCCATAAATTTTGGTAAGGATAAAATATTTCTTCCAGAAAGTTAATGAGCCTTATGTAATTGGTATACCCTTAAGAAGAAACTGAAACAAGTAAACAAACACAGGATGAACATTTTCTCCAAGTAAATGTAAAACATTAATAAAAATTGACCAACAGAGGTGAGGGAAAGGGAAAGTTATTGCTTACTGGATGCAGAGGTTCATTGAGGTCATGTAAAAGATTGGATAATGGATGTTGGTGATGGTAGCACAAGACTGTGTAAGTAATTAATCTCACTGAAACCTTATTTTGTTATATTTACCCCACCACCCCTTTTGATCAAGAAGACATTCTCTATCTCTCAGTAACATGGCTCATTCCTAGAATCTCTGTCCCACATTGACAGGGAGACTCACATACCTGAGAGTCATATCCCACATAGGGGGAAGGTGATGAATTTATTTGTCAAGTTGAGCTTAGAGAGAGAAAGTCCACATCTGAAAAACAAAAGAAGTTACCTGGAGGTGACCCTTATGCCTAATTATAAGTGGGCTTAGCCTCCCTTTTACATCCATAAGTTTCACAAGAGCAAGCCTTTATTAAGTAGGGGGTTCCTAATTTCATATAAAATATGTTATGTCCAAGACAATGTCTCACATTATCTTAACAATCTTCATCACTCTGAATGTTAAACAATTACTATGACCCAAAACACCCCAAAGATCTTATCTACCCCTAATTAATTATCCCTAGTATTTGTGTGGTACTAGTAAGGCACTCCTATTAACTATAGTCCCTAATGTGTAACAGATAGCTTTATGATATACCACTCTGTCTTTAACTCTTTGTACCAGTGTCAAAATGTATAAGAATATCATGAAAGCATTCATGTATATTTGTACAGCTATTCTGTGGGATACATGCCTTTAAACAAATACATTAGATCATGTACACCTTCAATGCAGCTCTGATGCTTATATTCCAATTAAGAAGAAATCATCACATATGTCCATTCCCATGCCTTTATGTTCACTTTCATTAATATGACTGAATATATTAGGTTACAATTGTCCTTCACTAATTTCTGTCTATAACTAAGTCCCCTATATTCCACATTATAAGACACTGATTTTACATTGTCCAGGAAGTTCACGTACGGTCCAGTGGTAACATACTGTGCTGGCTTGGATATATTATGTCCCCCCAAAAGCCATATTCTTTAATGTAGTCTTGTGGGGGAAGATTTAAAAAGCTTTCTGATTAGGGTGTGACCTTTTGATAGAAAGTTTCAATGGAGATTTATCACTGCCCATTCACGGTAAGTCTTGATTAGCTTACTGGAGTCCTTTAAAGGGAGCTCACACAGAGCAGAGAGATGAAAATGCCCCAGGATAGTCTAAGCCAGGACACACCGACCCACACACTTGCTGATGCTTAAAGATGCTTAGAGATGCATCAGAGCTAACACTGATGTTTAGAGGTGGTTGGAGATGTGGACAGAAGGATGTTTGGAGATGCTTAGCTAAGAGATGCTAATACAGAATTTCCTCTGAAGAAGTTAAGAGAGAGAAGCCCAGAGACATTTTGGAGAATGCCATTTTGAAATGCAACCTAGGAGCAAAGGAACAGCAGATGTAAGCCACCTGACTTCCCAGCTGACAGAGGTGTTCTGGAAACTATCAGTCATTCTTCAGTGAAGTTATCCCCTTGTTGATGCCTTAGTTTTGGACACTTTCATGACCTTAGAACTGTAATTTTGTAACTTAATAAATCCCCTTTATAAAAGCAAATCCCATTTCTGTTATTTTGCATAACAGCAGCATTAACAAACCAGAACACATACAATTTGTCTCCTTTTGTATCTGACTTATTTCACTCAGCATTATGTCTTCAAGGTACATCCAAGTTGTCCTATGTTTCAGGACCTCATATCTTCTTATTGCTGTATAGCATTCCATCATATGTATATATCACATTTTGTTTCCCCACTCACCTGCTGAAGGACATTTGGATTGTTTCCATCTTGACAATTTTGAACAATGCCACTATGAATACCAGTGTGCAGATATCTGTTTGTGTCACTGCTTTCAGATCTCCTGGGTATACAATGAGAAGTGGAATTGCCAGATAATAGGGTAATTCAATATCTAGTTTTCTGAGGAATCACCAAACTGCTTCCACAAAGGCTGTACTATTAAACTCTCCTACCAGCAATGAATAAGAGTTCCAATTTCATGACATTCCCCAAAACATTTGAATTTTCCTGTTTGTTTCATGTCAGCCATTCTTGTTGTGTGATGATACCTCATGGGGTTTTGATTAGCATTTCCAAATAGCTTATGAAGATGAACATTTTTTCTTGTGTTTTTTAGTCATTTGTATTTCCTCTTCAGAAAACTCTCTTTTCATATCTTTAGCCCATTTTATAATTGGGCGGTTTGTACTATTGTTGAGTTGCAAGGTTTCTTTTTTATATTCTGGATACTGGTCTCTTATCAGATATATGGTTTTGAATATTGTCTCCCACCGAATTGACAGTCTCATCACCTTTTTGACAAAGTACTTTGAGATGCAGAGGATTTTGATTTTAAGGAGTTCCCATTTATCTATTTTTTTCTTTTATTATTTGTGCTTTGTGTATAAAGCCTAAGAGACTACCCCCTATTACTAGACCTTGAAGACATTTCCCTATAATGTCTTCTAGGAGTTCTACAGTACTACCTCATATATTAAGATCTTTGATCCAGGTTGAGTTAATTTTAGTATGTGATGTGAGGTAGAGTCCTGTTTCTTTCTATTGGAAATGGATATGCAGTTCTCCCAGCCCAATTTGTTGAAGAGACTTCTTTTGCAATTCAGTGGGTTTGGGGGCCTTATCAAAAATCAGTTCACCATAGATCTAGAGGTCTATTTCTGAACTCCTGATTCAATTCTATGAATCACTACGTCTATCTCTGTGACAGTACCATGCTGTTTTAACCACTGTGGTTATATAGTAGGCTTTAAAGTCAGGAAGTGTAGCTCTTCCCATTTTGTTCTTTTTAGAATATTTTTGGCAATTTGGGACCCCTTTCTCTTCCAAATCAATTTGATAAATAGATTTTCCAAGTCTCCCAAGAAGGATGCTGGAAATTTGATTGGAATTGCATTAGATCTGTAGGTCAATTTGTGTACAATTGACATCATAAGAACATTTAACTTTCCAATTCATGAATAGGGAATACCTTTCCAGCTAATTAGATCCTCTGTGGTCAATTTTAGTAACACTTTGTAATCTTCTGTGTAGAAATCTTTTACATTACAAGTTAACTTAATATATAAGTAGATGATTTCCTTAGTTGCTATTGTGAATGGAATTATTTTCTTGATTGTCTCTTCTATTAGGTCATTATTATTGTATACGAACATTATTGATGATTTAATCTTGTATCCAGCCACTGTGCTCTATTTATTAGCTCATGTAGCTTTGTTGTCAATTTCTCAGGATTTTCCAAATATAGGAACATATCATCTGCAAATATAGGAACATATCATCTGCAAATCCAATTTGGATGCCTTTTATTTCTTCCTCTTGGTAAAGTGCTATAGCTAGAACTTCTAGCACAATGTTAAATAATAGTTGTGCAGTGGGCATCCTTGGCTCATTCCTGATCCTAGGGGGGGAGATTTTCAGTCTCTCAAAATTGAATACTGTGCTGGTTTAGATGTTTTATATACCCCAAAATATCATGTTCTTTAATGAAATCTTGTGGGGGCTGATGTATTAGTGTTTATTAGGTGGGAATCTTTGGATTAGGTTGATTTCATGGAGATATGACCTACCCAACTGTGGGTAATAACTTTCATTATATTGTTTCCATGGAGGTGTGGCCCTGTCCATTCAGCATGGGTCTTAATTAAATCACTGGAGCCCTATAAAATCTCAGAAAGAACCCAGTGCTGCAACTTAGAGATACATTTTGAAGATAGCCATTGAATACTGATGCTGACATTTTGGACAATGCCATTTTGGAATGTAACCTGGAGGAAAGCAGAAGGCAGCAACATAAGTTCCCAGACAACGGGCATTTTCTGGATGCCAATGGCATTTCTCCAATGAAGATACCTGATTGTTGATGCCTTATCTTGCACACTTTATGGCCTTAAGACTGTATCTTTGTAACCAAATAAACCCTCTTTATAAGGCCAATCCATTTATGATATTTTGCATAATGGCTGTGTTTTGGTTTGCTAATGCTATCCTTTTGCAAAACATCAGAAATGGATTGGCTTTTATAAAGGGGGTTTATTTGGCTACAAAGCTACAGTCATATCTTTTTGATCTTCTCAAAGAAACAACTTATGGTTTCATTTATTCTCTCTACTGCTCTTGTTTTCTAGATCAGTTATGTCTGCTCTTATATTGTTTTTCCTTTTCTTCTACTTGCTTTGGGTCTAGTTTGCTGGCAATTCTCTAGTCTCTTCAGTTGTTCAGTCAGGTCTTTGGTTTTAGCTCTTTCTTCCCTTTGTGAGTATGCATTTAGACCTATAAATTTCCCTCCCAGCACGGACTTCACTGCATCCCCTAGGTTTTGATATGTGTTCTCATTTACATTCATCTTCAGATATTTACCAATGTCCTTTGCAATTTCTTCTTTGACCCACTGTATATTTAAGAGTGGGTTTCATAACATCCATATGTCTGTGAAAGATCTGGATGTTTGATGGTTATTGATTTCTAGTTAATTCCATTATGTTCAGAGTATGTGATTTGAATAATTTCAATCATTTTAAATTTATTAAGATGCATTTTGTGCCGCAGTGCATGATGTATCCTAGAGAACATTCCATGTGCAGTGAACAAGAATGAATATCTTGGTAATTTATAACATAATGATCTATATATATCTGCTAAGACTAACTCATTTATCACATCATTAGGTTCTCAATTTCCATATTGATCCTCTGTCTCAATGTTCTATTTATAAAAGACAGTGATATATTGAAGTTTTCCACTATTATTGTGGACATGTTTACGTCTTCCTTCAGTTTTGTCAATGTTTGTCTCATGTACTTTGGAGCTCCTTGATTGAGTGCATAAGGATTTTAATTGTTATTCCTTCTTGGTTAGTTGTCCCTTTTATTTATATATTGTGTCCTTCTTTTTCTCTTATGACATTTTTGTATTTAAAGCCTATTTTGTCTGATTTTAGTATAGCTACCCCTGTTTTCTTTTAGTTGCAGCTGGCTTGGAATGTTTTTTCCACCCTTTGAATTTAGTCTCAGGGTCTAAGATGAGTCTGTTAATGGGTCATACTTTTTAGTCCATTCCACCAGTCTGTATCATTTAATTGGGTGTTTAATCCATTCATACTCAATATTCTTACTGTGATGGCAGTTCTTCAACCAGCCATCTTATCCTTTGGTTTTTCTTTGTCAGATCTATTTTCCCCCTCTCTCTTTTTTTCCTGCATTACTCTTGGTAATCTTCTTAAGTTCTGTGCACTTATCCAGACTTCTCCCTCCCTTCTTTTTCTTATCCTACAAAATTCCCTATAGTATTTCTTGCAGGCCAGGTCTCTTGTTAAGAAATTCTCTCAGAATTTGTGTACTAGTTAGGAATCTCTAGGGAAACAGATTCAAGAGATATCTATAAATATAAGATTTATAAAAGTGTCTCACACAACTGTGGATATGCATGAGACCAAATTCCACAGGGCAGCCAGCAGGCTTTCAGCTCCAATGAAGAAGATGGATGAACTCCTCAGACGCAAACTGACAACTCCAATGAATGTGTTTGATGAACTGCTCAGACAATGAACTGACAACTTCAATGAATTCCCCAGGAAAGCTTTGCTGGTCAGCCAAAGAAGTGAAGGTTATCTGTCTCACTTAAAAGTCTTCAAATGATTGGAGTAAATCCAGCTGAGTGCATTCTCTCTTTGGAGAAGCAATGTCCTTCATTGATGTATTCAGTCACAGCTGCAGGTGGTTGACTGATGATTTAATAAACCAGGCTTCCATTTTATTCACCAGCCACAAATTTCCTTGCAGTAATGGTTAGACCAGTGCTTTCTTGAACATACACCTGGATACCACCACCTGGCTAAGTGAACACATGAACCTAACCATCATAGTCCACCCCTTCTCAACATGGCAATTATACACATCACCTTAAACCATATCTTATCTCTTAGTAGAGAAAGTAACAGAGATATTTTGCCTAACATATTCTGCTGTCCTGCATACAACCAGAAATGCACTAAATCTCTCCAGAACAGGGTGCAGGTCTTTAGGTGACATTGACATTTAAAATTGATTTCCTTTAACTTAAATACTGAAAAATGAACAATACATCTTATTTCATATGGTAAGGGAATAAGACAGAGAAGAAGGCAAGGATATTTGCTTTACAGATAAACACAAACATACTCATAACAAAATGAGGAGGAAACATTTATGCCATCATAGTCCTCATACCTGTAACTGGTCACACAGCCATAATTCATATTATCACTACTGTCTTTCACTACCCATTCCATGTTCCCTTTACCCTCAACAAGCACCTCAGATGGCCATGGTTCTATATCTGGTGGGGTGGCCCAAACCTTCATTCCTGAAGTTTCTTGGCCATTGGTAGTCCTGCCTGGATTCTGTTGTTGCAGTAAGTTCTTCTTTACCTCTGATGTGTAGTGGCCATGTTATTTCCTCTTGATAATCAGGATAAATCATGCCAGCCAGTACAGCAAACCCCTTCCTTGCCTGTTGATTCAGAGGCAGAAGAAGCCCAAAGTGGCCAGGTGACAGTTTTAATTTCCAGTTAGGTAGAATTATTATTTCCTGGAGAAAGCACTCCTCCTTTTGGAACAAAGACTTGTAGACCAGCAGAGCTTAAGTTTGCAAGGACAGGAAGCAAAAATTCTCCTAGTGTATCACTAGGAGAGATAGTGAGTGGTGCCACTCCTGTTTCCAACACTTTATTCCTGGACCTGTGAAGTCTGGCTATGGGAGAAACAACACCAAAGAGTGGACACTGATTCACAGCATACACAGCCCCCTGGAGAACACTGCCCCTGCCCTGCAAGGTATTGCCACCTAGTTGGCATCATAGTTGAGTCTTCAGCAGGCCATTCCACCATTCTATCAACCCACCTGCCTGGATGATGGGGAACATGGTAAGACCAGAGAATTCCATGAGCATGTGCCCTTTAGTGGCTTCTGCCAACTGAGGATCTGATTATGCTGTGTGTTTAAATATTCCAGCTCCATGACAGCAGATCCCACAGTAATATCTGACCCACAGAGAAGTGTGACTACAGAGCTCTTCAGGGATGATGGAGCTAGTCTCACAAATTTATTACTCACAGTCCTGGTAAAAAGTGTGTCCTCTGGACAATCCAGGGTTGTGTGAGTAGGTCTTTCATGATAAATCCACTCTAACATTCCAATCTCTCTAAGCCTTTGTATCCCATCCTCTACATTATACCACAGCGGTTCTGGCATTTCAACCTCATGTAACATGAGCCAACTTTTGATCAATATTTCAGCTAACCATCCAGACAGATGGTTAACACACTTTCTAACCCGTAAATCTACAACATTGAATGCAGAATATCTGCTTAGTGGGCCCATATCAGTAAATTCACCCTGATCTGACTTTATATTCCTTCCACCTTTATCCCATTCCCTTAATATACATTCCCATGCACATTCCCCTGATTTCTATCTGTATAAGTTGGAAAACTCATGCAGTTCTTTCAGAGTAGAGTATACATCCTCATGGATCACACTTTGTACCTCACCCTTCAGGGCCTGTTGGGACTTTAGTCTAGTTATAGGTCTTGAAGCAAAGACTGGTGTTGGTGGTGGGTCATTAAAAGAATTAGAAGTATACTTCAAACCATGTACCTCAGGGCATTCTGTTGCAATTTCATCTTGTGAAACAGGATCAATGTCCCCAGAGAGAGGAATGATGGGTGCTTCCTCAGGGGAAGTAATTACAGGTTTAGCAGGCACTGAAGGGTTAATCTCTTTAGGTGGAGTTTGGATGGCAGTCTCCCTAGGGCAGACTGGAGGTGAGAACAGATTCCTCATGATAGACCTCTATAGGTACATCTAACAAAGACTCAGCAGAACCAGGGTTTCACTATCCTCACTGCCATTATTTTCAATACATATGTCCCCATCCCAAGTTTCAGGATCCCATTCTTT
Organism: Choloepus didactylus; assembly: GCF_015220235.1. Lineage (NCBI taxonomy): Eukaryota > Metazoa > Chordata > Mammalia > Pilosa > Megalonychidae > Choloepus > Choloepus didactylus. The sequence continues at coordinate 13,020,466 of NC_051332.1, forward strand.
TCCAATCAATGCCTTTATTTTAACAGCAGACACCCTGCAAGGTTGAGATTTTAGTTTATGTTGTAAATTTGATACTAGCACAATAAGACTCTGGGTCCGGTTTTCAGAAATCTCAAGCCTGCAGTCACAGGAAATAAGATTTTCTTTCAAGGCACACATAGAAATCTTTACAGCTGTTATATGGTGTAAAGTTTTAAATTTGAAGCCTTTAGCTCTTCCCTTTCTCTTATTACTTTATCCAGCATGTCTAAGAGCAATCAGCCAACATAATTTTACGACTTAACTCTGCAAAACTCTGTTAAGGTGTCAAAAACACTGTCACCCAAAGCCTTGCTTCATACAAGCATATGATTAGGATAATCAGATGGTGATATTTTGTGAATCTCCATTGCCAGCTTACACATCAGCTGTCAGTGCCATCTTGATTATTGGAAGTTAAGTCATCAGAGCCTTGGAATCTAATCAGAGTAGAAAACCAATTGTAAAAGCCCATTTTAAGATTCTGTTTCTCAAGAACCACTGCTGGTATCAAGCTGTATTAATTAAGATTCTCCAGGGAAATGAAACCAACTGGAGATATCGGTAAATATGATTTTATTAAAGTGCTTATAAAACTATGGGGGTGCACAAGTCTAAATTCTGTAGGGCAGAATACACGAGATGAAATTCCATATGGTAGGCAATGAAATGGTAACTCCAATGAAGGTACTTGAAGAACTCCACAGGAGACACTGGCTAGTTGAATAATTGAAGGTTCTCTCTCTTCTTGCTTAAAAGTCTTCAACTCATTGAATTAAATCCAGCTGATTGAATTCTGTCATTGTGGAAGACACATCATTGATGTAATCAGCTACAGATGCAGTCATTTGACCATAATTGACTGCTGATTTAATAAACCAGTCTTCTGGTTTATTAACCAGCCACAAATGATGGATTAATTGATCATTTAGCTTGTCCATATCTACCTTGGCATTCATGTGTTTTTAGATTTTCTGTTGGTTTGGGGGCATTTACTTATCTTAATAATGTTATTTTTGGATATGCAGGATTATTTGAACATTTTTCTATAGTTTAGCAGAGCCACAGCTTGCTTGAGTGCACTTTGCCTCTCTTCTATGCAGATGGCACTCTGGCACCACCCCTTACCTTCAAGCCATCTTTCCCCCAAATTTGTCTCTGCCCTGTGCAGGATTCAAACCAGGTGTGTATCCAATAAGTGCACCAGTTCTCCCTGTAAACTGGGGACTGCCAGCCCTGTGGGTGGGGTTAGACCCTATTCATTACCCCAGAGATTTTGCTCAATGGCACAGTGGATCTGATATTTCCTGGGCCTCTGAGTTGACCACTGTAATTCTGTGGGTCTACACATCTCAGCCTCCAGATCAAATGCCCTGGAGTCCCTGTATGTCATATGTTCATGAGGCTTTGGAGTTGTGGAGGGGCTCCTGGTACATCCACTTAACACCCTTGCCTCTCCCTGGTTCTCACCTTTGCACACCACAGGTTTCCATGGAGAAAGAGTAAATGCAGTCACCACAAGTCTGCTGAATCCAGAGTTCTCTCATGGGATCTCAAGCTGAAGGGCTATGAAGGGTTGTTTCCCCAGCCAACTGCTAAGATGGTTGCATGGGGAGTGGAAACTGCTTCCTCCCTGTGATTTGCAGCCAGGTACAGCCACCAGCCCTCAGCATCAGTCCCAGCTGAATAAACTTACCCCATCCTTAGAGAAAAAATTTCTCTACATTTTCATCCACATCCCCACTATGTGTTATAGAGGTCCCATTCTGGTCTGTCACACTCTGGAGCCACTGTTCTAGGTGCTCTCTGTCCTTCCTCAAGTTTTTTTCATGGAGTAGAAATTTGCCCTGCCTCTTCCATTCCACCATCTTCCTGGAAGTCCCTCTCAACCTATAAATTTTAAGATTAAGGAAATACAGATAAATAACCCCCAGCAAGACTGATGAATATCAAAAAAGAGAAATAACACAGACTACCAAAATCAGAGATGAATGAGGCTAGCATACCTAACATCAAATATAGTCAGTCATAAAATTAATGAAACATACAGAAAAACATACCTCATTTATATGTCAAAATATCTTTAGCAATTGTTAGCAAACAGAATCTAACAATTTATAAAAAATAGTACTTTATTACCAATTGAGGGTTATAGATGAATGTTAGTGGTTTTATATCTTCACTGAATGTACACAATTCACCATATTACCAGAACACAGGAAGAAAGTCATATTCTTAGATGAATACATGCCAAAAAAAGAAAACATTTGAAAAAATACCACACCCTTTCATGACAAAAACATTCAGCAAACTAGAAGAAGAAGGTAACTTAATCTGTTAAAGACTGTCTACAAAAAAAATTTAAATTTCATAATGGAAGACTTAATACCTTCTTCCTAACACATACACCAAATTCATAATTTATCTTCAGCATTATATTGTAGATGCTTTCTGGGATAAAGTAAAAGAAATATGAAATAAAAATAAAGCCGTTCCAGTTTGCTAGAGCTGCCATTATGCAAAACACTAGAAATGGATTGGCTTTTATAAAGGGGTTTTATTAGGTTAGAAATTTACAGTCAGAAGGCCATGAAAATGTCCATATTAAAGAATCAGCAAGAGAATAACTTCACTGAAGAAATGGCCAATGGCATCAAGAACACCTCTGTTTGCTGGGAAGGCATGTGGCTGGTATCAGCTCTTTCTTTGCTCCCAGGTTGCATTTCAAAATTACATTCTTCAAAATGTCTCTAGGTCTCTCTGAGCTTCTCTGAGGCAAACTCTGGGCCTCATGTCTTAGCTTGGCATGTCCAAGTCTCCTTCAGTAGACATCTCCAATCATCTCTATGGGTCAGCATGGGCAAACATCTGGTCCTGTGTGGCTTTTTTGAAAGAACTCCAGTAAACTAATCAAGTCCCATGTAGAATGTGCAGGGCCACATATCCATGGAAATATTCAGTCAGAGTTTATCACTTACAGTTGTGTGACTCACATCTCCATGGAAACAACCTAATCCAAATATCCCACAAGATTGGATTGAAACATGGCTTTTTGGGGGACATAATATATACAAATTGGCAAATTCCAACCACTGGATTCCAAAAATACATGTTTCTTCCAAATATCAAAATACAATCATTAATTCACAATACCAAAAACTTAATCACTTCAATAACAATATATAAGCATAAGCTCTTATCAAAATCATTTACAGGAATGTTCCATCTCAATGCAAAATTCCCTTCTAGCTATAGATCTGTGAAACTTAGAACAAGTGATCTGCTGCCAATATAAAAAGGAGAGACAGTAATGAGAAAAATGTTCCAATTGCCATAGGTAGAAACTGAAAGGAGAAGAGGGTTCACAGGAAAGATAAAACAATTCCTAAAACCTGCAGTACAAACTCCATTAGATTTCAAAGTCTAAGACTCATTTACAGAATGTTCTTTTATCCTTGGGGCTTGAGAAAGCAGGAGTCCCATGCTTTCCAAGGGCCTTTCCAGCAGCCCTTTTCTATGCAAATGTTGGGGTGAGTGCTCCAACATATCCATGCATTGGGGAGATGATGTTCTTCTTGGACCCACACTCTTCAAATATTGGGGTGACATCTGTACTCTTTTCCATTTCTAGGGTACATGCTTGACCCCTTTAGAACAGTGTGGTGAGGATCAGGCTCTCCCAAGTCCACAGGGAATGTACTACATACTCCCTGTGGCCAGGGATGGCAGCACTCTTCCTGAGCATTGAGGCAGAAGACCCAGCCTCTGTCTCTGGGGCAAACTCACCCTTTGCCTGGCATGGGTTTCTCTGCTCTCCTTGCTCAATATTTCTTGACTCTACAACACAGTCTCCATTTCTGTCTTTGAGGAAATATTGCCTTCAATTTATTCCTTCTCTGCCCCCTCCAGTCCAGACCCACAATGGTTTTTCTATACAGATCTCACAAAATTGTTGGCTTGGCATGCAAATTCCAGGTGCCAAAACTGTCAGACAGTAGGACTTTCCACAAATACTTTCTTGGTAACTCCATCTCCAATCCTAGTTGTAATGGCTGGCTGGTTCTAGGTTTCATTAAAACCTGATGTGAAAGCCTAGACAATTTCAGATTATCAATTTCTGGTGTCTTTGAACCCAAAAGTTCATTTCTTAGCCTATCTCCTTCCTCACACACTTTACTATAAACTCCAAGTAGAAACCAGGCTATATCTTTCACATGTAGTTTGGAGATCTCTTCATCTAAGTATCCCTGGTTGTTGCTTTCAAATTCTGCCTTCCATCCACACCAGAACTCAGTTTGCCAAATTATCTGCTCCTTTAAAACAAAGAAACCAGAAATCAATTATGTGAAATGTCCAAAATAAGACATCAACAAGAGAATACCTTCACTGAAGAAATGTTTGATGGTGTCCAGAACACCTCTGTTGACTGGGAAGTCACATGGCTGGCATCTGCTGCTCCATTGCTCCTAGGTTGTCTTTCAAAATGACATTCTGAAAAATGTCTCTGGATCTCTCATCACTTCTCCAGGGCAAACTCTGTGCCTCATTTCTTAGCTTAGCATCTTCAAATGTCCTTCAGTCCACATCTCCAGGCATCTCTATGTGTCAGTATCAGCAATGTCTGGGCCTTTTTGGCCCTTTATAAAGGAATCCAGTAAATGAATCAAGACCCATGCTGAATGTGCAGGGCCATATCTCCATGGAAGTATTTCTATCATATTTTTTTACCTACAGATGGGTGAGCCATATCTACTTGGAAACAATCTAATCCATATATTCTACAAGATTGGATTGAAACATGGCTTTTCAGGAACATAATATATCCAAACTGACACTAATGCCTAAATTTAATGAAGAGAAAAGTAAAACTTCAAATAACAGAAAACAGAAAATGTTACATAATCAGCAAACCTACAGAAATTACAACACATAATAAATTAATTTAGACTATTTGCATGACAGACGACCAATGTAAAAATTGTATGTCTATTACGGACAAACATTCAGAAATGAAAAATTTTAATTCCATTTTTAATAGAATTTTGAAATGTAAAACACCAGGATTAAATTTAATTAAAGATCTGACATGAGTATACTCTGAGTGACTGGCTAACTAGGTGAGGCTGGTGGAGGTGGGGTGGGAAGTTCTTCCTTAGCACAAGTATAAAACTGTGTGACCTCTCTACTCTAGGAAGAGCCAGTAAGTGTGAGGTGTGCAACCAAGGGCTTGACATGAATTAGCCCAGGTTCTGATTCCCAGGAAAAGGAGCATCTTTTGTAAAAAAAAGCAGGGAACCTTAGGAAAAAGAATCCCATCAGTAAAATCAGGCAACTGACCTAAGAATGCTTATCCTTATAGGAAATTCAAAGTGAAGGAGAAAGAGGCTGTGCCAGTTTGAAGGCATTATGTCCCCCAAATGCCATTATCTTTGATGTACTCTTGTGTGGGCAGACCTATCAGTGTTAATTAGACTGTAACTCTTTGAGTGTTTACATGGAGATGTGCCCCATCCAAATGTGGATAATGACTGGATAATTTTCATGGAGGTGTTGGCCTGCCCATTCAGGGTGGGTCTGAATTAAATTACTGGAGCAGTGTATAAGATCAGACAGAAGGAGCAAGCTGCTACAGCCAAGAGGGACACTTTGAAAAAAGCACAAGAGCTGCAGATGAGAGACAGTTTGAAGACAGCCATTGAAGGTAGAATCTTGCTCCAGAGAAGCTGAGAGAGGACAAATATCCCAAGAGCAACTAAGAGTGACATTTTTGAAGGACGGCATCCTAGAGAGGAACATCCTGAGAAAAACTCATTTTGAAACCAGAACTTTGGAGCAGACACCAGCCATGTGCCTTCACAGCTAACAGAGGTTTTCCAGACACCATTGGTCACCCTCCAGTGAGGGTACCTGACTGCTGATGAGTTACCTTGGACACTTTATGGCCTTTAGACTGTAACTGTGTAACCAAATAAACCTCCTTTTATAACAGCCAATCCATTTCTGGTGTTTTGCATTCTGGCAGCATTAGCAAACTAGAACAGAGGCCAAGAAAGGGCAGACCCTTGATATCATGTCCACAAGCATTTTGGATAGTGTGGAAGTTTGGATGTATTATGTCCACCCAAAACACCATGTTCTTTGATGCAGTATTGTGCAGGGCAGATGTACTAGTGTTGATTAGGTTGGAATCTTTTGATTGAGTGTTTCTATGGAGACACGACTCAATCAACTGTGAGTGAAATGTTAGATTAAATTATTTCCATGGAGATATGGAACCCACCCATTCAGGGTGGGTCTTGATTTAATGACAGGAGTCCTATAAAAGAGCTGACAAACAGAAGGATCTCAGAGCAGCTGAGAGTCATATTTTAGAGATCAGCTGAGAGAGGAAGGGGAACAAAATCTGGGATCAGTAGATACTAGCCACATACCTTCACAGCTAGCAGAGATATTCTGGATGCTTTGGCCTTCTTTTGGTGGAGGTATGCTTGTGTTGATACCTTAATTTGGACAGCTTATAGTAAAATGCAGCAGGCAGAGATAAGCTGAGAAATTGACTCTTGGATATAAAGAAACCAGAAAGTGATAGTTTAGAAAATTCCAGAAAGTGAGACCCCAGAATCATCTGCAGCCCCATGTGAGGATTTACCCAAACATGGAACCTGACCACCAATTCAGTACAAGTCAGGATTGGAGATGGAGTTATCCAGAAAGGATTTGTCAAAAGTGCTATTGTTTGATGGTTTTGACCCCTATAAACTGGCTGCCAAGACTGAAAGATTTATGAGCTCTGTATAGACAGAACCACAGCTGGTCCAGACTTGAGGGGACAGAGAAGGGACAAATTGAAGGAAAAATTACTTCAAAGACAGAAGCATGGAAATTGTGGTCTAGAATCAAGAAATTTCAGGCAAGAAGAGCAAAGCAACCCATGAATATGGAAAGGGTGAGTTTGCCCTGGAGCCAGAGGTTGGACCTTCTGCCTGGATGGTCAGGAAGGGTGCTACCACTGAAAGGATGGAGCACATTCCTGGGGAATTGAGGAGAGCCTGGCCACCACCCTATTGTTCTGAACAGGTTGAGTATGTACCCTGGAGATGGAAGAGATTCCATGTGCTGTCCTAATGTTTGAGTAGGGTAGGGCCAAGAAGGTGGTCTCCTCAATATGTGGATATATTGCAGCACTCACCCCAGAATTTGGAGAGAAAAAGCAGCCTCAAAGGCTTTTGTAAAGGGTTGGAATCCTGCTCTCTGAAGCCCCAAGGATAAAATGTCATTCTATAAGTGACTCTCAGACTTTGAAATCTAATGATATTTGCCTTGTGGTTTTTAAGAACTGTTTTGGTCTTATTAACTGTGTTTTCCTTTAAATTTCTCCTTATGGCAACAAGAATATTTATCCTATGACTATCCCTCCATTGTATATTGGCAGCAGATAACATTTCTATTTTTCACATGTCCACAGCTAGAGGGGAATATTGCCTTAGGACAGAACATGCCTGTAACTGATTTTGATAGGATCTTATACTTTGCTATTGTTACTGAAATGATTTATGCTTTTGTGATATTGTGATAGGATGAATGGATTTTGTATATGGAAAGACCATGTCATTTTGTGGTCTGAGGGTAGAATGTGCCAGTTTGGATGTATTATGTCCCCCAAAATGCCATGTACTTGGATGCAGTCTTGTGGTAACAGATGTATCAGTGTTGATTAGGCTGTAATCTTTTGATTTCATATTTCCATGGATATGTGACTCAATCAACTGTGGGTGAAATATTTGATTTATTTCCATGGATATATGGACTACACCCATTCAGAGTTGATCTCAATTTAATAATTGGAGTCCTGTAAAAGAGATGACAAGCAGAAGGACCACAGAGAATCTGAGAGTGACATTTTGGAGAGCAGGTGAGAGAAGAGCTGTAACACAATCCAGGATCAGCAGACACCAGCCACATGCCTTTGCCACCATCAGAAATTTTCTGAATGCCACTGGCCTTCTTTCAGTGAAGGTATACTTATGTTGATACCTTAATTTGGACATGTTAATGGCCTTCAGACTGTAAATTTATAACCAAATAAACCCCCATTAAAAAATCCAATCCATTTCTGGTATTTTGCCTAATGGCAGCATTAGCAAACTAGAACAGGTAACATCAGGAAGACATTTCAACAGGTAACACAATGGGAGGATTGAGACAAGTTTCAGAAGACAAAGCAACACCTTCATAGTTCTGTACATTTTCTAGAAATATAGAAATAGAGGTTCAGGAATCATTGCCATTCATGGAAAGGATTTTTGGTTGCACTCTGGGAACTGACAGCAGCTTAGCCCTACTCAGCCCTGTACAGGTATGCAATGCTGGAGATGTATGACAACCTTGTCCAAGTGGAATATTGCATTACTAAGCCAAAATTAATCATGCCGAAACAAGTAGAAAAGCCATGGATTTTAAAAGATGGTTTTCTAAGTTGGACTCCCCAAACAAATGTTATGCCATATGCTAAGGACACAAGGCCAGAGTGTTTAGTGTGTGGAGTAAAACAGCAATGATGGCAGCTTGGACAGAGCTTTCATTAAAGTTAGTGAAAAAAATTCAGAATTTTTCACTTTCTACTGTTAATGGTTAAGAGACAGTTTTCCAGGGCTTCTGGACTAGTGGACCCTGCATTAAAGCTCTTTCTTTTCTCAAAATACCAGTGTCATGGCATTGACTTCTGTACATGTCAGGCAGTGAGAGCTCAGTAATAGGGAGGAGCACTAAAAGTTAAATGAATGTGAGAATACCTCATCTCAGATGCCAATCTTCATTAGTCATCAGAGAACTCAATGAGAAGGGAAAAAAATCCTATTAATGTAATGAATGTAGAAAATTCTCAGGGCAGTAAAAACTCAAAGAACATCAGGAGATCTACAAGGGATAGAAATCCTATGAATATAATGAATGTAGGAAAACCTTCTATCAGGAATCATTCTTCACAACTCATTGAGGTACATAGAGAAAAGAGAAATCCTAAGAGTAAAATGAAACATCAAATAACTCACACTGAGTATAAATCTCTATCAACATGCTGAAGTCTCAAAAATCTTTATTTTCACACTAGGAACATAGCAGAAAACTCCCAAGAAGATACCAAATATTATGGGAAAATGTTTTACCCAGAAATGATATCTTATTGAATAACTGATAATTCATATTTATAAACATTTAGGAATATATTGAAGATGTTAAAGCTTTGTGTAAAGGTATATAGTTCATCCTATAATAGATACTTTGTACTAAATAGAAATACATATATTTTTGATACATGAATTAAAGATGTCAGCATGAAATATTTTGCTAGAACTCATTTCATGTATTTTACCAGAATTTTTATTAACAGTATTTGAATAAGGACAGTCTCACTATGGGACAGGAATCTCTTTAGAAGGCACAAGTTGAATAATCACCTGTATTAAAAACACACATGAAGAATCACTTACGTAGTTCTGTTACCATCAGAAAAATGTAGTCTTCCATGTTTTGGCCCATCTGAACTCCCATCAAACAGAGAAGCAAGTCTCTTTGTTTTGGTGAGACAGTGAGTTTTATTACAGATGCACATGTAAGGAACTGGAGGAGATAATTTTCCAAAACCAATTCAGAATGAGAAGGGTTATCTGGGCTTGTATAGCCCAAAGACATAAAGAAATGGCTGGGATCCAGAAGAAAGAAGAAGAAACAAAAAGAAAAAGAAAGAAAAAATAGAAAAGGAAAAGCTGTTTTGTCAGAATATTCTTTATCTTAGAGGTCCTCCCCTCATTCAGGCTTTGACCTTGTCCTTCCGCAGGTAAGAAGGTGTTGATATTAGCCTATATTGTGTTTTCATCCCACTTTGTATGTTATCTTTATCCCTGAAAGGAGAGCTGGAAGGTTTCTTTAATGTAACCAGGAACAGAGAGTAAAATTCTGAGATTAATTACAGCAAACTCTGCCAAGAAGTTTTCTTAGGCTTGAAATGAATCCAAAGCTGCTTCAGTGAAATGATAATAAACATTTCTAGTTAACAAAGTCTATACTAAGCATTTTCCAGCTAAAGGATAATGTTGAGTATTTTCCTCTATTCAGCTGTCAGTTGGATTTTCATGATTAGGCTATATAAGAGAAAATAGGAATTTTAGGTTTACCAACTGGAACCCAACAGTATAGTAGAAGATATATATGTTTGCGTAATAACTACTATGAAATGTGTAAGTTTTCTGACAGTTAATAACTGCATGTTTTATAAGGTAAAAACACAAAATAGTCTTTAAATAAAATATTTATTGAACTTAAGAAAAATGAGAAAATAAATCTACTTTCAGAGAAAGAAGTGAAAAAATAAAAGATGAAAAACTGTAGGAGGAAGGAGACAAATTAAATAATATGAAATCACATCTGTGTATTATAGTATCCCATTCCAATTGCTGAGGGAGAATAATATCCATGCATATGTCCATGTAGAATATGGGATAAAAAAACACATTTTCTGTAAATAAAAATATTGAAAGATTTTCACATACACAGATTCTTTTACAGGAAATGAGAAGACTCTAACTTCACTAAGAAGATACATGCATTCAAAGTACAGGCATGGGAGATGAAAAAAAAATGTGAATACAGAAATTGATGCAAATTGTCTTAAATTTTCTTACTTAATGACTGAAAATAATAATACCTATATTCTGTATCTAAATCTGAATCTTGTGATTCAACTTGGATTTATACTTTATATTTATTATTATTGTTGTCATTACTATTATTTACTATATGCATGATGATTCAATTATGTCCTCCACAAAAGTCATATTCAGGTTCCAACCACTGGTCCTGTGATGTGAAACCATTTTTGAATAGAGTGTTTGAAATATTATTAGTTAACATGTACCCAAAATGAATAAAGGTGGCCCTTAATCCTGTATGACTGAGGTCCTCCTTAGCAAAGGAAATTGGACACAAGACAAAAGCCACAGGGAGCAGCCAGAAGCTGGAAATCAGCAGAAGCCCAAAGAGAAATGGGAAGACATGACCATGTGCATTGCCATGTGTCAGAAAAGTCAAGGAAACCCAAAGATTGCTGACCAGCCAGGTGATACCTACCCCAGAAGGAATCAAGCTTTCTAGCCTCTGAAGCTGTAAGCCAATAAATTCCTGTTGTTAATATTACCCACTGTATGGTATTTGCTTTAACAGCCAGGAAACTAAAAGAGTGTACTTGCTACATTATGATGATTGTTGTATGGAAAGATGGTTATTCCTACTGAATAGAAGCCCCAGCCATGGGCCCCTGGTCACAAATATGTTTCTCTAGAACCAATGGTAGAATATTGAATGCATTTGTGAACAGATCATTTTTAAATGGTGTGGAGGTGATAGCTTTGCTATTCTCTATAGTGGTGGTGACCTAACCCACCCCACCCTATCTTCCAAAACAAGTATGAATACTTATTTCCTATTTCACCTGGAAATCTTAGGGAAGTTTCTCTTTATCCTTCATGGATCAGTGCTTGCAGAAGATTCTTGTCAACTGGCTGAGATACTTTTATATCTCCAGATCACTCCTATTATGTTTCACCCACTTATTTTATTTATTTTTAAATATTTACAAGCACTCTCTCTTTCCCTCCCCATACCCCATCCTCTTCCTTCAACAACTTATAGTCTGCTTTCTGCTTCTGCAAATGTACTCTTTCTATTCATCAAAGTGATAAACAATTTTTGTCCTTATGTGTCTTGCTTATTTCATTGAACATAATGTTTACAAGGCTCTTCCAGGTTGCAGAATGTCTCTTAACTTCATTTTTTTATGATCAAAAAATATTCCATTGTGTATATGCATCACATTTTGTTTATCCATTAACTTGTTGATAGACATTGTGTTGTTTTCATCTTTTGACTATTGTGAATAATGCTGCTATAAGCATGGATAGACAAATATCTCTATGAAAACCTGTTAGGATATACACCTAGAAATGGGATTGCTGAAACACGTAGTAATTCTATATTCAACTTTTTGAGGAATCACTATAATGATTTCTTCAAAGGCTGCATTATTTTACATTCCCACTATCAATATTCTAGAGTACAAATTTCTCCGCATTCTCTCCAAAGCTTTTTTCCATTTTCAATCACTTTTTATTAGAGAAGTTTTAGATTTATGGAAAAAATATTCATAAAATGCAGAATTCCCATATACAGCCCTATTATTGACACCTTACCTTAGTGTGATATGTTACAATTGATGAAATAATATCTTTATAATTGTACTAATAATTATAATCCATGGTTTACATTAGGGTTTCCATTTGTTCAGTAATAGCCATTCTTGTGGGTGTGAAGTAGTATATCATGGTTTTAATTTGTGTTTTCTAAGTGACTAATGATGTTGAACAAATTTGCATGTGTTTATTGGCAATTTGCATATCTTCTTTGGAGAAATGTATATTCAAGTTTTTTGCCCATTTTTAAATTCTGTTGAATGGTTTTTTGTTGTTGCATTGTAAAAGTTCTTTATATATTCTGGCTATTAAGCCCTTATCTTATGTATGTTTTGAAACCATTTACCCCCATTCTGTAGGTTGTTTTTTGTTACTTCTGCTTTTGAAGTCATATGTAAAAATCCGAGGTCATGATGATTTGCCCTTATTTATATATTTTTTAATTAAAAATTTCCTTTATTTTTAGAAAAAAACAATTTGTGAAGTAATTTTATAATTTCCTTTAATTTTATAATTCTTTCTTTAAAATGATGTACTTTATTCAAAGAAACACTACAAATGTGGATTCTGGCTGAAACGGTTTTTGAGAAATATTCTTCACCTTCACTAGTATATATCATACAGAAACATGTTTTCCACACCAATTATTAGGAAATTGACCATCTGTAAGTCTAATTCCAATATCAAACAAAGAACATATATACTTACATACATTAGGATTGATTTTAATCACTCAGTTAAAACATTTCCCTTGTTCAACTTCAGTTACTGAAATTCTAAAAATGCTCATTTGTCTGGGATTTAATCATATTTTGTCAAAGGATTTATGGGCAGTTCAGAAGTTGTTTATATTAATTAACATCTGCAAAGAGTGATGAGACCAGAGACATTTTTACTGCTCTTAGCAAACTATAAAATTTAGTGGTTATATTAAGATATTCATAATTTGCAGTTGTCTTGAGTATCTCTTATTGGATTTCTCCCTTCAAATTACTTCCCATTCTACACAGAACATTTTTGACTCTTAACATTAATCCTGTAGAATTAAAAAAAGTTCTACATTTCATATATTTTGAATTAAAATGAACAAAGAAATAAAACTCTATAGGATCATTTTTTTCCTATTTAAATACTGCTATTTTCTACTAAACTTATTTCAAATTTAGTGAGTTATATATGTTCTCAAGATGTCCATGTACACCAGGTTTTCTGGAATTTCCAATTTTATTATGAAGCTTCCTCCCCATCTACAGTTGTGTATTATGTATTTTCACTTTGACTTGCTTAAACAACAGAAGGATGTTGGCACATTTTAAAGTTAGCATTATAGCACATCTTATGGTTATAAAAAGAGGCTGAAATAAACATGGCAACCTAGCATTTTGTTACTTACTTACTGATAACCCCATATACAGATTATCTAGGCTCCTTATTATTTTTTTTTTTAATCATCATTTTATTGAGATATATTCACATACTACGCAGTCATACAAAACAAATTGTACTTTCGATTGTTTACAGTACCATTACATAGTTGTACATTCATCACCTTAATCAATCCCTGACACCTTCATTAGCACACACACAAAAATAACAAGAATAATAATTAGAGTGAAAAAGAGCAATTGAAGTAAAAAAGAACACTAGGTACCTTTGTCTGTTTGTTTGCTTCCCCTACTTTTCTACACATCCATCCATAAACTAGACAAAGTGGAGTTTGGTCCTTATGGCATTCCCAATCCCACTGTCACCCCTCATAAGCTACATTTTTATACAACTGCCTTCGAGATTCATGGGTTCTGGGTTGTAGTTTAATAGTTTCAGGTTTCCACCACCAGCTACCCCAATTCTTTAGAACCTAAAAAAGGTTGTCTAAAGTGTGCGTAAGAGTGCCCACCAGAGTGATCTCTCGGCTCATTTTGGAATCTCTCTGCCACTGAAGCTTATTTCATTTCCTTTCACATCCCCCTTTTGGTCAAGAAGATGTTCTCCATCCCACGATGCCGGGTCTACATTCCTCCCCGGGAGTCATATTCCACGTTGCCAGGGAGATTCACTTCCCTGGGTGTCTGATCCCACGTAGGGGGGAGGGCAGTGATTTCACCTTTCAAGTTGGCTTAGCCAGAGAGAGAGGGCCACATCTGAGCAACAAAGAGGCATTCAGGAGGAGACTCTTAGGCACAAATACAGGGAGGCCTAGCCTCTCCTTTGCAGCAACCGTCTTCCCAAGGGTAAAACTTATGGTAGAGGGCTCAACCCATCAAACCACCAGTCCCCTATGTCTGTGGTCATGTTAGCAACCATGGAGGTGGGGTAGGCGAATACCCCTGCATTCTCCACAGGCTCCTCAAGGGGGCACTACAACTTTTTTTTGTTTCCTTGTTTGTCTTTTTTCTTTATTTTTTTTTTTAACTTTCCCTTCTTTTTTAAATCAACTGTATGAAAAAAAAAGTTAAAAAGAAAACAAACATACAATAAAAGAACATTTCAAAGAGACCATAGCAAGGGAGTAAGAAAAAGACAACTAACCTAAGATAACTGCTTAACTTCCAACATGTTCCTACTTTACCCCAAGAAAGTTACATAATATAGCAACATTTCAGTGAACTTGTTCCTACTACATCCATCAGAAATTAACAGACCATAGTCATTTCTGGGCATCCCCAGAACGTTAAATAGCTTATCTGTTCTTCTTGGATTATTGTTCCCCCTTCCTTAATTGCTCTCTACTGCTAGTTCCCCTACATTCTACATTATAAACCATTTGTTTTACATTTTTCAAAGTTCACATTAGTGGTAGCATATAATATTTCTCTTTTTGTGCCGGGCTTATTTCGCTCAGCATTATGTCTTCAAGGTTCATCCATGTTGTCATATGTTTCACCAGATCGTTCCTTCTTACTGCCGCGTAGTATTCCATCGTGTGTATATACCACATTTTATTTATCCACTCATCTGTTGAAGGACATTTGGGTTGTTTCCATCTCTTGGCAATTGTGAATAGTGCTGCTATGAACATTGGCGTGCAGATATCTGTTCGTGTCCCTGCTTTCCAATCTTCCGGGTATATACCGAGAAGTGCAATCGCTGGATCGAATGGTAGCTCTATATCTAGTTTTCTAAGGAACTGCCAGACTGTCTTCCAGAGTGGCTGAACCATTATACAGTCCCATCAACAGTGAATAAGAGTTCCAATTTCTCCACATCCCCTCCAGCATTTGTAGTTTCCTGTTTGTTTAATGGCAGCCATTCTAACCGGTGTTAGATGGTATCTCATTGTGGTCTTAATTTGCATCTCTATAATAGCTAGTGAAGCTGAACATTTTTTCATGTGTTTCTTGGCCATTTGTATTTCCTCTTCAGAGAACTGTCTTTTCATATCTTTTGCCCATTTTATAATTGGGCTGTCTGTACTATTGTCATTGAGTTGTAGGATTTCTTTGTATATGCAAGATATCAGTCTTTTGTCAGATACATGGTTTCCAAAAATTTTTTCCCATTGAGTTGGCTGCCTCTTTACCTTTTTGAGAAATTCCTTTGAGGTGCAGAAACTTCTAAGCTTGAGGAGTTCCCATTTATCTATTTTCTCTTTTGTTGCTTGTGCTTTGGGTGTAAAGTCTAGGAAGTGGCCTCCTAATACAAGGTCTTGAAGATGTTTTCCTACATTATCTTCTAGGAGTTTTATGGTACTTTCTTTTATATTGAGATCTTTGGTCCATTTTCAGTTAATTTTTGTGTAGGGGGTGAGTTAGGGGTCCTCTTTCATTCTTTTGGATATGGATATCCAACTCTCCCAGCCCCATTTGTTGAAAAGACCATTATGGCTCAGTTCGGTGACTTTGGGGGCCTTATCAAAGATCAGTCGGCCATAGATCTGAGGGTCTATCTCTGAATTCTCAATTCGATTCCATTGATCTATATGTCTATCTTTGTGCCAGTACCATGCTGTTTTGGCAACTGTGGCTTTATAATAAGCTTCAAAGTCAGGGAGTGTAAGTCCTCCCACTTCGTTTTTCTTTTTTAGAGTGTCTTTAGCAATTCGAGGCATCTTCCCTTTCCAAATAAATTTGATAACTAGCTTTTCCAAGTCTGCAAAGTAGGTTGTTGGAATTTTGATTGGGATTGCATTGAATCTGTAGATGAGTTTGGGTAGAATTGATATCTTAATGACATTTAGCCTTCCTATCCATGAACATGGAATATTTTTCCATCTTTTAAGGTCCCCTTCTATTTCTTTTAGTAGAGTTATGTAGTTTTCTTTGTATAGGTCTTTTACATCTTTGGTTAAGTTTATTCCTAGGTACTTGATTTTTTTAGTTGCTATTGAAAATGGTATCTTTTTCTTGAGTGTCTCTTCAG
Source organism: Choloepus didactylus (assembly GCF_015220235.1). Taxonomy (NCBI): domain Eukaryota; kingdom Metazoa; phylum Chordata; class Mammalia; order Pilosa; family Megalonychidae; genus Choloepus; species Choloepus didactylus. The sequence goes on from NC_051332.1 coordinate 13,037,085, forward strand.
TTTGTTCATTTCTAGCATATAGAAACATTACTGACTTATGTGCATTAATCTTGTATCCCGCTACTTTGCTAAATTTGTTGATTAGCTCTAGTAGGTGTATCGTTGATTTCTCAGGGTTTTCTAGATATAAGATCATATCATCTGCAAACAATGACAGTTTTACTTCTTCTTTTCCAATTTGGATGCCTTTTATTTCTTTGTCTTGCCGGATTGCCCTGGCTAGCACTTCCAGCACAATGTTGAATAACAGTGGTGACAGCGGGCATCCTTGTCTTGTTCCTGATCTTAGAGGGAAGGCTTTCAGTCTCTCACCATTGAGTACTATGCTGGCTGTGGGTTTTTCATATATGCTCTTTATCATGTTGAGGAAGTTTCCTTCAATTCCTACCTTTTGAAGTGTTTTTATCAAAAAGGGATGTTGGATTTTGTCAAATGCTTTTTCAGCATCTATTGAGATGATCAATTGATTTTTCCCTTTCGAGTTTTTAATGTGTTGTAATACATTGATTGTTTTTCTTATGTTGAACCATCCTTGCATGCCTGGAATGAACCCCACTTGGTCATGGTGTATGATTTTTTTAATGTGTCTTTGGATTCGATTTGCAAGTATTTTGTTGAGGATTTTTGCATCTATATTCATTAGGGAGATTGGCCGGTAGTTTTCCTTTTTTGTAGCATCTTTGCCTGGTTTTGGTATTAGATTGATGTTAGCTTCATAAAATGAGTTAGGTAGTGTTCCATTTTCTTCAATGTTTTGAAAGAGTTTGAGTAAGATTGGTGTCAGTTCTTTCTGGAAAGTTTGGTAGAATTCCCCTGTGAAGCCATCTGGCCCTGGGCATTTATTTGTGGGAAGATTTTTGATGACTGATTGGATCTCTTTGCTTGTGATGGGTTGGTTGAGGTCTTCTATTTCTTCTCTGGTCAGTCTAGGTTGTTCATATGTTTCCAGGAAATTGTCCATTTCTTCTACGTTATCCAGTTTGTTGCCATACAGTTGTTCATAGTATCCTCTTATAATTTTTTTAATTTCTTCAGGATCTGCAGTTATGTCACCTTTTTCATTCATTATTTTGTTTATATGGGTCTTCTCTCTTTTTGATTTTGTCAGTCTAGCTAGGGGCTTGTCAATCTTGTTGATCTTCTCAAAGAACCAACTTTTGGTGATATTTATCCTTTCTATTGTTTTTTTGTTCTCTATGTCATTTATTTCTGCTTTAATCCTTGTTATTTCTTTTCTTGTACTTGGTTTAGGATTGGTTTGCTGTTCATTTTCTAGCTTCTTCAGTTGATCCATTAGTTCTTTGATTTTGGCTCTTTCTTCCTTTTTAATATATGCGTTTAGTGCTATAAATTTCCCCCTTAGCACTGCTTTTGCTGCATCCCATAGGTTTTGGTATGTTGTGTTCTCATTTTCATTCGTCTCTATATGTTTAGCAATTTCTCTTGCTATTTCTTCTTTAACCCACTGATTGTTTAGGATTGTGTTGTTTAACCTCCAGGTATTTGTGAATTTTCTAAGTCTCTGATGGTTATTGACTTCTAATTGTATTCCATTGTGGCCAGAGAATGTGCTTTGAATAATTTCAATCTTTTTAAATTTATTGAGGCTTGTTTTATGTCCCAGCATATGATCTATTCTGGAGAAAGTTCCGTGAGCACTAGAAAAGTATGTGTATCCTGGTGATTTGGGATGTAATGTCCTGTAGATGTCTGTTAAATCTAATTCATTTATCAGATTGTTTAGGTTTTCAATTTCCTTATTGGTCTTCTGTCTGGTTGATCTATCTATAGGAGAGAGTGATGTGTTGAAGTCTCCCACGATTATTGTGGAAACATCAATTGCTTCCTTTAGTTTTGCCAATGTTTCTCTCATGTATTTTGTGGCACCTTGATTGGGTGCATAGACATTTACGATTGTTATTTCTTCTTGCTGAATTGCCCCTTTTATTAGTATGTAGTGGCCTTCTTTGTCTCTCAAAACATCCCTGCATTTGAAGTCTATTTTATCTGAGATTAATATTGCTACACCTGCTTTCTTTTGGCTGTAGCTTGCATGAAATATTTTTTTCCATCATTTCACTTTCAGTTTCTTTGTGTCCCTGTGTCTAAGATGAGTCTCTTGTATGCAACATATTGATGGTTCATTTTTTTTGATCCATTCTGCGAATCTATATCTTTTAATTGGGGAGTTTAATCCATTTACATTCAACGTTAAAACCGTGAAGGCATTTCTTGAATCGGCCATCTTATCCTTTGGATTATGTTTGCCATATTTTTCCCTCTCTCTATTAATATCCTTTATTGTACCCATACCGAATCTCTTTAGTACTGAACCTTTCTCCAAGTCTGTCTGTCCTGTCTTTGTTTCTCTGTCTGTAGGGCTCCCTTTAGTATCTCCAGTAGGGCAGGTCTCTTGTTAGCAAATTCTCTCAGCATTTCTTTGTCTGTGAAAAATTTAAGCTCTCCCTCAAATTTGAAGGAGAGCTTTGCTGGATAAAGTATTCTTGGCTGGAAATTCCTCTCACTCAGAATTTTAAATATATCGTGCCACTGCCTTCTCGCCTCCATGGTGGCTGCTGAGTAGTCACTACTTAGTCTTATGCTGTTTCCTTTGTATGTGGTGAATTGCTTTTCTCTTGCTGCTTTCAGAACTTGCTCCTTCTCTTCTATGTTTGACAGTGTGATCAGTATATGTCTCGGAGTGGGTTTTTTTGGATTTATTCTATTTGGAGTTCGCTGAGCATTTATGATTTGTGTATTTATGTTGTTTAGAAGATTTGGGAAGTTTTCCCCAACAATTTCTTTGAATACTCTTCCTAGACCTTTACCCTTTTCTTCCCCTTCTGGGACACCAATGAGTCTTATATTCGGACGTTTCATATTATCTATCATATCCCTGAGGTCCATTTCGAGTTTTTCAATTTTTTTCCCCATTCTTTCTTTTATGCTTTCATTTTCCATTCTGTCATCTTCCAGGTCACTGATTCGTTGTTCAACTTCCTCTAGTCTTGTACTATGAGTGTCCAGAATCTTTTTAATTTGGTCAACAGTTTCTTTAATTTCCATAAGATCATCCATTTTTTTATTTAGTCTTGCAATGTCTTCTTTATGCTCTTCTAGGGTCTTCTTGATTTCCTTCATATCCCGTACTATGGTCTCATTGTTCATCTTTAGTTCTTTGAGTAGCTGCTCTAGGTGTGTCTCTTCTGGTCTTTTGATTTGGGTGCTTGGGCTTGGGTTGTCCATATCGTCTGGTTTTTTCATATGCTTTATAATTTTCTGTTGTTTTTGGCCTCGTGGCATTTGCTGAACTTGATAGGGTTCTTTTAGGGTTTGTAGACCAGTTGAAGTCCTTATCTCTAATTTATCAGATCTACAGCTTCGTGGAGTACACTTTCTCTAACTAACCAGCAGGTGGCGTCCACGAGCCACCTGTTCTCCACAAGCCAGATCTCCCCTGCTTAGCCTTTTTGGTGAGTGGGGAAGTGAGTCTTGTGGGGCCCAATTGGTGTACCAAGCTTGCGTGTGTAGTTGGTGTTGCCTGCCCTGTATGTGGGGCGTGTTTCTGGGCAGTCGGGGAGGGGGGGGTGGCCCTAACAATCAAATCTCCCTGATGATCCTAGAGTTTTAAAGCTACTGCAATAGTCTAATCCTTCAGTTCAGTCCTGCCACAGTTTGTCTCTGCCACTGACCCACAAGTCTTTGGTATTGGCGTATGGCTCCTGAGACTTGCAAGTGGGCCCCTCTTCCAGGCTGTGCACCCCGGGTCCTCTGTTGAGGGATGACTGTGCTATGTCACAGGTGAGTGCCGTCCCCCCAGGGCAGTTCTGGGCTGCTGGGCTGTGTTGGGAGGCTCCCAGTCTGCTCAAATGATGGCTGAATGGGGCTCTGTTAATTCACACTGCTCCCCCTTCCCAGCTCTGGGACATTCAGTTGAGGTTGCAGGGAAGGCTAATGTCCACGCCCAGTTTTGTGGTGTGTGCCTGTTATTTGAAGCACTTCCGTCACACTGGGTTGTCTGGGGCAGCTCTGGGCTATGGGGCTGGCGATGGGCAGGAGTGTTTCCTGTCCACCAGGATGGTGGCTGTGAGCGGACACCCCCCTTTTCTTGGGAAGTTGTGTTGTTTAGTGAATTTTCTCAGCCACTGGATTATTGCCTTTTGTCTCAGAGCTCTCTTAGTTCTGCTCTTGATTTGACGTGCCCAAATTTCAATTCTTTGAAGCTTTCTGTATTGAGCTTCTTAGAGTAATTGTTTTAGAAAAAGCAAAAAGGATTTTAAAAAAAAAAAAAAAATGGCCCTCCTCAGAGATCTAATGGGTTATTGAAATGCTAATAGACAAAGCAACCAGGGCCATTAAGGAAAGGTGCACAGGGCAGAGAGATCAGCCTTGCTTCGGGATTTGCATATGCGCCTCAAGGCCTGATCTCCGCCCTTCCCCTTTCTGTGTTCACCAGAACTCCAAAAATCCTCTGCTTTTATTTTGGAGTTTTTCGTGTTGTTTTTTTTCTATGCCTGTCTCCTCTCTGCTGGGCTGGCTGCTCTCAGAGTCTCTGGTGTCTTGTCTCAGTCTATCTATGGTTGGAGTTTGAATCAGTAGAATGAGTTTCCGACAAGAGCAGCCACTGCAATTCTCCCTTCTCCTTCCTGGAGCTGACAGTCCCTCCTCCCCCGGGACTGAGCCTGGCAGGGAGGGGCGCGGGTCCCCTGGCCGCAAAAACTTACAGATTTCGCTGATCTCAGCAGTTCCACGTTTTCATGAGTGTTGTATGAAGTATGCCCAAAGACAGATTGCTCTGTGGTGTCCAGTCCACGCAGTTCCTGGCTTTTTACCTACTTTCCTGGAGGAGTAACTAAAACATACAGCTCACCAGTCTGCCATCTTGCCCCGCCTCTCCCGCTCCTTATTTTTGATTCCTCATTAGTGGTGACTGATTTGACACAATATGCATCTCCCAGTGGATGATCAAGGGAAAACAAATGTATCCCATTTTACAGAGACAATTTTGCTGCTTTCAACCTTCTGGGGAAAGCACTAGCTGAAGTTAAAGAGGAAAGCTATTAATTAAAATAAAGTTAGGGAATAAGTTACCTGTGAATTTCATTTACTCACATTATGGCTAGCCCCTCCCTATGGCAGTTAACTGAAAACAGTCCAGATCATTATTTGCAGCTATATTAGGTCATTTTCAAACCTCCATTTACAGTCATCATTAATTTCATTATCTCCACTATTATGGTTTCATACCATACATTCTACATTGTTCATATTTCCCATTTCCATAATCCAAATAACCAAATAAATTCTATCCCTTCCCTTATAGACTCTAAAACAGGATTATTGGAATGCTTTTAGTTCTATGTGAAGACAGCAATATTTACAATATTTAGCTTTTGTGACACCTATAAACACTGGGGAAATTACTTGCAGAGTAACTAATGAAAGAAGAATATAGACTTGTAAATATTGACCGTATAGTTGTGTATCTCTTTTAGCATAAGGATTTGGTGCTCTACAAATATTTCCTCACCTCCACCATGACCCACCATCATGATGCAATAATTTAAATCCTTATGCCATTAAAATAATATTATGAAATATTACCATCAGTTTTTAACTATATACACAAATAATTAATTGGCAATATCTAGTTTCAAATTAGATCCCTGGAATATGGCAAAATAGAGGCTGGTTATTTTTGTCTTAAACATAATTATTAAAATCACGTTTTGTTCAAAGAGTAGAAGATAATTTGACATTCTCAGTGCTCCATTTTGAAATGATACTTGCCTCTTAGTTTATTGAAAAAGAAGTTTTGAAAGTTATATATATGGGTTTCATTTAAATTATGCAGCCATCTTTTATTATTATTATCCCAGATCATTTTTAATGAAGAGCTCTCTCATCAAATTAAGTGTGGTATTTCACAACTATAGGAATGAAAATTACTAGCAAAATAACAACAACAAAACAATGATAGCTTTTATTTTGAATCAGTGCCATAACATTTGTATTCAAAGCTGTTTGGATCTTTTGATAAAAGTAGTTGCATTATACAATAAGGTTTCTGATTTTCCCTGTATTTCATATAGTCTATCCCCTCTTTCAATTACCTTTGCAAAAATTTCTTGCATGTCCTCAATAACTCCATTCACTTGATTCCGAACATGCTTAATTTTATTATTTATATGTCCAAATCTTGGTCCAGAAGTTCCCCTTAGGAAAAAATCCTCCTCTCCATCCCAGTCATCATCCAAACTATTTCTCCTCTCAATTTTCACAGAAACAGTGACATCATCATCATTGATGTGGCACTTGAACTTGGGAAGCATATTACTCTTTTCCTTTCCAGCAGAATTAATATTCACCACCTGTGGCTTCTGGGAACTCTGGGCAGCTCTCTGGGAACTCAGGGCAGACAGCACTAATTAGACAGGATAAGGGGCTGGAAGGAGGAGAGGGAGTGATAGTGGGGGCCCACCTGGCATTGGTTTCTCCACCATAGCTGTGCTCCAGGGCTCATTAAGCAGATCCTATATTACCTTTTAAGAGTTTTACAGTTTTAACTTTTGTATTTAGGTCCTTCATACATTTTGAGTTGATTTTGGAGTACCCTGTGAGATGGGGGTCTACCTTCATTTTTCTGCATATGGATATCCAGTTTCCCTTGAAGAGGTCATTCATTACCTGCTGCATGTATTTACCTTATTTGTCAATTAGTCATAGATGTGTGGGTCTATTTCTGCATTTCAAATTCCATTCCATTGTTATATTTGTCTATCTTTAGGCCTGTACCACACTGTTTTGATTACTGTTGACTTGTAAAACAATTTGAAATCAGGAAGTGTGAGTCCTCCAAACCTGTTCTTCTTTTTCAAAATCAATAGTGCTATTCATTGCCCCATTCAGTTCCAAATGAATTTGAGGATCAGCTTCCAAATTTCTGCAAAAACAAACAAACAAAAAAGAAACAAACAAAAACAAAAAACAAACAAAAAACCCATAAAAGGCTGCTGGAAATTTGATAGGGATTTCATTGAATTTGTATATTACTTTGAGTAATATTGACATATTATCAATGTTAACTGTTCCAATCCATGAGCCTAATATATCTTCCCATTTATTTAGTTCTTCTTTCTGTAGTGTTTTGCAGTCTTCAACATAAAGTCTTCTGTATCCTTATATACATTTTTCCTAGATATTTTATTCTTTTAGATGTTATTGTTAATGGAATTTTTTCCCTTTAATCTACTCTGCGGAATTTCTCTGCTAGTGTGTGAGAATAAATGGTTTTGCATGTTGGCCTTGTAGCACACAACTCTGCTGAATTCATTTGTTAGCACAAATGATTTTCTTGTGGATTTCTTTGGATTTTGTATATATAAAATCATACTTCTCTAAATAGAGATACTTTAACATTTCTTTTCCAATTTCAATAGCTTTTATTTATTTTCCTTGCCTAGTGGTTCCATTAGAATATATTTTTAGAATCCTAAATAATTATATTGGAAATAATAAATTCACAGTGGCAATAAAACAATTTGGCAGTTTGAACATATTATTAAATGTATTGAACCAAAAAATAAAAATCTTAGAAAACTCACTAAAACATATAATAAATATAGTAAAGTTAAATTATTTTCAAGTTCAAAGATAAAATGCAAAATTTGAAAATAAAAAATCATGAAAAAATGCAACAAATATCAAGTAATTGATAAATGTAGACATTTTCTGATAATGGTATAATTAAAATCTATAACAAAAACTTCAAAGAAACTTGTTAAGGACTTGGAAATGTGAAAACACAATGCTAAATATTTCATACTTTGAGAAAGAAATTATAATTTACTAAGACTTTAGAGATGAATATTTTAAAATTAAACTGCAAGAGATAAGAATAAAAATTAATCAAATAAAAAAGATTAGATGGCATCAACATCATTAAAATATAGTTCTTATTAAATGTTAACAATCAAAATATATCTCTAGTAGAAATGATCCAATTAGAGAAAATAAAGACAATACTGGCATATGCACACACACACACACACACACACACATGCACACACACAAATCAAAAGTAAATGGCTATAAAATTTCAGAGTATTTTCTTAAACATCATAGAATTTGCTCAACAAAGTTGCTAAAGATCTTAAAACCAAATAAATGGAGAGAATTTTTCTAAAATTAAAAATATACAAAATGTAATCAAGAGGAAATGGAAAACAAAAATGAACCAATCACTTTTAAAATTATCCAATAGATAATCAAACTATCCCACACCAGCAGACATGAGGTTCAGATGATTTTACAATATGCTTTTACCAGAAATGAAAGGTAGAAAAAAATTCCCTACCATATGTTTTAGGAGAATAGAAAAAGAAAATATCTTTGTCTATTGCATTTTTGTGTTTATGAGTACAGTTTCCTATTGTTGAGAATTTTTATGGTCCTACATCTTGGTTTTATATGTAAATGATCCATGTTGAAATAATTTTTGTGGTTAGGCTTAAGTTTTATTTGTTTTATGGATACTTAGTTTTTTCTTTCTCTATTGAATTGACATGGAACATCATAATTCAATTCAATATATTATGTCATATTAATAAATTATCAAAGTGAAATCATATAAAGGAAAAAAAGAGTCCATGAACATTTAACTCACCTCATTATTTAAAAAATAGTCATTAGCCAAGTACAAAGAGAAATAAACTTGCTTAACACAATAAAAAGAAGATTATGTATAATATATATATTATACATATACACACAAAACATATACATGTATGTGTATATATAATTTAAGACAACATGATATGAAATTTGGACATTGATTTCAAGGCAAATAAAATCATAAGTATAAATCATTTGATTTTAATCTTTTATTTAACACTGTATTTCAGTACTAAATAATGCTATGAGACAGTAAAAATAAATATGATACAAAACCATTGTAAATAAGTGAAAATCCTCCAAATTGTGAAGATGATATGATCATCTACATAGAGAATGTAATAAAATATATAAGAAATCCATTAAAGCATTACAAACTCATCTAATTATTAGGATCCAACCATAAAATATTAGCTCAATATCAGTCCTATACACTAGAAAATATTTGGCACTTTATAAACACCATTAATGGAAGGGGAAACAAAAACTAAATACATATTTTAGAGATACTTGCCTTTAGTAATGATAGGAGATAAACAAATTAGATACCTATAGATTTGCATAAGAAGACGCATGCACTACATTTCTTGTATAGCTTGTGGGAAGGACCAAAATGCCTATTAACAGAGAGATTGTTAAATATATTATGATGGAAATTTAACAATGGAATACAGTTCAGCAATTCAAATGAATTATGTACAACTGCATCTCTCCATAACTATTCACATTAAATAAATATACAAAAGTGCAAGCTTCATTATACTATATATAGCATATCTTATGCTGAAATTTCAAAAATGTTTCATTAATTTTAAGTAATCTTTGCGGATTTATATATATTTAACCAAAAATTTCACATGCATTTTTTTTCATTCATGCTAAATTGCAGCAAATTGAATGGGAGGGTTTTCTCTAAGGGAATTTGGTGCCAAGAATCTAGGGATTCTACTCATTCCCCCACACCAGTATAATTCAGAACCAATCCACCATGGGGGCATTTTACACAGAAAGTGAGAATGGATGCTAAAAGTATGCAGCAGAGAAAGTGGCCTGCTCTGACTTCCTTTATTTTGGTTCATATCAGCCACTGTCAATGAAGACAGAAGACATGTGAACTCTACTTCCCCCATTCAAATCACAGAAGTGGAGCTCCAACTGGCAGAGCAGCTTAAACATGTGGGGACCAAATAAAAAGGGGAATCTGGAAAATCATGTTTGTAGTTTTCTGACTTGGATAACAGAATGCATTTTGAATAAGAAATCAGTATTCATTATGCATAGAGATTGACTACTAAAGAATTTATTAGTCTTTTGATTACTACTGGAGTAGTAGAAGGAGGAAGAAATAACTGTGGGACTAAGAAAAGCATCAAAGGCTTTACTTGTGTCTGTATGTCATATTTTTAAGGAAAAGTGTTAGGAAAAATATTGTATAATTTTGAATAAGATAATCTTAAATGTTAGGTATTATTACATCATTGCTAATTTTGTCTGCATATTTGAAGTATTTCAAGATAGACTAAGCATTTATTCTTTATGGTTGCAATTTTGCACACCATTTAATCTTTCCAAAGTGTAAAATAAATGGTCCACAGTGTCATTATATAGTTGTATATTCATCACCACAATTAATTTTAGAAGATTTTCATTACTCCTCCCAAATATCATAAAAATAAAAAAATAGAAATTAAAATTAAAAAGAGCAATCAAAATATCCCATAACCCATTCCCCCCGTATTATTTATATACATATATTTTGGTCTTTATTTTATTACTCTTCTGCCCACATGCTTTACCCAGGGAGGGTCAGTCACAAGTTTTTCACATTCAGTCACACAATAAATGATACATAGTTAAACAATAATGATTGAGAATCAAGGCTACTGCATTATAATTCAACAGTTTCAGGTATTTCCTTCCAGCTATTCTAATACACTAGGAACTAAAATGGAATATCTATATAATGCATAAAAATAACCTTCAGAATGACCTCTTGAATCTATTTGAAATCTCTTAGCTACTGAAAGTTTATTATCTTTCATTTCTTTTCCATGTTTTGTTGAAGGAGACATTCTCAATCCCATGATTCTAGGTCCAGGCTCATCCCTGGGAGTTGTGTCCCATGTTGCCAGGGAGATACAGGCCCCTGCATGTCATTTCCCATGTAGGGGGTAGTTAGAGTAAATTTTCCAAGTTATCTTAGAGATATAGGTCACATCTGAGCCAAAAAGAAGTTTTCTGTGGCGACTTTAAGGCATAGTTATAAGTAAGCTTAGCTTTGCCTTTGGAGAGGTAAGTTTCATAAGCACAAACCACTAGATAAAGGGCTTGACTTATTATATTGGTAGTAATTATTGCTTGAGAGAATAGCAGGAATTCCCAGGTTGGAAAGATTAACAGTTCCACTATTTTCCCCAGTCCCTCAAAGGGACTTTACAAATATTTTTAATTTTCTTCCCCAAATAATCTGGGATGAAATTGGGATATTACTTTAGCCTGTACAGAATAACAAGAACTCCTTCTCTATTCTAGATTCCTTGTAGTTACATTTTTAAAATAAACTGATCAGAAAGGTTAAATGAGATATGTCCTCCAAAATTCCATGTTCTTTAATGCAATCTTGTGGGGTCAGACATATTAGTGTTGATTAGGTTGGAATCATTGGATTAAGTTGTTTCCATGGAGATGTGACCAACTCAACTGGATGTTATAACTCTGGATTATTTCCATTGAGGTGCAACCCTGTCCATTCAGCTTGGGTCTTAATTAAATAACTATAGCCCTATAAGTGCTCAGACAGAAGGAGCTTAGTGCTGCAGCCAAGAAAGACATTTTGGAGTTGGCCACTGAAAACAGATTTTTGCTGACCCTTAAGGGATGCTATCCCAGTGTGTTCTCTGGAGAAGCTAAGAGAAAAAATCATCCCAAGAGAAACATTTTGAAAAAACACACAGGAGCTGAACACAACTGGGGATCAGCAGATGCCATCCATGTGCTTTCCCAGCTAACAGAGGTTTTCTGGGCACCACTGGCCTTCCTTCAGTGAACATATACTCATATTGATGCCTTAGCTTGGACCCTTTTATGGCCTTAGGATTATAAATTTATAACCAAATAAATTCCCTTTATAAAGGCCAGTCCATCTCTGGTATTTTGCATAAGAGCAGCATTAGCAAACAACAAAAGTGTGATAGAGAAAATGTAAATTTATTATCAAATAAATCTCTTTTTCTTTGGTGTCAAACAGAAGTTGGAGTTTTAAGTACAGTCAAAATCATCCTTTATCTTATATTATAATTTACCTTTGTCCTAACCAAGTCTGTTTCATTCATATCTCTAACTGTAGTTTGATATCTTTTTCAGCTTAACAGTTGCTGTATGGGGTAATACTCCCTTAAAAAGTGCCTAACTCTCAACTCTGAGTCTCAAGTGTCACACAAATACCCAAATTCCCACAGAACTAAGAGGTTATACACAAAGAGCACAGCATTTCAGAATTTAGAAATGAGTTATAACTCAAGAATAGATATGACCGCTGTAAGAATTTACAATCTAGGAAACTTTACAGTAAGTCTTATTGAATATTCTGAACTGCTAAATCATTGATCATTCAATTTCTGCCCCCATTCTATTCCCAGATAACCTATGCTCTAAAATTCAATTGTCAGCATTTGCTCATCATACTTAGTTTATATTAGTGAGGGCTGACAATATTTTTCCCTTCATTTTTGGCTTATTTCATAAAAAGTAATGTCTTCAAGATTCATTTACCTAGTTACATGCCTCACAACTTCAGTTCTTTTTGCAGCTGCTCAATATTCTCTTGTATTTGTACACCACAGTTGATCCCTCCATTCATTCACTGATATATCCTTAGGCCACCTCCATCCATTGCAAATCATGAATAGTGCCACCATAAACATCAATATGAAAATGTCTACTTGGGTTCCTGCTTTCAGTTTTTGCAAGTATACATCACATAATTTGGTTGCAGGATCATATGGCAGCCCACCTCCAGCCTCCTGTGGAACCACCCCAGTGTCCACCAGAGGGGTTTGCTGTTCTACTTTCCAACCAACAGGGCATAGCTATGTCTCTCTCACCACAAATTTGCCTGCATGTGTACCTTTCTGCTTATTTTATGAGCAATTTTATTCATCATACAATCTATCCTATGTGAACAAATGAATCCTGGTATAATCACATAGTAATGCATTCACCACTACAATCCATATGAGAACATTTCCTTGTCTTCCACAACAGAAGAAGAGGAAAATATAAAAAATAAACAATAAAAAAATAAAAAGTAAAAAAAGAGAGACAACCACATCAACAAGAATCCCATATCCCTACATTATATTCCCATCTAATAATTTACTTTTATATATTGCCTTTGTTGCAATTAATGGAAGAATATTTCACCGTTCTGTTAACTATAGACCCTAGTTTGCACTGATTGTATTTTCCTGTATATCATCCCATTTTGAACACTTTACCATGGTGACATTCATTTGTTCCCTGTCATGTAAAAACTTTCTTAAATTTGTACATTTAATCACCATCATTGTCTATTATAGGTTTTACTAAGCTATATAGTCCCAGCCTTTATTCTCTACCTATCCTTCTGGTGTCATACATGCCCCCAACCTTCCTCTTTCAAGTATAACCACACTCAACTTTTTTCATTAAACTTACATTATTATGCCATCATCAGCAAGTATTGTGTTATCCATTGCAAGATTGCTCCAATCAATCCTCATGAATATTCTGTACTCCTTACCATAAAATGCCCAATTTGCTCCCTCTTCCTATTTCCTGTTAAACTGTGTTCTTAAGTTTAGCATGCAGAGTTTGCTTATTATAGTTAGTTCATATTTATGAGACCCTATACTATTTGTCTTTTTGTTTCTGGCTAATTTTATTCAACAAATTGTCCTCAAAGTCCATCCTCATTATATGTGTCATAACATTATTCCTTCTTACAGCTGTGTGCCACTCATCCACTGGATGGATATTAGGGCTGTTTCCACCTCTTGACAACCATGAAAAATACCACTATAAACATTGGTGTACGAATGTCCATTAGTATCCCTGCAACCTGTTCCTCTAATTATATACCTAATAATGGGATTGTTGGATCCCATGGTAATTCTATGATCAGCTTCCTGAGGAACTGCCAGACTGACTTCCAAAGTGGATCATTGGGTATTCCCACCAACACTGAATAAGTTGCCTCTTTCTCCACATTCTCTCCAGCACTTGTAGTTTTCTGTTTTTTTGAAAATGGTCATTCTAGTAGGTGTGAGTTATTATCTCATTGTGGTTTTGATTTGCATCTCCATAATAGCTAGTGAAGTTGAGCATCTTTCCATATGTTTTTGAGCCATTTGTAAAGTGTTAGCCCATGTCTTTTGCCCATTTTTAAACTGGGTCCTTTGTTTTTATGGTGTTGAGTTGTATGATCTCTTTATATATTCTGGATATTAGACCCTTATCAGATATTTGGTCCCCAAATATTGCCTCCCAGGTCATGGGCTGCCTTTTTACTTTCATGACAATGTCTTCTGATGCACAAATTGTTCAATTGTGAGGAGATCCCATTTGTTGTGCCTTGGTTGTATGGTCCAGGAAACCACCTCCGATCACCAAAGTTTAAAAATATTTCCCTACATTTTCTTCTAATACCTTTATGACCTTAACACTAATGTTTAGGTCAGGCTTGGTGAATAGATATTTATGATTGTTATAGATATCCCTTTTGTTAATACATACTGTTCTTATTTGCCTCTTTCATTTTACCATTGAAGTCTAATTTGCCTGATATAAGTATAGTTACCCCTGCTTTATTCTGTTTTTCTTTCTACCTGTTTTTGTCCTTGAAGCTTATGTGAGTCTCTTGCACACAAAATACAGATTGGTCCTCTTTTCCATCCATCCATCCAATCTATGCTTTTGATTGGAGTTTAATTCATTAACAGTTAATGTATTTTTCTGTAATGGCAGTACATTTTCCAGATATTTTCTCTTTTGGATTTTTATCTGTCTTATCTTATTTTTTCTCTCTTTTTACCCTATTGTTTACCCTTTATGCTATCTTCATTTCTACATTCTTTTCCAGACCTCTCTCTCCTGTTTTTCCTATTTGTCTGGAGAACTCCCTTTAGTAATTCTTTCAGAGCAAGTTCACTTTTCAATAACTCTCTCAGTGTCTGTTTATCTGAAAATATTTTAAATACTCCCTCATTTTTGAAGGACAGTTTTGTCAGTTATAGAATTCTTGTTTGTCAGTTTTTTCTCTTACACTGTCTTATACATATCGCACCACTGCCTTCTCACCTCCATGGTTTCTGCTGAGAAGTCCACACTTAGTCTTATCGAGCTTCCCTTGTATGTGATGGAATAGTTTTCTCTTGCTGCTTTTAGAATTCCCTCTTTCCTTTTGAACTTTGACAATATGATTAGTACATTTCTTTGAATAGGTCTATGTGGATCTATTCTGTTTGGGGTATGCTGCACTTTTTGGATCTGTAATTTTATATCTTGCATAAGAGTTGGGAAATTTTCATTGATTATTCCTTCCATTATTCATTTTACCCCTTTTCCCTTCTCTTCTCCTTCTGGGACATTCATAACATACATATTCATATGCTTCATGTTGTCATTCAGTTACATGAGACCATGGTCATATTTTTCCATTCTTTTCCCTGTTGGTTCTTTTATTTGTAGGGTCTCAGATGTCCTGTTTTCTATTTCACTAATCCTTTCTTCTGCCTCTTCAAATCTGCTGTTGTATCTTTCTATTGTGTTTTTCATCTCTTCCTTTGTGCCCTTCATTCTGATAAGTCCTGTCATTTGATTTTTCAAGCATTCAAGTTCTTCTATATGGATAACTTGTGCCTTCTTTATATCCTTCATCTCAATTGCTACATTTTCCTTCAACTCATTGACTTCATTTAGAAGATTTGCTTGAATAGCTTTAATTAGCTGTCTCAACTCCTGTGTCACAGTTGAGGTGTTAGTTTTCTCCTTTGAATGGGCCATATCTTCATTCTTCCTGGTGTGATTCATGACTTTTTGCTGGCGTCAAGGCATCTGATTTTCTGAGTGTCCTCAGGCATGGAGGTTAGGCACTGGACACCACAACAAAATTTCTGTGTGTGGTAAAACAGTCTGCTGGCTTCCAGCAGTGCTGTGTTTTTCATCTACCAGCAGGATCTGGGTTTGTTTTAGGGCACTACTATAACAGTGGATTCATCCATATTTCCAAGCCAAAATGTACAGATTACTGTACAGCAATCTAGACCAGCTCCAGTGAGATTGAAATAGCCTATGAAGAGTACTTTTATTCCCTTGTCAATGTTTGGTAAATTGATCATCCACAGAAGGAATTTGCCTTAGTGTTCAGGCTGCCTTTGAATGAAGAGGCTGAAACTATGGGTTTCCTGTGCCCTTATTTTGCTGAGCAAAATTTGTATCAATGTGGGACTATTTCCCTCAATTTATTTGTGGCACAGGACACCCACAGATGAACCAGTTTTCAGCCATCCCCCAGGCAAGGAAACTGCTAACCCCTGCTGTTTTACTCAGGGGTGAGGAAAGGGGTTTTGGACCCAGGGTTGGAAAAACAGTCTCTGTCCATGTTCTCTCAGATTTTGTCCCTCACTGATCTGGGCCTTGAAATGTCCTTCCCTGTCCCCTGGGTCTCCAGATGGTGGGGGTCTAACAGCTATGAGAGATTTTGTATTCTGTCTCCCCAGTGTAATGAATCCCAGCTGCTGTGGGTGATTGAGTGAGGGGTATGGAAGAGGACCTGCTGGTCTGCAACAGGATATTCCTACCTGATACTTATCCCTGTCTTCAATTCAACATTTATAGGACATTCTCCAATCTGTTTTCCTCCTAATTCTGAAAAATTCAGAATTGTCCTTTATATTTCATTGATTTTCTGGGGAGAGATTTTCAGTACCATGTTGGTGACATCACCACAGCATTTACTCTTTTTATGAAAGTATTATGACATTGAAAAATATCATTTGTGTCTGATTGAATATTGAAAAGGCAGTGTAAAATTAAGTTGAGGAAATTATTTAGTTGGATCCTGAATAGTCTTTAAATCCAAAAGGAGTATCTCTTCATGGATACATAATGGCCTGTTATAAAGTGTGGTGATGAAATAAATTATCAGAGTATTCCTAGAGGTGATATATCTAACTTAGGTTTCATTAATATGAAATAGATATCTTACAATTAAATATCATGAATGCATTTTAAAATGGAAATTTGTTCTTTTTAATACTCAAAAACTGGTCTAATATCTTCTGCATCTGAATTTGAGTTAATGCAATTTGACTATATTCCTTTTTCTTTGGACAGCAGGAGACAGTGTTTAACAGATAAAAGCTTATCATATAACTAGTAATCATTTTACACTGAACAAAAATGGGTTACAGTTAACTGGTATGATGTGCAGTTTAAGGGTTATGTTTACTGCTCTGAGATTCACTTCTCTGCCAGGCATTATCCATGGTGACCACACAATTTTGTCTCCTTTGAGTTTGCTAATAAAGATCCTTACTGATCTCTGAGAATTTCTCTCAATCCCTTTACTAGATTAATAAGCCAATTAATTCCAACTTCCAAGGGGACTAAAGTTTTAACCCATGTTAATTGGAAAGTTATTTAATAATGCTCTCTGGGTGATCTGCATTGTCACAATTCATTAAAAGTTTTCTGTCACAATCCCAGATGCCTCCTTTAATAACTGCCTAAACACTGCTCTTCCAATTAACATCCTTTCCCCCACACATAGGCCAGAGACACATAGTTGCCAGTAATTAGTGCTTTTTTCTCTTCCTTAGTGCACATCCTATCCCCTTTGGTGTAGAATTATATAGGCTTCCAGGTGGCTAAAAATTCAACAGCTCTTCAACTTACTTCTACAAATTTCATTGAACATATTTTGAATAATAGAAGAAAACACAAATTCCCTTATTTCATAAGGTATTTAAATTAAAATAAACTTAATTGTAAATTCAGCAAGCCTATTGGTGATTTGGATTATGTGGCAAACTCTCAAACATAAAAAGTTAGGGGCAGTGGAGACTTTATTCCTTGTTTCTCTTTGTTTAATATGCAAGCATTTAAAGAAACTAAAAAATAACTTGTTAGCTGATCATTATACTCAGTTACTGTATTTTAAACAAAAATTTGGTGTTCTTGGACTCTTTCATTTCTGAGGTCAATTTCCTCATATGATTTAATATACTTTATTAATTTTCAATGATAGATTTCCTATAAATCATTGCAGAGCAATGTGGATTTTTGTAAATAATGAGGATGTTTATCCAAGGACTCAGAATCACAACATCCCAGTTTTCATTCTCTATAATCCCCCATTTGATGGCCTTCCTTGGAGAAATATATACAGGGTCAGTGTCAGTTCTCACACATATCTCTGAGGGTCCAACTTGCAAGAGAATTATTATTCCTTATAACTAAAAATGGAGATTAACTTGTTAAATTCACCTGTGAATTCAGGAGACTAGTTATTGATGCAAACAGCTCAATAGAGCCTAATGTCATACTTGCATTATATTCCTTTTGTCTGGGCTTCTCTTTTCATTGAGACAACAAATATCATTGAAGATGCTTAGCATACCTTCATATGCAATACAGAAATGAGGAATTAATAGATGAGATCACATGGATAATTTCTTTTCTTTTCTCCTTCCCAGGAGGACTCTGTTACAGGAATGTTATATGGGTTTGCAAAAAATGGTCACATGCAAAGAAGCTATTAGTGGAACTTTGTTGTGGCCAACTTTGAAATTACTTCTCTGCTGGTGCTCCTTCCTTCCCTGCCTTGCTCTTTTCTACTTTACTCCTGCTCCCTTATATGGTTCTCGCTCATGAAGTAGTAGTGCCCAAGTCTTTTCCTCAAACTTTGCTTTCTGGGAATTGTAAGACAAGGGGATATGTTAGTAGGAATTGTTCTGGAAGAAGACTCTAAAGATGAGACATGGTTATTGATGTAGAGTTGGGTAGATAAACCTGGTATGCAGGGAACTTACCTTGTGGTTAAACTAGATAAGAATTAGATGAAATGGGATAAATTGGGTTATTTTGTAGCTGTAGCAATTTAATGGGATGGGGCAATGAAAATTATAAGGGTTTCTTATTAATCTGGGTCTTGTTAAGAATCATCAAAGATTGAAAGGAGGAAACTATTAATTTAAATCAGCCAACTTCTAAGTAAATTCTAGACATTTTCAAGAAAAAAAATGAACAGAGTTCCTGCAGCAGCTGTTGAAAGATGCTCATATTCAGTCACAAAGGAGAATATGTCAAAATTATGTTCAGGAGTTAATTGTGAGTGAGGCATTGGAAGATGATTCTTGTTCCTTTCAGGTCCCTTGTATCAAAATCAGAGTGCTGACAGGAAAAAAGCAGGACCCCAGACATACATCAGTATCATTTTGGTGGTGAGAGCTGATCTTAAAACCTTAAAAATACACCAAAATTTTCTAAACCTTCAGAGACAGTAAACATAGCCATTCCCTTTCCAAAGGAGAAGGATTTCTCTTTCCCTGTGATTTATGCAATAGCTTACTTGAGGCACATATCACAAAGAAAGATAACCATTCAGAAATCTCCCTGTATTTTCCCTTATTGATCCAGGCTGTAATTGGGATCTGTCCTCAGCAAACTTCAGAAGACAGTGGTGCTTTATAAAATGCACTCAATGAACAATCTGGAGACATTAGGATTTCAAAGAAAGAAAGAGCTTTTATTGCAATGCTCAAAGCAAGGAGAACAGGAGGTAGAAACCTCAGATCCATCTTCCTGAACTGCAGAAACTTTGACAGTTTTGTAGCATTCAGACAAATGCAGGCAAGTTTAGGATAATGAGTATAATGGGTCTAGATGACAAAGTTAGACATATTCTAATTATTGGGCATGCACATATTGTTTACATGCTTAATCATAGAATATATGTAAGAATATAGTAAACCTAATGTAACAATGGATGTGATTTTAGTACTATATTAAGGTATATGTCACATATAGGTTAAGGTTTAAGCTACAGCACATATCAGGTGGAAAAATTCTGCTTTGAAATAGCTTTTTCTAGTAAGATAGGTAGGAATTGAGGTAGGTTAGCTCTGGGCTGACCCAGGTTTCTTCACTTATAAACATTAAGGAGCTGTTTACATGATCACAAGACTACATTATCAAGACAAGGGATACAGGCAGAGCCAATCATGAGTTATCATAAGGCCTTACAGTTACAAGTCAAGGATTATACAGTTACACAATAAGTTGTCATCACCAAAACATCAAAGCATCTGGGTTACAGGTCAGTGAGTTATAGCAGTTGCAGTTATTTGCATTGGGCTACTTCAAAAGTTAACAGATGTCAAGAATATAGCTCAGTGGTTTACAATGATTATAAATTTTGCCTTCTGAGTATATCAAAAGTTAACATATGTCTGTGTTGCAGTTCAGGCATTTTCAGTGCCTTAGCTATTTTACAGTATATTGGAGAGTAAGAAAATATTTATATCAATAAAAATTCAATGTCTATGATAATTTGCTATTTCTTGTATACATAGTCACAAGAGTTTTCCAGGGTTGCTGTAACAAATTCCAAACACATTGGCTGGCTTAATCAAAGGAATATGTTTTCTCACACTTTTGGAAACTTGAGGTGCAAAATCAAGGTTTTGGCAGTATCATGACTTATCTAGTGTCTATAATGTTCTGTTAGTGGCTCATAGACATTCCATAACTCTATAGATGCTTCTGTCATATAACCATGGCTGTCTCTGTCTCTGTCCCTTAATGTCTCTAAATTTACTCCTTTTATAAGTCCATTCATATTAGATTAAGATCCACCGTGATTTGGTTTGCCCTCACTTTAAACCATAACATCTTTAGAGATCCTTTTTAGTAAAGGATTAATGTCCATAGGACTGGGGATTAGGGCTTGAACCTGTATGTATGGAGGGAATGGTTCAATCCACAGCATCCCTCTAGTGTACCACCTATGATCCCATGAACTTATTCTGACACCAGGATCTTTGAGTTCATGACCCCTCTGTTCAGTCTCTGTGCTGACTACCTCTGATGCTCTCTGTGTCTGGGTCCTACACCTGACCCCCCTTCAAAAAGATTAAAATGTCAGAGCACTCAATGTCTGTGAATGTGCAACCTGAAAATGTGGGGAGATGATTTCCTACAGGGAAAATGATGGACAATGGGGGACAGGATAAAGTTGATAAAGTTGACCAGTTTTTATGGATCTTGGAAGATAGTTCTGTATGGTTGAGTCATCACTTGAATTTGCCATAGATTAAGTTTGTGACACATCATCAAGTTGTCCATTTATTCTTCCAGATGTACTCATTGTTTTACAAAATTCTGTTTCCCAGGGATGGGAATGGCAATCCACAAAGTAACAGTGGTTATAAACTATTACCCAGGGATCTCCCTTCTGGGGTATCCAGAGTATGGAAGATTGTTTCTGAAATTTCATGTCTGCACATTAATATAACTATGGTTTTACATTGTCTTAATTACTGTCAGGGGATTTCTTGAAATTTTGTTCTATTTTAAGATTGTTTTATCTGTTCTTGGCCATTTTTGCATTGATAAAAATGTTCATAGCTTGCCAATTACACTCATGATAACAGTTTGAGATTTTGTTTGTGATTATACTAAATCATTTGATCATTTGGAGAAAAACATAGATAAAAAATTTTGAATCACCAATCCATGAACATTGATGTGAGTCTTCTTTAATGTCTATCTCAAATATGTAACATTCTCTGGCAAGATGCTCTCATATTTCCATTTACCTTGAATATTTCTCATTAGCTTTTAATTATGTTAAAAGTGCATGTTGACTTGTCCTATGAATTATAGGAAATTAACAGAAGTTTGCAATTAAAATGAGACATTCTTATATGGCATTTCCCTACTTCCCCTCCCAGAAGAATTCACATCCTGAACCCAAAGTACAGTATCACTTTGTTCCCCTTTCCATTTAGTTATATCTCATCTATATATAGATATTAAAACATCTTTTGTTTTAATTTTTAATGTTTTATAAAATTTTAGAAAAGCTATTTTGTAGAATTTAACATTCCTGATTGTACTATATTGCCATTATATTACAGATATTCACCTTAATTTTTTGTTTTTTGTTTTTGTTCTGGATTGCTGTAGTGAATTGTATTTAAATGTTGTAACACATTCCATTATTTGAAGACACCACAAATTATATATCTATTTTTCTTTGGATATATCTTTAGTCTTTCCATATTTCTGCTGAAAATAAGTTTTCCTTTTTTTCTTGGATATTCACATAAGTTCTAGTGGAACCAGAGAAAATCTTCCTTGGATACATGCACAAAAATGTAAATATTTTACTCTATGAAATGTGAATTTTCCATATGTAAGACAATGCTCATTTATTTTCCAAAGTCCTCATACCAGCTTGCATTCTCATCAGGAATACTAAGTGGTTTTACTCATGCACATGCTAATGAAAATTTGATATTTTCTAAATATTTTACTTTTTCCATTTGAATGGTGCTAAAATTCTATCCTTGACCACTATTCCAGATGTCTGTCAGCCACATGGGTCTCCTTTTCCATGAAATATCTGCTCAAATATTTTTCTTAGAAGAGATCAGAGAAGGTCACCATAAGGAGGGAAAGTTTTCTCTTTATTTTTTTTTTTTTCTTGTTTTGGTTGCTGGAATTAAGACATGATTGTAAATTTCTTAATAAACATGAAATGACAGAGAGATGGTTTGACAGTTTGGATGTATTATCTACCTCAAAATTTCATATTCTTTGATGCAGTCTTGTGGGGACAGATGTATTAGTGTTGATTATGTTGGAAACTATTGATTGAATGTTTCCATGGAGATGTGACCCATCCAACTTTAGGTGATAGCCCTGATTAGATAATTTCCATGGAGATGTGGCCCTGCCCACCTGGCATAGACCTTGATTAGTTCACTAGAGCCCTATAAAAACTCAGACAGAAGGAGCTCAAAGCTTCAGCCAAAGGAGAGCAACTAAGAATAACATTTTGAAGAGCTGCAGTTGAGAGACACATTTGATGCCTTACCTTGGACAATTTATGGCCTTAAGACTGTAACTGTGTAACCAAATAAACCCCCTTTATAAAAGCTAATCCATTTCTGGTATATTGAAAAAGGTAGCATTAGCAAACTGGAACAGATGTGTAAGAAATTACCATGAGCCCATCAAATCTGGATTTACCTCTGCCCCCCTCAATATGCCTCCAGACACTTAATTCTTTAGAAGTAGTTAAAACAAATCTTACACATACTGTGACTCCTTCATTGTGCATTATCTCTATAGTCTATACCCCCTTTTATATAACCATGATAACTTATTATGCTAAGAAATTTGATAGTATTTCCAGAATGTCATGAAATACCCTATCCATAGTCATATTTTCTGATTATCTCAGAGATCTTATGCCTTTTTACAATGAGCTTATTTAGATCAGGATATAAAACACTGGATTATTCTGTTATTGCAATAGGTGGGTGTGAAGACTATTCTTTCTTGCATAGGAATTTTCTGCCTGTGCTGTTAGCCCCACTCACACTTGTTCAACCTCCAAGGAAGGTAGTTCTATCAATGTGTAACAGGCTAGAAGTGTCAGAGAAAGAAATCTTCAAACAGAGAAGCTCTCAAGCAACCACTGGTGAAAGTCAATCAAGGCCAATGTGCTTCACCACCCTGCCCCATTGAAAGAGATGATTCTGAGGAATTTATTTCATATACTTTCCCCAAGGTGGGCCACTGGCTTAGGCTGTGTTCACCAACTGTGATAATTCACATAAGAAGACACCCTTTATCAACCTTGTGTGCACCTAATCTCAGTTAAACAACTTACTTCAATTCTCTGTCTCAAGGTCTGCTTCTGGGAAATCCTAAACTAAGACATACCTGACTGTCACCACTATATGAAAATGCTATTGAAAACTTAGAGGTATTCTGTGGAATGATGCATATTCTATTCTCTTTGGGGTACACTGCACTTCTTAGATATGTAATTTTATGTCTTTCATAAGAGATGGGAAATTTTCATTGATTATTTCCTCTATTATTGCTTCTGCCCCTTTTCCCTTTGCTTCTCCTTCTGGGACACCTGTGACATGTACATTCCTGTATTTCATCTTGTCATTCAATTCCCAGAGATGTTGCTCATATTTTTCAATTATTTTCCATATCTGTACTTTTGTGTTTTCAGGTGTCTTCTTCTCCAGTTCCTGAGTGTTTTGGTTTTATTGCCACTTGAGATCTGCTGTTGTATGTCTCCATTGTGTGTTTCATCTCTTGTATTCTGCCTTTCATTTCCATAGATTCTGACAGTTGTTTTTTTGAACTTTTGATTTCCACATTATGGATGCCCAGTGTTTTCATTATATGCTTCATGTCTTTTGCCATATCTTCCCTAAATTTTTGAATTGATTTAGTATTAGTTGTTTCATTTCCTGTATCTCAGTTGAGGTGCACGTTTGTTCCTTTGACTGGATTATAACTTCATTTTTCTTAGTATAGGTTGTAGTTTTCTGTTGTCTAGGCATCTGGTTTCCTTGGTTACCACAATCAGGTTTTCCCAGACCAGAATGGGCTCAGGTCTTGGAAGGAGACAATATTATCAGGTCTTCCAACCTTGTGAAGCCTCAAGTCACTGTGCTTTTCTGCCCAGCAGGTGGCACCTGTCAGACTGTGGCTCCAGACTGGTGTGGTGTATGGCTGTTTCCCCCAGGCTCTGGGGTCTTCTACTGAATGGAATGTGGGTAGAAGAGCTTGGCACTACCTCTTTCCTCTTAGGGAAGATATGTTCCCTAGAGAGATATCATTTGCATTTGAATGATCTCTCTGTTTCTACTATTTCCAACCTTGTCTGAGAGAAAGCACTGGGAACTGAAAATGGCTGAAGCTTTCTCCATTGAGCCAAAAAATGGACATAAAACTTTCCTTCATGGCAGGTTCTCTTGGCCACCCTCAGTTTCACCCAGCATCCAGAGATAGCACCTGGTCCTCTGGGCTCCCTCTCCCTCACAAAGAGGTCCTCCAGCTCTCCAAGGTCAGTTGTTACCTAAAGCCTCTGTCTGCTTGTTGGAGACTCAGCTTGTATTGAGCAGTCCCCATTTGTTAATTAAAACCTCAGTTAGATCTGGGCTGAGGTATATTCACTTGTTCAGATAGTGCTGCTGTCTACCACAGTGAGGCTTTGCAGTTCAGGCTAATGTGGGGGAGGGGCTCTCAGTGCAGGTCTGCAGTTTTTACTTACAGATTTTATGCTGCAATTTCAGACGTTCCTTCAAATCCAGGTTGGTGTATGATGTATGGACAATCACATTTGTCCCCCAGCAGTTATTTCAGATTATTTATTAATTATTCCTGTTTGTTTATTAGTTGTTCCAGGGAGACAAAGTAATTTCCCCTCCTCTCTATGCCACCATCTTCTTCCTCATTTTCTGCTTAATTTTATGGAAGAATTTGAGAACGATTTGTATTAAGTCTTCTTGGAATGTTTGGTAGAATTTCACCTGTGATGCCATCTACTCCTTAGCTTTAAAAACACATGCAACCCCTGCTCATATATCTCTCCATTTCCTCTCAGTATATTTTCTGTCCCACATTCCTTCTTTATATTTCACTTGTAAATTTTCAGAAAATATTTTTTCTATTCAACTTTGTTTTGTCTCTAATAGGGATTAGAGTAGTGTTATATAGTGAGGATAAAGTACCATTGGGTTTTAAAATTATGCTACTATTTACCTTAAGTGAATATCTTTACTTCTTCACTCTACTCCAAGCCACTCTCTCTTGAACTTTCCTTTCAACCTGAAGAACTCCCTTTTTAAAGTCCTGTAGGACAGATATATTGTTGATGAACTCTCTCAGTTTATTTTTATCTGTGAATATTTTAAACTCTCCCTCAATTATGGAGGTTGGCTTTTCCAGATAAAGAATATATGGCTGACAGTTTTTCTCTTCATTACATAAATAAATCATATGGCTGCCTTCTTACCTCCATGGTTTCTGATGAGAAATCAGTAGTTAGCCTTATTGAGGATCCCCTGTGTATGGCAAATCTCTTTTCTTTTGTTGCTCTCAGGATTTTGTCTTTATCTTTGGCACTTGAAATTCTGATAAATATGTTTCTCAGAACAAGTCTTCTAGTTTTTATTCTATTTGGAGTATGTTGTTCTTCTTGGACTTGTAATTTATGTCTTCCATAAGAGTTGGGGAATTTTTGGTCATTATTTCCTCACATTCTCTTTCTGCCCCTTTTACCTTCTTTTCTACTTCTGGGACACTCATGATGCATATGTACCTATATGTCATGCTCTCACTCTAGTCTCAGAAGCACTGCTCATTTTTTTCTGTTCTTTTCTGTATCTGATCTTTCAACTGTATGATTAATTTTTCCTGCCTTCTGATTCACTGATTCCCTCTTCTGCCTATTCACATCTGCTGTTGTATGATTTCTTTATTTCCCAGAAGATAGACCTCTCTCTCCAATGTGTTAAAAGTAGGTAAGTCTTTGCCCCAACTATCCACCTCAACAGTTTCTTATACTCCTTTCCTTGTCTCATGTTGCTTTCATCTGACAGGCAAATTCTGGAAGGGTTGGTATGCCAGAGGAAATTTTTCTAGATGAGTTTCTCCTAGCTGAAATACTTCCAGGAACCAACAAATGGAGCACAGACTGGCTGCATGCAGCCCTTAATTTACTAGCATCTTTCTTATGCTCTTCCTTATTTCTGTATTGTATTCTACTGGAATCTGGGGTTCCAAAATAGTTGTTTCATACAGTTTATCCCTGTTTAATAGCTGTTCAGCTTTGTGGACTGAATCCTGGGGTTTCCTATTCTCCATCTTCCCACAAACAAAATATATACTTTCTGATCCTTGGTTATCTGAAAATTGTACGTCTTCATCCTCTCTCTTACAAAGGATAAGTGGTTATTTTATTATGGGATCAAAGTTATTTCCTTATAAAATGTTAGCATTTTGGAACATTTCCACTGCATTTAACATTGTTCATAAGAAACCAAATTTGTATCTGGACTTTACTCTTTTTTTTAAAGGCAATCTCTTCCACTCCCCACTCTGCCATGGACATTTTCACACATTTTCTTTTCAACATGCTTTATAACATAACATAATATATGTTTCTCTGTGATTGTATGTTCATGTCTACATGTATATAAACTTCATAAATGGCATCTAAGATGTGTATTTCTGTGTAAAATCCACATCAAAATCTAGTAACCTAAGTCTATTAATCTTGCTGTCTACTGTCTATTATATATAGGGTCAGGTAATGGACCAGATTCAGATTTCAGATGAAGCAGGTTCATTTCTCCTAGATGAGAACTGGAACAATTAGTATAGCCTGGAGAATACATGAGATAATTCAAAAGTTTCATGCCTATGATGTTGTAGCCATAACAGTTGACATCTGCATATGTCACTGCTTTTAATTTCTTTAATTTTTATTGGGATTGTTCAGATACCATACAATTATCCAAAGATCCAAAGTGTGCAATCAGTTGCCCCTGGTACCCTCACATAGCTGTGCATCCATCACCGCACTTAATTTTTGTTCAATTTTTAGAACCTTTTAATTACTACAGACAAGAAATAAAGTCAAAGATGAAAAAAGAAAAAAGAAGAAAAGGAAACTGGAATCCTCCGATATCTGTAACCAACTTCCCTCAATTTGTTGACTCATAATGTTGGTATAGTACATTTGTTATTGTTTATGAAAGAATGTTGATATACTACTAACTGTAGTATACAGTTTGTAATAGGTATATATATCTTCCCTATATGCCCCTCTATTATGAACTTCTAGTTGTATTGTCATACATTTGTTCTGGTTCATGGAAGAGTTTTCTAATATTTGTACAGTTAATCATAGACACTGCCCACCATAGGATTCAGTTTTATGCATTCTCATCTTTTGACCTCCAACTTTCCTTCTGGTGACATATATGACTCTGAGCTTCCCCTTTCCACCTCATTCATGCAACATTTGGAACTGTTAGTTATTCTCACATCTTGCTACCAACACCTCTGTTCATTTCTAAACATTTAAGTTTATCCTAGTTGAACATTCTGCTCATACTAAGCAACCACTCCCCATTCTTAAGCCTTGTCCTATATCTTGGTACCTTATATTCCATGTCTATGAGTTTACATATTATAATTAGTTCTTATCAGTGAGACCCTGCAATATTTGTCATGTGTCTGGCTTATTTCACTCAGGATATTGCCCTTGAGGTTTTGTCATCAACCCATTTTTTTAAGATGGTTTTGTTCACACACCATACATTCCATCTTAAGTAAACAATCAATGGCTCTCTGTATGGTCACATATTTATGTGTTCACCACTGTCGTAGTTTGCTAATGCTGTGGAATGCAAAACACCAGAGATGGACTGGTTTTTATAAAAAAGGGGTTTATTTGGCTACACAGTTACAGTCTTAAGGCCATAAAGTGTCCAAGGTAACACATCAGTAATCGGGTACCTTCAATGAAGGATGGCCAATGGCATCCGGAAAACTTCTGTTAGCTGGGAAGGCATGTGGCTGATGTCTGCTCCAAAGTTCTGCTTTCAAAATGGCTTTTTCCCAGGACGCTCCTATCTAGCAAGCTTGCTCCTATTCCAAAATGTCACTCACAGCTGCACTGAATTCCATCTCTTTAAGTCAGCATGTTTATATGGCTCCACTGATCAAGGCCCACCCTCAATGGGTGGGCCACACCTCCATGGAAATATCCCATCAGTTATCATCTACAGTTGGGTGGGGCGCATCTCCATGCAAACAACCTAATCCAAACATTCCAACTTAATCCCCACTATTATGTCTGCCCCACAAGATTGCATCAAAGAATATGGCTTTTTCTGGGGGACATAATACATTCATACCAGCACATTCCACCCCCTGGACCCCAGAAAAACATATTCTTTCCAAATACAAAATCTGTCTTTGTTTGCTAATGCTGCAAATTGCAAAACACCAGAGATGGAGAGGGTTTTATAAAATGGGGGTTTATTTCACTACACAGTTACAGTCTTAAGGCCACAAAGTGTCCAAGGTAACACCTCAGCAATCGGTTACCTTCACCAGAGGATGGCCAATGGCATCCAGAAAACCTCTGTTAGCTGGGAAGGCAGCCAGCGTCTGCTCCAAAGCTCCGGCCTCAAAATGGCTTTCTCCCAGGATGTTCCTCTCTAGCAAGCTTGCTCCTCTTCAAAACATCACTCCCAGCTGCACTCAGTTTCCTCTCTCTGAGCCAGATCATTTATATAGCTCCACTGATCAAGGCCCACCCTGAATGGGTGGGGCCATGCCTCCATGGGAACATCTCATCAGAATCATTACCTACAGCTGGGTGGGGCACACTCCAAGCAAACCCAACCAGCACCAAAACTTCTGCCCCACAAAACCACAAAGATAATGGCATTTGGGGGACACAATACATTCAAAGTTGCACAACCACCTTCACCACTATCTATATAAGGACATCTACATTTCTTCCACAAGGCAGGAGGGAGAGTCGAAGAAGGTAGAGAGGCAAAAGAAAGAGGAAAAAAAATGACAGCTAGGAAGTAGCAGAAGGAAAACTAACCTTAAATCAAAGTAGAGTAAAGAGTCAGACAACACCACTAATGCCAAGTGTATAACATGCCTCCCCATCCCCCCCTCTTATCTGAATTTACCTTTGTATATCACCTTTGTTACATTAAAGGAAGCATAATACAATGATTTTGTTTGCTACAGTCTAGTTTACATTGATTTCATCCCTTTCCCAATGCCTCCTCATTTTTAAAACCTTGCAAGGTTGACATTTGCTTGTTCTCCCTCATAAAAGAACATATTTGTACATTTTATCACAATTGTTGAACAGTCTAGATTTCACTGATTTACACAGTCCCATTCTTTATCTTTCCTCCTTTCTTCTGGTGTCTTACATGCTCCCAACCTTTCCCTCTCAATCATATTCATAGTTATCTCTGTTCAGTGTACTTACATTGCTGTGCTGTCTCCCAAAATTGTGTTCCAAACCTTGTACTCCTGTCTACTCCTATCACTCTGTAGTACTTCCTGTAAGGCAGGTGTCTTGTTCACAAAGTCTCTCATTGTCTGTCAGAAAATATTTTGAGCTCTCCCTCATATTTGAAGGACATCTTTGCTGGATATAGGATTTCTGGTTGGCAGTTTTTCTCTTTCAGTACCTTAAATATATCACACCACTTCCTTCTTGCCTCCATGGTTTTTGCTGAGAGATCTACACATAGTCTTATTAAGCTTCCTTTGTATGTGATGGATTGCTTTTCTCCTGCTGCTTTCAGGATTCTCTCTTTGTCTTTGACATTTGATAATCTGATTATTAAGTGTCTTGGCATAGGCTTATTCAGATATATTCTGTTTGGAGTATGCTGTGCTTCTTGGATCTGTAATTTTATGCCTTTCATAAGAGATGGGAAATTTACATTGATTATTTCCTCTATTATTGCCTCTACCCCTTCTCCCTTCTCTTCTCCTTCTGGACACCAATGATACGTACATTATTGAACTTTGTTTCATCCTTAAGTTCCTGGAGACTTTGCTCATATTTTTTCATTCCTTTCTCCATCTACTCCTTTGCATGTAAGCTTTCAGGTGTTTTGTTCTCCAGTTCCTGAGTGTTTTCTTCCACCTCTTGAGATCTGCTGTTGTATGTTTCCATTGTGTCTTTCATCTCTTGTGTTGTGCCTTTCATTTCCATAGATTCTACTAGTTGTTTTCTTGAACTTTCAATTTCTGCCTTATGTATGCCCAGTGTTTTCTTTACAGCTTCTGTCTCTTTTGCAATATCTTCTCTAAACTTTTTAAATTGATTTAGCATTAGTTGTTTAAATTCCTGTATCTCAGTTGAAGTGTACGTTTGTTCCTTTGACTGAGCCATAACTTTGTTTTTCTTAGTGTAGGTGGTAATTTTCTGTTGTCTAGGCATGGTTTCCTTGGTTATCCAAATCAGGTTTTCCCAGACCAGAACAGGCTCAGGTCCCAGAGGGAAGAAATATTCAGTATCTGGTTTCCCTGAGGGTGTGCCTTACAAAATTGCTCCACCTGTGATTCCTCGGGTCACTGTGCTTTTCTGCCCAGCATGTAGCACCTGTTAGCCTATAATTCTTGACTGGTATGAGGAGGTATGACCATGTTCCCCCAGGCTCTGGGGTCTGGTTCTGAATGGAAAGGGCCCCATCCCTTTCCTCTTAGAGAAGATAGACCCCCTATGGGGAGGTCATTAGCATTTCAATGGTCTCTCTCTCTCTGCTTGTGCTATATCCATACTTCTCTGAGTCACATTCCTGGGAACTGAAAATGGCATGGGCTTTCTCCACTGAGCCAAAGAAGAAACAGCTAGTCCCCTTCAGATCTAGTCTGAGGTGACCCCCCCAGCTCTCCAAGGTCAGTCATCACCCAAAGCCTCTGTTTTTTGGGGATTCGTACCTGTAGTGAGCAGTTCACACTCGCTACTTAAAACCCCAGTTAGTGCTCAGCTGAGCTATATTCGTTTGCTGGGAGAGAGCTCTTTCTGGTGCCATGAGGCTTTGCAGCTCAGGCTATGGGGGAGGGGGTCTCCTGACTTGGATCCACAGGTTTTACTTACAGATTTTATGCTGTGATCTAAGGCATTCCTCCCAATTCAGGTTGGTGTATGATGAGTGGATGGTCTCATTTGTCCCCCCACAGTTATTCTGGATTATTTACTAGTTGCTTCTGGGTTTTTTTAGTTGTTCCAGGGGGACTACTTAGCTTCCACTCCTCTCTAAGCCACCATCTTCTGCCTCTCTCAGCAATATAGTTTTAAACACAGCTATGTGATGCAAGTTTGAAATAGAACTGAATAACACATATATAAACCAAATATTCTTAATTTTCTCAGTTCCATTATTAATTAAGCTGAATTTATATAATTGTATATATAATTGTATGTCTCTTCATTGCTTTACAGTTTCCTTCACATCTTTGATGTAAAATTATCTTCCCTTATCAGAGAACTTGACAAAAAATGGCCATATAAAATTTTATAGTATTTTCCTGGTAATAAGATATTGAGTACTGCATCACCTAATACTTTTTATATTAATAAGATCACATGAATATTTCTTCAAGAGCCTTCTGTTAAAAATGTTTCTATGATAAAACAGGATGTTTCTTCTTAGCTAGGAAGAAATTTGGACTGAATCAGCATACTTCTTATTTTCAAAAGGAAGATCAGACAAAATTTTGAAGACCGGTGTCAGCTAAACAGGATGAAGGTGATGTTAGAATGTGTTCCAGAGAGAATTGTTGTTCTATAAGATTTTTACATGTACTCTAACAAAGATGTATCAATGGTGAAAAACTTTTTGGAACTCCAAGTTATGCAGGACTATTTATTCACAAACAAGTCAGAGCAATCTAAGTGTCAGCTTTTGAGCAGGAGGGAAAAAACAATCTGTCTTGAATAGATTTCTATTATTGACATATTTTTACTTTTCAGTATACTTATTAACATCTCAAAATATTCATAATATAAAGTACAAAGTTTTGTACTCTGCTTTCAAATCTTTTTCCTGTAGTGCATTCATTTTTCCCTTCATTATTTTCTGCTTTTATTTGTATTTATTTTATATATTCTACTTAGTTTTTCTGGTAAAAAGAAAAACTCCATTACTTTGTGAGCAGAAACAGTATACACATTCAGTATTTTTTTAATAGTGGTTTTTCTGTGTCTAAACTGCATCACTATTCTAAATCTTAGATTTCTTGATACTGTGGTAAGGCATTGATTTCCATAGCAACAGTAATCTCAAATTCATGGATGCCATGGCTGGAAATTGAAAAAAGAGTACTGAGTCAAATAATGGAAAAGACACATTAAGTGTCCTGATTTGGAAACAAAATAAGCAAGTCCTTATGTAAAAAGATGCCATGATTGTAATTATTACTATAATCAACCCTGGTTGCTAAACTGATAACAACCTCTTACAACATATATTATCAGGGAACAAACAAAAGAAAATAAACAACACCAACAAAACATGGTCACTCCAGCAGGATTGAGCACAGTGACCTTGTCTCTAATAGCAAAATAGAATCTGAATACACATTAACAATAGGATTTTTAACCATTATGACAGGTAGTAGCACTGATGAGCCTCAGGAATGGAATGATGAATGAACAAAGATCATAATGTTACACTTGCATGAAACCTTTTATATAAAGTTTGATCTATGCAAATGTTATATCACAAGAACTTTAGTGTGAAGACAAATACAGAAGAAAGGGAATGATGCACAGCAATAGGGGGATAATGGTCACCTGTGGAGTTTACCAGGAAGGTTATGTGATGAGAAATAGTCATATTTGTTTTTAAAAACTGTGAGAATGTTGCTTTAAATTGTATTATAAAAATCCTTTATTTCTAACAAATTTGCATAAATAGATTTTTAGACCTATTTGAAGTCTAGTAAAACAATTTAAAACAGATGTAAGGCCTTAGAAGAGCACATGGCACATGTAAAGCATCCATGAATATGTCCTGCAATTATTAGAAGAGAATGTGCCCTAAGCCTGCCTCTCAAATATCTTGGATGTGTCCTGCCACTCTTCTCCCACTGACTCCTATCCACAATTTATTTCTAACTTTAGGAATCCCAATGTGAAATGAAAAAGAAAAAAATCAATTCATATTTTTCTTTCCCATCTGTGAGCTGACACAGATAACTTACCACTTCTGCCTTGATTTCCTTATTCCTGAAAGTGAAACCTGCAAACCCACAATCATGTGTTATCTTTTATTAGCAACTGAATTACTTTATAAAACTAGCTTTTATTCATATTACATTCTTGACATATTTATGTATATAAATATATATATTATAATCACCAATCCTTAAAATAACTGAAATCCAAAAGTGTGATAACATTTGATGTAGCCACAAGACAAATACTTTAAATATAGAGCACCTCACTGAACTACAGTCTGTAACTTTTGAAGTAGGCAGAATCAAAAACCTATAACTACTGTAAGGCACTGTACAGCAATCTGTGTTCCTGAAAGATTCAATAATGCTTTATTAAGTAGCTATATAGACCTTGTCTGTAAATGTAAATTTTTTGAAGAATGTAACATTTATTCAAAACTTATAACTGGCTCTGTCAGCAAACTCAGCAAATCCTTACTTATCTAAGTGTCTGTTAATCTTTGAAGCAGTAAATACCTGTAATCCAGTTACCTGATTGTTTGGATAATGGCATTTACATTGTAACTCATTACTAGCTCTGCCAAGACTCCATAACTCAAATCTGTAATTGGACTCAATGAAACCTTCTCCTCTTATTGTACAACTCCAAAGCCTGGTACCCCTGCATGTAGCCCCCTGATAAGTATTAAAGAAGTAACATGTTAGGCTAGATACAGCCACCTTGCTCATTAACCTAAGCCTCCCTGCCTTTGCATATTATAAAACTATCCAAGTCTCTGCAGTTTTAGGAGACAGATCTGAGGTTTTAGCCTCCTGTTAACCTTGTATTGTGCCCTATAATTAAAGCTCCTTTTTTCTTTTGAAATTCCATTGTCACAGAATTGGTCATTGAGTGAATCAGACTGTAGATCCAAGGTTGCCCAGTTTCAAAAGGAGGGTACCACAATTTACAAAGGAATATTTTAAGGATAAAATGAAAAAGAGTGTTTATGAAACAGAACAAAGACCATTTAAGAAATAGTTTATCTTCACTATCGTCAATGGAAATGCTGGCAATATATTAGAGCATCTCATCAGGTTCTTTATTTCACCACTTTTCATGTATCTGAAGAGGATAAACTTCCAGTGAGATTGTAGGTTTTTGGAAAGGCAAATATTTGTCTTGTATGTTTTTGTAAGTTCATCTTCATTTAAAAAAAAGCAGTACCTAACACACAGTTGGAAGCCTTATCACTACTGATAAACGAAGGGAAAGATTAAATTAACTAGAGCTAAGGAACACATCAAAAGCATTCATGAGAGTACCTCAAAGTCATCATAATACCCACTTTTAAATATGACACTCAAACATGTTATATTGCTGAACCTCAATAGAGAATCAATATTATGATAATTTTACAGATAACATGTATGTTGCCAAATGATCCTGAAAATATGTTTCTTTCCAGAGAGTTTTTAATCAAAATTAACTAATTCACTTCCACCTACTTTCTAGAAGCATTCTTTAAATCTAGAACTCATTCTTACTCTGAAATGTGATTTTATTTAAACCTTACCCTCTGTAGTTTCTCAGGAAGACACAAAGATGCTGTGTAAATTAGAAGAATTTTCATTCCAAGAAAACCCCTATTCTGCATCTCCACAGTAAGACAGATACTTAAGTTTTCAGTCCACCAGGGAATTCATTCCCTTCTCTTCAATTATTTCATATTATCTTCCAACTGCTTTCCCAGGATAAAAAGGCAGTATTAGCTTCCTTTTCTTGAAAATACTACACAGGGAAGATAATTATACTTTCTTCCTTTACTTTTTTCATGCATGTATATTCTATTACTTATTGACCTATTCAGTAGATAAAGGTGGTGTCAGTCACAAGGTTTAAACACTCACACAGTCACATGATAGAAGCTATATATACAGTTATTATGAAAGGTCAAGGCTACTGGTTACAATACAACAATACCATGTATCTCCTTTTGGCTACTCTAATACACTAGAAACTAAAAATAAACATCTATATAATGAGTCAATAATCATAATCATTTGTTAAGTCCTAGCTCCTCCATTACAGCTCATCCCCCTCCTTTGATCTTTCTTTCAATCAGTAGGGGTATCTGGGAAATGAAAATTCTAACTTGTTAATCCTCAAAAGGGGTTTCAACAATACAGGGAAGAGGAATTAACTGGATGATGTTCTTGGAGAGACTGATAACTCTGGGCTTTAGGGCTTATCCGGCATAGAAATAACCTGGAGTCTTTAAGTTTCTGAAACAATAAACTTAATAAGCAAAATTTCATAGTCTTAGATAGAGACCAGGGTAGTCTTTAGGGTTCTCAGGAATACTGTTAGTTGGGGCTTGGCATACTGTGGCAAATTGCAATATCTGGCTGAAGCTTCTTTAAGAGTAACACCTAGAATGACCTATCAACTCTATTTGAAATCTCCTAGCAATTGAAACTTTAATTTTTTCATTTATTTTCTCTGTTTGGGTCAAAAAGACATTCTCAATCATATGATGCCAGGGACAGGCTCATATCTGTGAGTCATAACAAGATCTCATTCCCTATTCTAAGTTCCATGTATTTAGGTTGTTTAAGTAAACTGAACATACATGTTAAATTAGATAGTGTGCTACAGAAAATTTAAATTTTGTACCAAATAAAAATCTTTTCCTTTATTCTCATACAGATGTTGAAGTTTTAGCATACAGACAATATCATAGACCATATAATATTTTTTATTTATTTCTGGCTTATTTCACTGAATATAATGTCCTCAAAGTTCATTCATATCATTGCATGCCTCACAACTTCTTTTCTGTAGTTGCATTATATTCCATCATATGTATATACAACAGTTCACCCTTCTAGTCATCATTCAATATACCCACCCCCAACCTTTGGCCATCATATTAATGTCTCCATATGACCAGTGTGGAATGTCTATTTGTGTCCCTGCTTTCAGTTCTTTTGGGCATACACTTAGTAACAAGATTGACAGATAATATGGCAACTCCATACCACCACACTGCCTTCCAGAGGGACTGCACAGTTCTACTTATCAACTAATAGTGTATAGGTACAATTTTCTCCAGCTGTCCTCCATCACTTGTAGTTTTATGTTAATTTTTAAGTCTTTTTCACACAGAACACAATCCATTTTAAGTGTATAATCAATGGCTTACATAGTTATTAATTCACCACGAAAATCTTTATGAGAACATGCCAATTTCTTCCAAAAAAAAGAAGAAAAAAACCAACAACCAAAAGCCCATATCCTTCCCTTAAATTCCCTTCTTCTTTACATTTGGATTTGGTCTATTCCTTTGTTATAATTAGTGAAAGCATATTACAGTGTTACTGTAAAGACATTCGTTTGCATTAATTGTATTTTCCCATATGCCATCCCATTTATAACACCTTGTGATAGTGACATACATTGTTCTTGTTCATATAAAAACCTTCTTATATTTGTACAATTAGCCACCAATATTGTCTGCTCTAGATTTTGCTAAATTCTGCAGTCCCAGTTTGAATCCTCTAGCTTGCTTCTGGTGACATACATTATTCTAGCCTTACTGTTTTCAACCATACTCACATTCAGTTTTGTTAATTATACTTACAGAATTCTGCTACCATCACACAGTATAGTGCTATCAATTTTCAAACCACTACAATCAACTTTGTTCAATATTCTATATTTCTTGAGCATCAATTAAACAATCTGCTATCTTTCTATCTCCTGATAACATGAGCTCTATAAGTTAACTCTCAGAGTTTGTTCATTGTAGTTAGTTCATATTAGGAAGACGATAAAGTGTCCTTTTACTTCTTGCTTATTTCACTCAACACAATGTCTTCAAGTTTCATCCAAATTTTTGCATGTGTCATGATTTTAACCTGTCTTACAGCTGCACAATATTCCATCATATATGTGTATACCACAGTATGTTTATCTACTCATTCATTTATGAATATTGGGTTCTTTGCATCTATTGGCAATCATGAGTACTGCCAATATAAACATTAGTGTGCAAATGTCTGTTCATGTCCCTTCTTTAAGTACTTCTGTATATATACCTAGTAGTAGGATTGTTGGAGCATACATCATTCTATACTTAGCTTCCAGAGGAACTGACTGTCTGCCTTCCAGAGTGTCCATGCCATTTTACATTCCCATTCCTCACCACTTACAGTCCCACAAAAGGGGTAACAATTTATGCACATACTCTCCTGTACTTGTAGGTTTTTGAGTTTTTTAATGTCTGTCTATTCTAGTAAGTGTGAGACATTTCCTTGTGGTTTTGTCATTCCTCTAAAAGTTAGTGAAGTTGAGTATCTTTTCATGTGCTTTTTATTTTATTTTTTTTTAATCATCATTTTATTGAGATATATTCACATACCACGCAGTCATACAAAACAAATTGTACTTTCATTTGTATTTCCTCTTTGGAAAAGTGTCTATCCATGCCTTTTGACCATTTTGTAATGAAATTTTCTTGAGCTATATTCACATACCAGATAATCATCCAAAATGTATTATAGTTCATAGTATCATCAAATAGTTGAGTCTTCAACATCACAATCAATTTTTGAACATTCTCATTACATCAAAAAATAAGAATAAGAATAAAATTATAAAGAGCATCCAATATATCCCATAACACTTATCCACCCCAGTTATTTATTTATTTATTGTCTTTTTTTTCTTACTTATCTGTCCATACAGTGGGTAAGGGAAATGTCAGTCACAAGGTCTTCACAATTACACATTCATACCATAAAATTTATATATCTATAAAATCATCTTCAACAATCAAGGCTGTTGGATTAAAGTTCAGGTATTTCCTTCTGGCAATTCCAATACACTAAATACTAAAATGGTATTTCTATATATTGCATAAGAATAACTGCCAGAATGACCCCTCAATGCTATTTGAAATCTCTTGGATATGTACACTTTATTTTGTTTCATTTCTCTCCCTACTTTTGTTCCAAGAAGTCTTTGTCAATCCCATTATGCTAGCGCCAGGCTCATCCCAGAAGTAATGTCCCAAGTTACCATGGAGATTTATCCTCCAGTATCATGTCCTATGTTGGTCAGAGGGCAATGAGTTTACATGCCAAGTTGGCTTAGAAAGAGAGGTCATATGTGAGCAAAAGAAGAGGTTTTCTTGGGGTGACTCAGACATAATTATAAGTAAGCTTAGCTTCATCTTTGTATGAATAAGTGTCATAAGGGAAAACTCCAAGATCAGGACTTGGCATATTGAATTGGTGGTCCCCAAATCTTTATTTTATTATAGAATATAGAATATATACATAGAAGTGATAACTTTCCAAACACAATTTAACAAGGAGTTACATAGCAAATTTTAATATTAGGGTTACATTTCCAACATTTCAGTTATTTCCTTATTGTGAAATATATGTACAAAAATATAATATCTTTCAAAGTATGATTTAACAGGTAGTTTTATAGGAAATTCAAAAGTTTTTGGAATATCAGGAATTTCCTTTTTGTGAAATATAACATATATACAAAAGAAAACATCTTTCAAAGTATTATTAAGTAGTTATGTAAGAAATTTCCAACGTTTTTTGAATATCAAGTATTACTCATTGGGGAAGTTCAGTATTTCAACATTTTTATCAAGTCCCTAAAGGGGGCTTTGCAAGTACTTCTCTGCCCAAATTAGTCTGGTATGTGTCAGGACATTGCATCATGCTATAGAAACCAACAATAGCTCACTCATTATTTTTAAGGTCCCAGATACCTATGGTAATCGAATAAAATGACCATACAAGTTAAATTACACTGTGTGCTAAAGAAAATATAAAATTTGCACCAAAAAAACATCTCTTCTTTTGATCACACACAGAAGTTAAAGTTTTGTTTTATGCAATTTTATTGAGATGTACTCATATACCATACAATCATCCAAAGTGTAAAATCAATTGTTCATAGTATCATCGTATAGTTGTGCATTTATCTGCACAACCAATTTTTGAATATTTTCACTAACCCTAAAGATAAAAATAGAAATAAAATAAGAGTAAAAAAGAACACCCAAAAACATTAATAATCCTTCCCTCCATTATTCACTTACTTTTGTCTCTATTTTTCTACTAATCTGTCCATACACTGGATAAAGGGAGTATGGACAACCAGGTTTTCACAATCATACTGTCACACCATATAAGCTATATAGTTATATCATCATCTTGAAGAATCAAGATACTGGATTTCAGTTAAACAGTTTCAGGCATATCCTTCTAGCTATTCTAATACACTAAAAACTAAGAAGCATATCTATACATTGCATGATAACCTCCAGAATGACCTCTTGACTCCAAATTTGAAACCTCTCAGTCACTGAAACTTTATTTTATTTTATTTCTCTTCCTCATTTTGGTCCAGAATACTTCCTCAGTATGACAATGCTGGATCCATACTCATGCCCAGGGGTCGTTTCCCACATTCCCAGGGAGAATTACACCCCTGGGAGTCATGCCCTACATAGGAAGGAAGGAAGCAAGTTCACCTGCTTAGTTGGCTTAGAGACAAAGGCAATAATTTTAGCAAATAATGAAGTTCTCTGGGGTTACAATTAGGCACAATTATACCTTGACTTTGACTTTTCTTTGTAGTAACCAACTTCATAAGGGCAAGCCCCAAGACCAAGGGCTTGGCCTACTAATTAGGTAGTCCCCCATGTTTGTGAGAATATCAGGAAATCCACAGGTGGGGAAAATTAATATTTCTACATTTTTCCACAGTCCCTCAAGGGGGCTTTGCAAATACTGTTTATTTTTTGCCTAAATTACTCTGGGATGTATTTGGACTTCACACTAACCTTTACAAACAAAGGAGTTCTCACTCTCTATTCAATGTTCCATGCAATTATGGTCTTTGTATAAAATTACCATTCAAGTTACATTATATGGTATGCCACAGAAAACATAGATTTTTTTTTTACATCAAATGATCATTTCTTCCTTTGGTCTCACTGAGAAGTAGAAGTTATAAAACACAGACAATATCATCCTATATGCTTCTGTCTCATTTGCCTTAGACCTAAACAGAGTAGATTCAATCGTATCTCTAACTGAAGCCTCTTTTTCACCTTCTTTAACAGTTGCTGTATGTGGTAGTGCAGACTTTCATAGCTACAGAATTCTAGCTCTGAGGCTCAGGTGCACACAGATACCCAAAGATCTAAGGAATGACTGGGTTATACACAAATAGCTCAGCATCTCAGAATTTAGAAATAATTGTAACAACTCAGGAATAGAGGTAACTTCTGTAAGAACTCACATTATAGGAAACTTTACAGTAAGTTTTCCCTGAGAGCCTATACCCTCAAACCCAATTCTCAGTGTTTACACATTATATTAAGTCCATATTAGTGAGGCACTATAATATTTTTCTTTTCATTTCTGGCTTATTTCACTCAACATATTGTTTTTAACTTTCATTCACCAAGTTTCATGCCTCATAACATCATTCCTTCTTATAGCTGCTCAATATGCTATTGTATGACACACCACTGATTTCCCTTCCCTTCATCAGTAAATATACACTTAGGACACCCCCATCCATTGCAAGTTGTGAATACTGCCACCATAAATACCAGTGCACAAGTGTCTATTCATATCCCTGCTTTCAGTTATTCCAAGTATAAACTTAATAAAGGGGTGGCAGGATCATATGACAACCCTATACTTAGCCTCCTGTGGGATGAGTGGAACCAACACACTGCCCTCCAGATGGGTTGCACCATTCTATTTCCCCACAAACAATGAATAATTACATCCTTCTCTCCACAATTTCTCCAGCACTTCTACTTTTCTGTTCATTTTTCAAACAGTTTTATTTATACATCATTCAATCCATCCTAAGTATATAATCAATGGTTCCTGGTATAATCACATGGTTATGCATTCACAACCACAATCTATATAAGAACATTTCCATTTCTTCTGCCAAGAAAGAAGAGGAAAACATGAAAAATAAAAAATAGCAAAGTAAATAAAATAAAATAAAAAGGAGAAACAATAATACCAAGAATCCCAAACCCCTCCCTTTTATCCCCCTCTTCTTGATATTTAGATTTGCTATATTGCCTTTGTTGCATTTCATAGAAGAATATTACAATGTTACTCTTAACTATACTCTCTAATTTGCACTGATTGACTTTTTCCAAATACTCTCCCATTTTCAACACCTTGCAATGTTGACATTTTTTCTCCCTCATGTGAAAACATTATTATAAATATATACTTAATCACCATCATTATCCATTCTAGGATTACAGTTCCAGTCTTTTATCTTTCCTTGTATTATCATACATGTCCCTAGCCTTTCTCTTCCAGCCATACTCACACTCAGCATTGTTCAGTGTACTTACAACATTGTGCAACCATCAGGTAGTATTATTTATGTATATTTACAATCAATCCTACTGAACATTCCATACAGCCTCAGCATCAAATGCCCAATCTCTACCCTATTTCTGTCTATAAATAACCTGTGTCCTCAACTTTAAATCCCAAAGTTTGCTCATTAATGATAATTCATATTAGTGAGACCATACAATACTTGTACTTTGGTTTTTGGCTAATTTCACTCAACAAAATGTCCCAAAGTTTCATCTGCATTTTTATATGTTTTGTGACTTTATTTGCCTTATAGCTACATAATACTCCATCAAATGTATACTCCACAGTTTGTTTACCTATATGTCCATTGATGGATATTTAGACTGTTTCCATCTCTGGGCAATAGTGAATAATGCCATTATAAAATCAGTGTGCAAATGTTCTTTCATGTCCCTGCCTTCAGTGCCTCCAAATATGTACCTAGTAAAGACATTGCTGTATTATATAGCAATTCTATACTTAGGTTTCTGAGAAACTGCTCCATTGCCTTTAAGGGTAGTTGTACTATTCTACATTCCCACCAACAGTGAATAAGTGTGCCACTTTCTGTACATTCTCTCCAGCACTGGTACTTTTCTGTATTTTGGAAATTGGCCATTCTAGTAGGTGTGAGAAGATATATAATTGTGGTTTTGATTTGTATTTTCCTCATAGTCAGTGAAGTTCAGCAACTTTCAATATGTTTTTTTTAAATTCAGTTTTATTGAGATATATTCACATACTCTACAATCATCCAGAATGTACAATCATTGTTCACAGTACCATTATATAGTTGTTCATTCATCACCAAAATCAATTATTGAACATTTATATTACTTCAAAAAATAGAAAATAAGATAAGTATAAAAGTAAAGGACACCCAAAACTTAGCAAATTCCTATACCCACTATTATTCATTTAAATTCTGTTCACATTTTTCTACTCATCTGTCCATACATTGGAAAAAGGGTGTGTGAGCCACAAGTTTTTCATAATCACTGTCACACTGTGTAAGCTGCATAACTATACAATCATCTTAAAGAATTAATGCTACTGGGTGGCAGTTCAACAGTTTCAGATATTTCCTTCCAGCTATTCCAATACACTAAAAATTAAAAAGGGATATCTATATTACATGTAAGAATAACATGAAGAATGACCTCACAATGTCTTTTGAAATCTTTCAGCCACTTAGACTTTATTTTGTTTAATTTTTCTTCCTCCTTTTCATCAAGAAGACCTTCTCAATTCCACAATGCTGTATGCAGTATCATCACCTGATCATGTCCAACATTGCCAAGGAAATTTACTCCCCTGGGAGTCGTATCTCAAATGGGGGGTAGGGCAGGAAATTTACCTGCTGAGTGGGCTTAGAGAGAGAGAGGCTATATCTGAGCAACAAAAGAGGTTTTCTTGGAGATACCCATTAGGCACAATTGTAAGTATGCTTAGCCTTGTTTTTGCAGAAAAAAACCTTCATAGTGGCAAGTCCCAAGATAGAGGGCTCAGCCTACAGACTTAGTAGTCCCCAATGTTTGTGAGAATATCAGAGGGGAAGTTTAATATTTCTGCATTTTCCCCAGTCTGTAGGAGGTCTTTGCAAATACATTTTTATTCTCTGCCCAAATTACTTTGGGATCTATTGGGTTTTACACTAATCTGTACAAACCAACCAGATCTCAATCCCTATTCAAATTTCCATG
Source organism: Choloepus didactylus (assembly GCF_015220235.1). Classification (NCBI taxonomy): domain Eukaryota; kingdom Metazoa; phylum Chordata; class Mammalia; order Pilosa; family Megalonychidae; genus Choloepus; species Choloepus didactylus. Next base: position 13,080,701 of record NC_051332.1, read on the forward strand.
AAATTATGGTGTTTTAAGGAACTGACCATAAAATTTAAATTATTCAGTGTACTTCAGAAAATTTCATTTTACACCAAATAAACCTCATCCTTTGGTATTGCACAGGACTTGAAGGTTTAAAACCCAGCCAATACAGTCCTTTATCCTTTAGTTTGAATTGCCTTATTTCTGACAAGATCTGCTTCATTCTAGTAGGTGTGAAATGATATAATGTACTTCAATTACTTCTAATTGGAGTCTGACCCCTTTTTAAGCTTTTTAAACTGTTGCCATGTGAGCTAATAGCTTCTTTAAGAGTAACACCTAGAATGACCTATCAACTCTATTTGAAATCTCCTAGCAATTGAAACTTTAATTTTTTCATTTATTTTCTCTGTTTGGGTCAAAAAGACATTCTCAATCATATGATGCCAGGGACAGGCTCATATCTGTGAGTCATAACAAGATCTCATTCCCTATTCTAAGTTCCATGTATTTAGGTTGTTTAAGTAAACTGAACATACATGTTAAATTAGATAGTGTGCTACAGAAAATTTAAATTTTGTACCAAATAAAAATCTTTTCCTTTATTCTCACACAGATGTTGAAGTTTTAGCATACAGACAATATCATAGACCATATAATATTTTTTATTTATTTCTGGCTTATTTCACTGAATATAATGTCCTCAAAGTTCATTCATATCATTGCATGCCTCACAACTTCTTTTCTGTAGTTGCATAATATTCCATCATATGTATATACAACAGTTCACCCTTCTAGTCATCATTCAATATACCCACCCCCAACCTTTGGCCATCATATTAATGTCTCCATATGACCAGTGTGGAATGTCTATTTGTGTCCCTGCTTTCAGTTCTTTTGGGCATACACTTAGTAACAAGATTGACAGATAATATGGCAACTCCATACCACCACACTGCCTTCCAGAGGGACTGCACAGTTCTACTTATCAACTAATAGTGTATAGGTACAATTTTCTCCAGCTGTCCTCCATCACTTGTAGTTTTATGTTAATTTTTAAGTCTTTTTCACACAGAACACAATCCATTTTAAGTGTACAATCAATGGCTTACATAGTTATTAATTCACCACGAAAATCTTTATGAGAACATGCCAATTTCTTCCAAAAAAAAGAAGAAAAAAACCAACAACCAAAAGCCCATATCCTTCCCTTAAATTCCCTTCTTCTTTACATTTGGATTTGGTCTATTCCTTTGTTATAATTAGTGAAAGCATATTACAGTGTTACTGTAAAGACATTCGTTTGCATTAATTGTATTTTCCCATATGCCATCCCATTTATAACACCTTGTGATAGTGACATACATTGTTCTTGTTCATATAAAAACCTTCTTATATTTGTACAATTAGCCACCAATATTGTCTGCTCTAGATTTTGCTAAATTCTGCAGTCCCAGTTTGAATCCTCTAGCTTGCTTCTGGTGACATACATTATTCTAGCCTTACTGTTTTCAACCATACTCACATTCAGTTTTGTTAATTATACTTACAGAATTCTGCTACCATCACACAGTATAGTGCTATCAATTTTCAAACCACTACAATCAACTTTGTTCAATATTCTATATTTCTTAAGCATCAATTAAACAATCTGCTATCTTTCTATCTCCTGATAACATGAGCTCTATAAGTTAACTCTCAGAGTTTGTTCATTGTAGTTAGTTCATATTAGGAAGACGATAAAGTGTCCTTTTACTTCTTGCTTATTTCACTCAACACAATGTCTTCAAGTTTCATCCAAATTTTTGCATGTGTCATGATTTTAACCTGTCTTACAGCTGCACAATATTCCATCATATATGTGTATACCACAGTATGTTTATCTACTCATTCATTTATGAATATTGTGTTCTTTGCATCTATTGGCAATCATGAGTACTGCCAATATAAACATTAGTGTGCAAATGTCTGTTCATGTCCCTTCTTTAAGTACTTCTGTATATATACCTAGTAGTAGGATTGTTGGAGCATACATCATTCTATACTTAGCTTCCAGAGGAACTGATTGTCTGCCTTCCAAAGTGTCCATGCCATTTTACATTCCCATTCCTCACCACTTACAGTCCCACAAAAGGGGCAACAATTTATGCACATACTCTCCTGTACTTGTAGGTTTTTGAGTTTTTTAATGTCTGTCTATTCTAGTAAGTGTGAGACATTTCCTTGTGGTTTTGTCATTCCTCTAAAAGTTAGTGAAGTTGAGTATCTTTTCATGTGCTTTTTATTTTATTTTTTTTTAATCATCATTTTATTGAGATATATTCACATACCACGCAGTCATACAAAACAAATTGTACTTTCATTTGTATTTCCTCTTTGGAAAAGTGTCTATCCATGCCTTTTGACCATTTTGTAATGAAATTTTCTTGAGCTATATTCACATACCAGATAATCATCCAAAATGTATTATAGTTCATAGTATCATCAAATAGTTGAGTCTTCAACATCACAATCAATTTTTGAACATTCTCATTACATCAAAAAATAAGAATAAGAATAAAATTATAAAGAGCATCCAATATATCCCATAACACTTATCCACCCCTGTTATTTATTTATTTATTGTCTTTTTTTTCTTACTTATCTGTCCATACAGTGGGTAAGGGAAATGTCAGTCACAAGGTTTTCACAATTACACATTCTTACCATAAAATTTATATATCTATAAAATCATCTTCAACAATCAAGGCTGTTGGATTAAAGTTCAGGTATTTCCTTCTGGCAATTCCAATACACTAAATACTAAAATGGTATTTCTATATATTGCATAAGAATAACTGCCAGAATGACCCCTCAATGCTATTTGAAATCTCTCGGATATGTACACTTTATTTTGTTTCATTTCTCTCCCTACTTTTGTTCCAAGAAGTCTTTGTCAATCCCATTATGCTAGCACCAGGCTCATCCCAGAAGTAATGTCCCAAGTTACCATGGAGATTTATCCTCCAGTATCATGTCTTATGTTGGTCAGAGGGCAATGAGTTTACATGCCAAGTTGGCTTAGAAAGAGAGGTCATATGTGAGCAAAAGAAGAGGTTTTCTTGGGGTGACTCAGACATAATTATAAGTAAGCTTAGCTTCATCTTTGTATGAATAAGTGTCATAAGGGAAAACTCCAAGATCAGGACTTGGCATATTGAATTGGTGGTCCCCAAATCTTTATTTTATTATAGAATATAGAATATATACATAGAAGTGATAACTTTCCAAACACAATTTAACAAGGAGTTACATAGCAAATTTTAATATTAGGGTTACATTTCCAACATTTCAGTTATTTCCTTATTGTGAAATATATGTACAAAAATATAATGTCTTTCAAAGTATGATTTAACAGGTAGTTTTATAGGAAATTCAAAAGTTTTTGGAATATCAGGAATTTCCTTTTTGTGAAATATAACATATATACAAAAGAAAACATCTTTCAAAGTATTATTAAGTAGTTATGTAGGAAATTTCCAACGTTTTTTGAATATCAAGTATTACTCATTGGGGAAGTTCAGTATTTCAACATTTTTATCAAGTCCCTAAAGGGGGCTTTGCAAGTACTTCTCTGCCCAAATTAGTCTGGTATGTGTCAGGACATTGCATCATGCTATAGAAACCAACAATAGCTCACTCATTATTTTTAAGGTCCCAGATACCTATGGTAATCGAACAAAATGACCATACAAGTTAAATTACACTGTGTGCTAAAGAAAATATAAAATTTGCACCAAAAAAACATCTCTTCTTTTGATCACACACAGAAGTTAAAGTTTTGTTTTATGCAATTTTATTGAGATGTACTCATATACCATACAATCATCCAAACTGTAAAATCAATTGTTCATAGTATCATCGTATAGTTGTGCATTTATCTGCACAACCAATTTTTGAATATTTTCACTAACCCTAAAGATAAAAATAGAAATAAAATAAGAGTAAAAAAGAACACCCAAAAACATTAATAATCCTTCCCTCCATTATTCACTTACTTTTGTCCCTATTTTTCTACTAATCTGTCCATACACTGGATAAAGGGAGTATGGACAACCAGGTTTTCACAATCATACTGTCACACCATATAAGCTATATAGTTATATCATCATCTTGAAGAATCAAGATACTGGATTTCAGTTAAACAGTTTCAGGCATATCCTTCTAGCTATTCTAATACACTAAAAACTAAGAAGCATATCTATACCTTGCATGATAACCTCCAGAATGACCTCTTGACTCCAAATTTGAAACCTCTCAGTCACTGAAACTTTATTTTATTTTATTTCTCTTCCTCATTTTGGTCCAGAATACTTCCTCAGTATGACAATGCTGGATCCATACTCATGCCCAGGCGTCGTTTCCCAAATTCCCAGGGAGAATTACACCCCTGGGAGTCATGCCCTACATAGGAAGGAAGGAAGCAAGTTCACCTGCTTAGTTGGCTTAGAGACAAAGGCAATAATTTTAGCAAATAATGAAGTTCTCTGGGGTTACAATTAGGCACAATTATACCTTGACTTTGACTTTTCTTTGTAGTAACCAACTTCATAAGGGCAAGCCCCAAGACCAAGGGCTTGGCCTACTAATTAGGTAGTCCCCCATGTTTGTGAGAATATCAGGAAATCCACAGGTGGGGAAAATTAATATTTCCACATTTTTCCGCAGCCCCTCAAGGGGGCTTTGCAAATACTGTTTATTTTTTGCCTAAATTACTCTGGGATGTATTTGGACTTCACACTAACCTTTACAAACAAAGGAGTTCTCACTCTCTATTCAATGTTCCATGCAATTATGGTCTTTGTATAAAATTACCATTCAAGTTACATTATATGGTATGCCACAGAAAACATATATTTTTTTTTTTTACATCAAATGATCATTTCTTCCTTTGGTCTCACTGAGAAGTAGAAGTTATAAAACACAGACAATATCATCCTATATGCTTCTGTCTCATTTGCCTTAGACCTAAACAGAGTAGATTCAATCATATCTCTAACTGAAGCCTCTTTTTCACCTTCTTTAACAGTTGCTGTATGTGGTAGTGCAGACTTTCATAGCTACAGAATTCTAGCTCTGAGGCTCAGGTGCACACAGATACCCAAAGATCTAAGGAATGACTGGGTTATACACAAATAGCTCAGCATCTCAGAATTTAGAAATAATTTTAACAACTCAGGAATAGAGGTAACTTCTGTAAGAACTCACATTATAGGAAACTTTACAGTAAGTTTTCCCTGAGAGCCTATACCCTCAAACCCAATTCTCAGTGTTTACACATTATATTAAGTCCATATTAGTGAGGCACTATAATATTTTTCTTTTCATTTCTGGCTTATTTCACTCAACATATTGTTTTTAACTTTCATTCACCAAGTTTCATGCCTCATAACATCATTCCTTCTTATAGCTGCTCAATATGCTATTGTATGACACACCACTGATTTCCCTTCCCTTCATCAGTAAATATACACTTAGGACACCCCCATCCATTGCAAGTTGTGAATACTGCCACCATAAATACCAGTGCACAAGTGTCTATTCATATCCCTGCTTTCAGTTATTCCAAGTATAAACTTAATAAAGGGGTGGCAGGATCATATGACAACCCTATACTTAGCCTCCTGTGGGATGAGTGGAACCAACACACTGCCCTCCAGATGGGTTGCACCATTCTATTTCCCCACAAACAATGAATAATTACATCCTTCTCTCCACAATTTCTCCAGCACTTCTACTTTTCTGTTCATTTTTCAAACAGTTTTATTTATACATCATTCTATCCATCCTAAGTATATAATCAATGGTTCCTGGTATAATGACATGGTTATGCATTCACAACCACAATCTATATAAGAACATTTCCATTTCTTCTGCCAAGAAAGAAGAGGAAAACATGAAAAATAAAAAATAGCAAAGTAAATAAAATAAAATAAAAAGGAGAAACAATAATACCAAGAATCCCAAACCCCTCCCTTTTATCCCCCTCTTCTTGATATTTAGATTTGTTATATTGCCTTTGTTGCATTTCATAGAAGAATATTACAATGTTACTCTTAACTATACTCTCTAATTTGCACTGATTGACTTTTTCCAAATACTCTCCCATTTTCAACACCTTGCAATGTTGACATTTTTTCTCCCTCATGTGAAAACATTATTATAAATATATACTTAATCACCATCATTATCCATTCTAGGATTACAGTTCCAGTCTTTTATCTTTCCTTGTATTATCATACATGTCCCTAGCCTTTCTCTTCCAGCCATACTCACACTCAGCATTGTTCAGTGTACTTACAACATTGTGCAACCATCAGGTAGTATTATCTATTTATGTATATTTACAATCAATCCTACTGAACATTCCATACAGCCTCAGCATCAAATGCCCAATCTCTACCCTATTTCTGTCTATAAATAACCTGTGTCCTCAACTTTAAATCCCAAAGTTTGCTCATTAATGATAATTCATATTAGTGAGACCATACAATACTTGTACTTTGGTTTTTGGCTAATTTCACTCAACAAAATGTCCCAAAGTTTCATCTGCATTTTTATATGTTTTGTGACTTTATTTGCCTTATAGCTACATAATACTCCATCAAATGTATACTCCACAGTTTGTTTACCCATATGTCCATTGATGGATATTTAGACTGTTTCCATCTCTGGGCAATAGTGAATAATGCCATTATAAAATCAGTGTGCAAATGTTCTTTCATGTCCCTGCCTTCAGTGCCTCCAAATATGTACCTAGTAAAGACATTGCTGTATTATATAGCAATTCTATACTTAGGTTTCTGAGAAACTGCTCCATTGCCTTTAAGGGTAGTTGTACTATTCTACATTCCCACCAACAGTGAATAAGTGTGCCACTTTCTGTACATTCTCTCCAGCACTGGTACTTTTCTGTATTTTGGAAATTGGCCATTCTAGTAGGTGTGAGAAGATATATAATTGTGGTTTTGATTTGTATTTTCCTCATAGTCAGTGAAGTTCAGCAACTTTCAATATGTTGTTTTTAAATTCAGTTTTATTGAGATATATTCACATACTCTACAATCATCCAGAGTGTACAATCATTGTTCACAGTACCATTATATAGTTGTTCATTCATCACCAAAATCAATTATTGAACATTTATATTACTTCAAGAAATAGAAAATAAGATAAGTATAAAAGTAAAGGACACCCAAAACTTAGCAAATTCCTATACCCACTATTATTCATTTAAATTCTGTTCACATTTTTCTACTCATCTGTCCATACATTGGAAAAAGGGTGTGTGAGCCACAAGTTTTTCATAATCACTGTCACACTGTGTAAGCTGCATAACTATACAATCATCTTAAAGAATTAATGCTACTGGGTGGCAGTTCAACAGTTTCAGATATTTCCTTCCAGCTATTCCAATACACTAAAAATTAAAAAGGGATATCTATATTACATGTAAGAATAACATGAAGAATGACCTCACAATGTCTTTTGAAATCCTTCAGCCACTTAGACTTTATTTTGTTTAATTTTTCTTCCTCCTTTTCATCAAGAAGACCTTCTCAATTCCACAATGCTGTATGCAGTATCATCACCAGATCATGTCCAACATTGCCAAGGAAATTTACTCCCCTGGGAGTCGTATCTCAAATGGGGGGTAGGGCAGGGACTTTACTTGCTGAGTGGGCTTAGAGAGAGAGAGGCTATATCTGAGCAACAAAAGAGGTTTTCTTGGAGATACCCATTAGGCACAATTGTAAGTATGCTTAGCCTTGTTTTTGCAGAAAAAAACCTTCATAGTGGCAAGTCCCAAGATAGAGGGCTCAGCCTACAGACTTAGTAGTCCCCAATGTTTGTGAGAATATCAGAGGGGAAGTTTAATATTTCTGCATTTTCCCCAGTCTGTAGGAGGTCTTTGCAAATACATTTTTATTCTCTGCCCAAATTACTTTGGGATCTATTGGGTTTTACACTAATCTGTACAAACCAACCAGATCTCAATCCCTATTCAAATTTCCATGAAATTATGGTGTTTTAAGGAACTGACCATAAAATTTAAATTATTCAGTGTACTTCAGAAAATTTCATTTTACACCAAATAAACCTCATCCTTTGGTATTGCACAGGACTTGAAGGTTTAAAACCCAGCCAATACAGTCCTTTATCCTTTAGTTTGAATTGCCTTATTTCTGACAAGATCTGCTTCATTCTAGTAGGTGTGAAATGATATAATGTACTTCAATTACCTCTAATTGAAGTCTGACCCCTTTTTAAGCTTTTTAAACTGTTGCCATGTGAGCTAATAGTGACATTCATATCTGCTGAACTCTAGCTCTGAGTCTCAGGTGTCACAAGACACTCACAGTTCCAGGGACCTATCAGGTTATACACAAATAGTTCAGCATCTCAGGGTTTAGAGTTAACCAATACAACTCAGGAATTGATATAACTGCTGTAAGAACTTACAGTATAGGAATCTTTGCAATAAGTCTTCCCTTGTTCAACTATGCTCTAAGATTCAAATCTCAGAGTTTACACAATATATTTAGTCTGTTTTACTGAGGCATTATAATGTTTGTCTTTTTGTTTCTGGCTTATTTCACCCAAAATGCTGTCTCAAAGATCCATTCACCTGTTTGCATGCCTCACAATCTCATTCCTTCTTGTAGTCACTCAAAAATTCTATTGTATGCAGACACTACATTTCAACATTCTCTTCATCACTGATGTACCCTTAGGCCACCTCCATCCCTTACAAATCATGAATACTCCTGCCATAAATGCCAATATGTTAATGTCTATTTGCATCCCTGCTCTCAGTTCTTTCAAGCATATACCCAATAATGAGTGAGGCTGCAAGAACTTATGACAACCCATGCTTAGCTTCTTGTGGAATCATCACACTGCCCTCCAGATGGGCTGCAACATTCTACTTCCCCACCAAAAGTGACAAGTTACACCACTCTCTCTGTGTTTCCTCCAACAGTTGTGTATCTGTTTATTTTTTCATCTGCAGTATTTTAGATGTATATGTGTATATACACATAGCATATAATCATCCATGGTGTACAATCAATTGTTCACAGTATCTTCATATATTTGTGCATTCATCACAAAAATCAACAATTGAACCATTACTCCAAAAATTAAAATAAGTATACTAAGAAGATAGAAAATATTAAAATAAAATAATATACAATACAATTAAAAGGTCAGACAACACCACCATCACCCAGAATCCCTTACCCTTCTCTTATATCTTCATCTTATAGACATTTAGCTTTGGCATATTGCCTTTGTTACAATTAATGGAAGCATATCACAATGTTACTATTAACTATAGACCCTAGTTTTCATTGCTCACATATTTCACCAATACCATCCCATTATCAAAACCTTGCCAAGTTGACATACAGTTGTTCTCCCACATGTAGAAACATCTTTATATTTGTACATTTGATCACCATCATTGGCTACCTTAGGTTTCACTGTTATACAGTCCCAGCCTTTATCATCTATCTTTCCTTCTGTTGTCATACATCTCCCTAGACCTCCTCTTTCAAATTCACTCACAGTCACCTTTGTTCAGCATACTTACAATTTTGCGTCACCATCACGTTATTTTCTCATGTCCATTTCTGGATCCATGCCATCAATCCTGTTGAACATTCTATGCTCCTTCATCATCAGATTCTGATCTCTACCCCTTTTCTATCACCTGTGTTCTCAGCTTTAACAAAGTTTACTCATAAAATTTAATTCATATTAATTAATTGATACAGTACTTTTCCCTCTATTTCTGGCTAATTTTGCTCAAAATAATATCCTCAATATTCACTCATGTTATTATATGCTCCTTGACTTTATTTTGTCTTCAGCTGTGTAATATTCCATCATATGTGTTAACACAGCTTGTATATCCACTCATCTGTTGATGGACATTTGTACAGTTTTCATTTCCTGGCCATGATGAATAATGCTTCTATATACATAGGTTTACAAACATCCGTTCTTGTCTTGTCTTTCAGTTCTTATGAGTATATACCAAATAATGGAATCTCTGCTTCATATAGAAATTCTATACTTAGCTTCCTGAGGAACTGCCACACTGGCTTCCAAAGTGGGAGCAACTTTCTACATTCCCACCTACAGTGAATAAGTGTGCTTCCTTCTCCACATCCCCTTTAGCACTTGTAAGTTTTTGTTTTTGGGTAATGGCCATTCTGGTAGGTGAGAGATGATATCTCATTGCAATTTTGGTTTGCATTTCCCTAATAGCAAGTGCAGTTATGCATCCTTTCACATTTTTTTAGCCAGTGTATTTCCTCTTCATAAAGGTTCTGTTCATGTCTTTGGACCATTTTTAAATTGGGTTGTTTGTCTTCTTGTTGAGTTGTAGGATCACTTTAGATTTTATATACTGGATATTAAATCTTTACCTGTTATGTGGTTTCTAAATACTGTCTCCCATTGTGTAGGCTGCCTTTTTACTTTTTCCACAAAATCTTCTGATGTACAAAAGTGCTTAAATTTGATATCTCATTTATCTATTACTTCTTTCATTGCTTGAAATTTGAATGTAAAGTCTAGGAAACCATGTCCTATCACAAGACATTTAAAATACTTCCCTATATTTTCTTCCAAAATTGTATGATCTGGGCTCTAACATTTAGCTCTTTGATCCAATTTGAGTTAATTTTTGTGTACATTCTGTGATAGGAGTCCTCTTTCATACTTTTGGATATGGATATCCAGTTCTCCAAAAACCATTTATTGAAAAGGATGCTCTGTCCCAGTTGCATTGGCTTAAAAACCTTATAAAAGATCAATTATCTATAGATGAGAGGTTGTTTTTCTGAATATTCTATTTGATTTCATTGGTCAGTATATGTATCTTTATGCCTGTACCATGCTGTTTTCACTATGGCAGCTTTGTCATATGCTTTAAAGTCAAGGGTTAGACCTTCCACTTCAATCATCTGTCTTGAGATATTTTTTGGCCATTCAGGGCAACCTACCTTTCTTGATAAATTTGGTTTTTGGTTTTTCTATTTCTTCAAAGTAGGTTGTTACTATATTAATTGGTATTCCATTGAATCTATAAATCAGTTTATGTAGAATTGACTTCTTAACAATTTATAATCTTTCAATCCATGGATGTGGTATGTTCTTCCATTTTTGGGGTTTCTTCAATTTATTTTAGCAATTTCTTGTAGTTTTTTGTATAGGCCCTTTGTGAACTTGGTTATATTTATTCCTACACACTTGATTCTTTTGATTTCTATTGTAAATGAAATTAATTTCTTCATTTCAACCTCATGTTTTCATCACTTGTGTATAGGAACACTACTGATTCTGCATGTTGATTTTATAACCTGTCAGCTTACTGTATTCATATATTTGCTGCAGAAGCTTTGCTGTAGATTTTTTCTGGATTTTCTACATATAGGAACATGTAATCTGCAAATAGTGAAAGTCTTACATTTTCCTCTCCAATTTGAATGACTTTCCTACTTTTTCTTGCCTAATTGCATTAGTCAGAACTTACAACACAATGTTTAATAACAATGTTGACAGTAGGTCTCCTTGTCTTATTCCTGATTTTAGATGGAAACTTTCAGTCTTTCCCAACTGAGTATGATTTTAGCTGTGGGTTTTTCATATATTGCCTTTTTCCTACTGAGAATGACCCCTTGTATCCCAATCCTTTTTTGTTTTCATCAGAAAATTAAATTGAATTTTGTCTAATGCCTTTTCTGAATTGATCAAGATGATCATGTGGTTTTAGCAATTTGACTTTTTGACGTGGTGCATTACATTAATTGATTTTCTTGTGCTGAACCAGTCTTGCATAGCTTGAATAAATCCAATTTGTTCATGGTGTATAATTCTTTAATTGTGCTGCTGTATTCAATTTGTAAGTATTTTGTTGAAGATATTTGCATGTGTGTATACTCATTAAAGGGATTGGTTTATAATTTTTGTTTTTGTAGTATCATTTTCTGACTTTGGTATTAGGGTGATGTTGGCTTCATAGAGTGAACTAGGTAGCTTTCCCTCCTCTTCAATTCTTTTGAAGAGTTTGAGCAAGATTGTTAGTAATTCTTTTGTGACTCCTTGGTTGAAATCACATATGAAGCCATCTGTTCCTGGACCTTTCTTCTTTGGGAGATTTTTGATGACTAACTTAATCTCTTCACTTGTAATTTGTTTGCTGAGATCATCTCTTTCTTCTTGAGTCAGTGATGGTTGCTCATGCTTTTCAAGGGAGTTGTCCATTTTGTCTAAGTTGTCTAGTTTATTAGCAAAATGTTATTCATAGTATCCTTTCATCATCTCTTTTATTTTGCAAACTCAATAGTTAAGTCTCCTTTCCTATTTCTGATTTTATTTATTTGCATTCCCTCTCTCTCTCTCTCTCTCTCTCTCTCTCTCTCTCTCTCTCTCATCTCTGTCTCTCTCTCAGTCTACCTAAAGGTCCATGGATATTATTGATTTTCTTAAAGAAACAACCTCTGGTTTTCTTGATTGTCTCTATTATTTTCCTGTTATCATTTCATTTACTTCCACTTACATATCTGATATTTCTTTCTTTCTGTTTTATTTGGGGTTATCTTGCTGTTCTTTATGTAGTTCCTCCAGGTGCACCATTAATGCCTAGATTTTTGTACTTGCTTCTCTGTTAAAATAGACTTTTAGGGTAATAAATTTCCCACTCAGCACCACCTTTGCTGCATCCCATAAGTGTTTCAGAGAATGACAAAATTATACACAAAGAACACAGCATCTCAAAATTTAGAAATAACCATAACAACACAGGAATTTATGTGACTACTGTAGATGTTACAATCTAGAAGCCTTTACAATAAATCTTCCATTGAAAACCCATCCTTTCAAATTCAATTCTCAGAGTTTGCACATTAAATTGAGTCCATATTAGTGAGGCATTATATTATTAGTCTTTTAATTTCTGGACTATTTCACTCAACATACTATCCTCAAGTTTCATCTATTTGCATACCTCACAGTTTCATGACTTCATGCAGATGCTAAATTGTCCCCTGTATGTATAAACCACGGATTGCTCTTTGATTCATTAGTTGATGTATCCTTAGGCCTCCCCCATCTATTGCAAGTCATGAATACTGCTGCCTAAATTGCCACTGTGCAAATGTACATCCTTGACCCTGTATTTTGTTCTTTCAAGGATATATCAATTAACAGGGTTGCAGGATCATATGGCAGCCATATGCTTGGTCTCTGGTGAAACCACCACACTGCCATCCAGATGGGCTGCACCATTCTTCTTCCTTAACAAGAGTTATGTACAGCCCTTTACATTTTCCCCAGCATCTGTATCATTCTATTTGTTTTTTAAACAACTATATTAACACTCTATACAATCCATCTCAAGTAACCAATCAATGTTTCTTGGGACAATCACATAGTTATGCATTCACAATCAGAACTCATATGAGGACTTCCCATTTCTTCTGCAAAGAAAAAAGGGAAAAATGGAGAATAAAAATACAAAATACAAAATACAATACAATACAAAGCATAAACAACACAAAGAATCCCAGACCCCTCCCTTATATACCTCTATTATTGACATTTATTTTGTATATCACCCTTGTTAAATTTCATGGAATTATATTATAATGTTTTTAACTATAGATACTAATTTGAATTGATTATAATTTCCAATATAACATCCCATTATTAACACTTTACCATGTTGACATTCATTTTTTCTCCTTTCTGTAAAGCATTTTTATGCTTGTACATTTAATCACCATCATTGTTCACTCTAGGTTTTGCTACATTATACCAGTGCCAGTCCTTTTTTCTTTCCTTCTGGTGTCTTACATGCCACTACGCTTTCTTTTCCAACCCTACTCACACTCTGCTCTGTTAATTACACTTACTGTTTTGTGCTACCTTCTACATCTGTGCCCCACACAGTACATAAACAAAGTTGAGAACTGACTTAAGAGTAAAAAGTGACTCAGGAGCACCATCTGCTGATAGGTCAGGAAAGTGCACTCCACCAAGCTGTAGCTCTGTCAAAGTATGGATAACTGCTTAAATAATTCTGCATATACATTAAAGGAACCCTATCAAGATAAGTAAATGCCAAGAGGCCATAAAAAAAACAGAAAATTACAAAGCTTATGAAGAAACTAGAAGGTATGGAAAACCCAAATGTCCAAATGAAAAACCCAGAAAAACTAGTCAAAGAATTACTCACAAACATTAATATTATAGTTCAGAACAAAAAGAGATGGCTCAGGATATAAAGGATATGAAAAAGACCCTAGAAGGGCATAAAGAAGAATTTGCAAAGAATAAATAAAAATAGCAGATCTTATGGAAATAAAAGATACTACTGATCAAATTAAAAATATTCTTGAGACACATAACACTAGATTTGAAGTATAGGACAGACTTAGAAAACTTGAAGATCAGGTGATGGAAAGAGGAAGCACAAAATAAAAAATGGTGAAGAAAATAAAAATAATTGAAATGTATCTCAGGGAAATTATAGACAATGTGAAGTGCCAAATATAAGAGTTATTGGTGTACCAGAAGGGGACAAAAAGAATAAAGGGCTAGAAAGAGTATTTTAAGGTATTGGGGAAATTTTGCCAATTCTTCTAAATAACATAAATAATGAATTTCAAATAGAATAAATCCAAATAAACCTCTTCCAAGACATATACTGATCAGATTGTTGAATGTTGAAGAGGAGAAATTTCTGAAACCAGCAACAGAGAAGCTGTTCACCACATACAAGGGAAACAATATAAGATTGAGGATTGACTATTCAGCAGGCATGTCAGAGGCAAGACAGTCATATGACATATTTTAAATTCTGAAAGAGAAAAATTGCCTTTCAATAATTCCTTACCCAACAAATCACTCCTTCAAAATTGGAGAGCTGAAAATTTTCACAGACAAACATATGTTGAGAGAATTTGTTAACAAGAGACCTGCCCTACAAGAACTACTAAAGGGAGCTCTACCAGCTGAGGAAAGAAGGAAGGAGAAAGAGGTCTGAAGTAGGGTCCAGAACTGAAGAATCTTAGTAAGGATACCTTAAAGGAAATAGAGAGAGAGAGAAAATATATATCTGACCAATAAAAACTAAAGGATGAGAAGGAGGAACCTAAGATGGCGACTAGGTGAGACAAAGAAAAAAACACCTTCATGGAAAACACTAGATAAAAAACCAGAAAGGTCCCAGGACACCACTTCCAAAGTAGCACCAGCTGGACAAGTTCTGCTAAAGCCACAGGGAATGTGCTTTTGGTGAAACCAGGAGTCTGCAATCTGAAATGAGTGAGTGAGTAAGCTGAATCCCTTGGCCATGCTGCATTGGGGGGAAACAGTGGGCTGGACTTTAAAATATATATATATATATATGAAAGAAGCCTGGGAACAGCTGCAGCTAAGACGGGAGTGCTCTAGACTAACGCCTCGGTGTCTGGGGTGGAGGATACCCCTTCCCACAACCACTGCTGATTGTCTTGGGTCCAGGGAAACAAAGAAGAGATGCACGGCTTGCACCGGTCCCCCAGTGGGCAGGGCTGCTCCTGCCCAGGGCGAGCACACGGCGCAGAGCCCAGCCAAGAGGCCCAGCCTCCCAGCCATCACCCCAGTAGGTGGGGCTGCTCCTGCCTGGCTGAACACACAACACAGAGCCTAGCCGAGAAACCCAGCCTGACAGGGAGTCTTTCCAGCAGCATCACTCACACGACACAATATTGGCCATGGACAGTGGCCTTGAATACACCCACAGCTGACTGTCCCAGAGCTGGGAGAGTGGAGCTGTGCAGAAAGGAGGAAGTTAACGTGTCCCATTCAACCATCTTTGAAGTGGGCTGGGAACACCCCTACACAGCCCAGTGGCCCAAGGCTTCCCTGGAGGCCGGCGCTCACTTGTGACATGGCACAGCCCACCCCCCCTCCAACAGAGATCCTGGAAAAACACAGCAGGGAGGGGGGAACTGCTCAGAAATCCCAGGGAACCTCCACCAATACTGAGAACTTTTGTATCAGTGGCAGAGAACAGGCTTAAATCTCCGGGAACGCCTGGGAGATTTGATTATTAAACCTGCCCTTCTTCCCTAACCACTCAGGCACATACCCCTCGTTGGGGGCAGACAGCACCAACAACACACCCAAATTAAGTGCACCAATTGAATCCCAAAAGAATCAGATCCCCACATACCACATAGTTGGGAAGAACTGACTTGAGGGGAATCAGTGACTCATGGAAACCATCTGCTGGTTAGTTAGAAAAATTGTATGTCACCAAGCTGCAATTCTAACAAATTAAAGACTCACAGATGCCATCTGCTGGTTAGTAAGAGAAAGTGTACATCACCAAACTGTATCTCTGAAAAATTAGATTGATATCCCCCCTTTTTTTTTCTGATACAACTTGAAAGAACCCTATCAAGCAAAACAAATGCCAAGAGCCCAAAAACAACAGAAAATCTTAATGCATATGATAAAACCAGATGATATGGAGAATCCAGCTCCAAACACACAAATCAAGATTTCTGAAGAAACTCTATACCTCACAAAATTAATAAAAGAACTACAATCAAAGAATGAAAACATGGCAAAGGATTTAAAGGACATCAAGAGGACCATGGCTCAGGATATAAGTGCCATAAAGAAGACCCTAGAAGAGCATAAAGAACACATTGCAAGAGTAAATAAAAAAATAGCAGAACTTACAGAAATAAAAGAAATTGTTGGCCAAATTAAAAAGAATCTGGATATTCACAATACAATACTAGAGGAAGCTGAACAACAACTCAGTGTCCTATAAATCCACAGAACAGAAAATGAAATAACAAAAGAAAGAATGGAGAAAAAATAGAAAAAATCACAATGGATCTCAGGGATACGATAGATAAAATAAAACATCCAAACTTAAGACTCACTGGTGTCCCAGAAGGGGAAGAGAAGGGTAAAGGTCTAGAAAGAGTATTCAAAGAAATTCTTGGGGAAAACTTCCCCAATCTTCTACACAATATAAACACACAAAGCATAAATGCCCAGTGAACTCCAAATAGAATAAATCCAAGTAAACCCATGCCAAGACATATTCTGATCAGACTGTCAAATACTGAAGAGAAGAAGCAAGTTCTGAAAGCAGCAAGAGAAAAACAATTCACCACATACAAAGGAAACAATATAAGACTAAGTAGTGACTACTCAGTGGCCACTATGGAGGCAAGAAGGCAGTGGCATGACATATTTAAAATTCTGAGAGAGAAAAATTTCCAGCCAAGAATACATTATCCAGCAAAACTCTCCTTCAAATTTGAGGGAGAGCTTAAATTTTTCACAGACAAACAAATGCTGAGAGACTTTGCCAATAAAAGTCCTGCCCTACTTCAGATTCTAAAGAAAGCCCTACCAACAGAGAGACAAAGAAAGGAGAAAGAGATATAGAGAATTTTAACAGACATATATAGTACCTTACATCCCAAATCACCAGGACACTCATTTTTCTCTAGTGATCACAGATCTTTCTCCAGAAGAAACCATAAAATGGGACATAAAACAAGCCTCAAAAAATTAAAAAAAAAACTGAATATACTCAAAAGACATTCTCCAAACACAAGGGAATACAAATAGAAGTCAATAATTTTTGAACCATAACTCCACTATTTACTTCCTACATGATAAAAAATACACAAACTCTAAGGACAAATCAGTGGTTTTGAACTCAATGTAAAATATGCAATTTTAGACAACTATATAAAGGTGGGGGAATGAAGAAGTATAGGAACATAGTTTATGTGCCCTCTTGACATGAAGGTGGTATCAAAGAAAAACAAGATTAATAGAGATTTAAGAGGTTAATTTTAAGCCCCACAGTAAACACAAAGATATTATCAGAGAATATAACCATAGAGATGAAAAGTAGAGTTTGGGTCAAGAGAAATGGGGGAAGGGGCAATGGGGAGTTAAGAAAGGAGTGTAGGGTTGCTGTTTGAGGCAAAGGGAAATTTCTAGTAATGGATAGTGCAAAACAGCATAACATCATTCTAAATGTGATTAATGCCACTAATGGAAGGCTAGGGAGGGGGCAGAATGGGAAGATTTAGGCCGTATATATGTTTCCACAATTGAAAAAAGAAAAAAAAAAAAGACAGTCTAACTAGATGACAATTGAATGCTAAGGATGAACTTGGATGGGATTGGAGGGTGGAGGACAGGTGGCTCAAAGGGACACAGTTGAGACATAAGGAAAAGGAAATATAGAATGTAAGCATTGTATCATTGTTGAATCTCTTATACTTAGCTGTGCTTAATGGAATTACATAAAAGAATATTCTTATTCATGCTAAGTACATACGTGAATTATAGTGTATGTTCAAGGATGTGTGCAGCTAACTCTCATAAGTTCAGAAGACAGAGAAATACAATGGATGATAGATAGGGAGGGAGGGAGGGAGCGAAATAGTGATGTGACAGCATGCTAAAGTTGGTGGATTGAGCTATCGGGGGAGGGGGGTCAGGGTATGATGGAATTCTGTGTATGGGGCTAGTATTGTTTTTGCAACTATTCATCTAACTTTGAATTTATCTAAAAAAAAATAACTAAAGGATGAGATGGCTGATTCAAGAACAACCTTCACAGTAATAACATTGAATATGAATGGATTAAACTCCCCAATTAAAAGATATAGATTGGAAGAATGGAATAAAAATATGCACCATCAATATGTTGTTTACAAGAGAGTCATCTTAGACCTAGTGACAAAGAAATTCAAACCAAAAAGATGGAAAAAATATTCCATGAAAAGTAGAGCCAAAAGAAAGCAGGGGAAGCAGTACTAATTTCAGATAAAATAGACTTTATAATCCAAGGATGTTATGAGAGACAAAGGATGACACTACAGAGTAATAAAGGGGACAATTCCACAAGAAGAAGTAACAGTCTTAATCATTTATGCATCCAATCAAGGTTCTCCAAAGTATATGAGACAAATATTGTCAAAACTGAAGGAAGCAGTAGATGTTTCCACAATAATTGTGGGAGACTTCAATACAACACAGTATCTTAGAGATAGATCATCTAGACAGAAGACCAGTAAGCAAATTGAGAATGTAAACAATGTGATAAATGAATTAGACTTTTTATATATATATAAAACATTGCATCCCAAATTACTAGGATATGCATTCTTCCCTAGTGCTTATGGAACTTTCTCCAGGATAGATCATATGCTGGTGCATAAAGCAAGAATCAATAATTTTAAAAACATTAAAATTATTCAAAACATCTTCTCTGACAATGGAATTCAACTAGAATTTAATAACTACCAAAGAACCAAATAACTCACCAATATATGGAGGTTAAACAACACATGATAAAACACCCATTGGGGTCAAAGAAGAAATTGCAGAGGGATCCAAGATGGCAGATAACATCTTGGGAAAGATAGAGCAAAATTCTCCTCTGTGAAAAACACTAGATAAAAGACAGAAAGTTCTCCAGAATAGCTGTTCCTGGGTTCCACAGACTGGGCAGTGTCTTCTACATCCAAAGTGACTGTGCACTTGAAGAAACTGAGAGACTGTGTTTTGAGATGTGTGAGTGCTTCACCCAGAGAGCTGCCGGGAAATTGGCAGCCGGAGTCACCCCAGAGAGGGGAGAAACCATGAGACTGTGTTTGGCTGTAGGTTAGAGTAAGACCTGGAAGTGTCTAGGGAGGTGGCAAAGGGAGCCAGAATCAAGTAGGGTGGGGAGTCTTCCATTCCCCAGGCACTAACATCAGTAGCTGGCATGGGTCATAGCCCTTTGCACACCCACACTTAAGATCACTGAGCCAGGAACAAGCCACTGAAGTAGTTGGATGATCAAGGAAGTGGGTAGTTTCCATGCCAGATGGAGACACCTTTGCAGTGGACATGGAGATGCACCTTTGCAGCCCCATGCCTGAGAGCTTCCTCAAGGGAATCTGGGATTCACCTGGCTTCAGATAGGGCACAGCCCTCCTCTGAAGAAACCTGTGGGGCACAAAGCATAGAGGCAGGGGTGCCACATGGAACTGCCAGGATCCCTACATCAATCCCAGGGGCTTGTGGGCCCACGGCAGAGAGGGACTGTGGGAAAACTGAGCTGAAGGGTTAGACAGATGTTGCAGCCTCAGGGTATTCCAGCCAAAGCCCAAAGAATGGCTGGAAGTACAGGGTCTTACAGCCATCCTCCCTGCCTAACTACACAGGGCATGCCCCCCCACAGGACTGGTGGTCCACCCTGCACATGGAAAATATGTATACTGGTTGGACTTCCACATGGCTTGGACTCTACTTGTTGAATAAACAATGTTGGGAAGAACTGGAATGAGGGTAAGAGATGGTTTGGGAGCACTATCTGCTGGTAGGTTAGGGAAAGTTCACTCCACCAAGCTGTAGCTCTGCCAAATTACAGATAATTTTTAATAAGCCTGTATATCCTAAAAGAATCATATCAAGAAAAGCAAATTCCAAGAGACCAAACAGAACTGAAAATTATAAAACATATGAAGAATCCACAAGATATGGATAATTGAAATGCCCAAATTAAGAAACAAGAGTAGACACAGAACCTGGAGCAGCTAATCAAAGAAGTAATCACAAACACCAATACCACGGCTCAGGATATAAAGGACATCAAGGAGATCCTAGTATACCATAAAGAAGAATTTGCAAGAGTAAATTAAAAAAGCAGAGGATCTTATGGAAATAAAAGAAACCTGATCAAATTGAAAAGACTCTTGAGACAAATAACACTAGGTTTGAAGAAGTAGGTGACAAAATTAGCAAACTCAAAGCTCAGGTGATGGAAAATGAAAACACAAATAATGAAAGGTGAAAAAATAAAAAAAAATTAAAATGGATCTCAGGGATATGATGGACCAAATGAAGCACTCAAATATAATAATCATTAATGTTCCAGAAGTGGAAGGGAATGGAAAAGGACTGGGAAGAGTATTCAAAGACATTTTTTGGGAAAAATTAACAACCCATGAATATGACATAAACATGCAAATCATACATACCAAATGAACTCCAAACAGAATAAATCTGAGAAAACCCACTCTGAGACATATTCTGATCAGATTGTCAAATGCGAAGAGAAGAAGCAAGAGAGAAGCAATTCACCACATACAATGAAAACAACATAAGATGAAGTAGTGACTACTCAGCAGCCACCATGGAGACAACAAGGAAGTGAAATGACATACTCAAAATTCTGAAAGAGAAAGGCTTCCAACCAAGAATTCTTTATCCAGCAAAGGTCTTCTTCAAAATTTAGGGAGAGCTTAAAACCCTCACAGAAAAACAAATGCTGAGAGAATTTGCTAACAAGGGACCTTCCCTACAGAAATTACTAAAGGGAGTATAAAAGAAAGGAAAGAGAGGTCTGAATAAGGCACAGAAATAAAGAATTTTAGTAAGGGTACACTGAGGGAAATAAAGAGATAGGGGGAAAATATGCCTGACAAATATAAACCAAAGGATGGGATGACTGATTTAAGAACTGCCTTCACAGTAATAACATTGAATGTGCATGGATTAAACTCTCCATTTGAAAAATATAGATTGGCAGAATAGATGAAAAAATATAAACCATCAATATGTTGCTTAGAAGAGACTCATTTTAGACCCAGAAACAAAAAGAAATTGAAAGTGAAAGGATGGAAAAAATATTCCATGCAAGCTACATCCAAAAAGAAAGCAAGAGTAGCAATATTAATCTCATATAAAATAGACCTTAAATGCAAAGATGCTATAAAATACAAACAAGGACACTATATACCAACAGAAGGGACAATTCAATAAGAAGAAATAAAAATCATAAATGACTATGCATCCAATCAAGGTACCCCAAACTACATGAGACAAATATTGCAAAACTGAAGAAAGCAATAGATGTTTCCACAATAAACCTAGGAGAGTACAATATATCAGTCTCTTCTATGGATAGACCAAACAGGGCACCAATGAGGAAAATGACAATTTAAAAATTGTGAAAAATGAATTTAACTTAAAAGATATATATAGAATGTTAAATCCCAAATCACCCAGAATACACTTTCTTCTCTAGTGCCTGGGTATTTATCTCCAGAATAGATCATAGACAGGGCCAAACAACAGAGGTCAGTAAATTTAAAAACACTGAAATTATTCAAAGTAAATTCTCTATTACAATGGAGTATAACTGGAAGTCAATAACCATCAGAGACTTAGAACATTCACAAATATCTGGAGGTTAAACAAAACAAACCTAAACAATCAGCAGGTTAAAGAAGAAATAGCAAAAGGAATTGTTAAATATCTAAAGATGAATGAAAATGAGAGCACCACTTTTCTACATTTATGGGATGAAGCAAAGGCAGTATTTAGTGGAAATATATAGCTCTAAATGCATATATTAAAAAGGCAGAAAGAGATAAAACCAAGGAACTCATGGTACAACTGAAGCTGGGAAATGAACAGCAAACTAATCCTAAACCCAGAAGAAGAAAAGAAACAGTAAAGATTATAACAGAAATAAATGACATATGGAATAGAACAATAGTGAGAATAAAAAAAAACAAAAATTGGTTCTTCGAGATCAACAAGATTGAAAAGCTGTTAGCTAGCTGAAAAAATCAGGAAAGAAGATCAAATAAACAAAATAATAAATGAGAGAGGCAACATTACTGCAGATCATGAAGAAATTTTAAAAAAAATGAGAGGATACTATGAACAACTTTACACCAACAACCAGATAATATAGAGGAAATGGGCAATTTCCTGGAAACCATGAGCAACCTAGACTCTCTTGAGAAGAAATAGAAGACCTCAAAAAAGAAATCATAAGCACAGAGATCCAATCTGTCATCAAGAAGCTTCCCACAAACAAATATTCAGGGCCAGATGGCTTCACAGGGGAATTCTAACAAATTATCAGAAAAGAATTGACACCATTCAAACTTAAAGTCTTTCAAAAAAATTGAAGAAAATGGAACACTATCTAACTCATTTTATGAAGCTAACACTCTAATGCCAAAACCAGGTAAAGAAAGGAAAACTACAGGCCAATCTCCCTCATGAATATAGACACAACAATTCTCAACAAAATACTTGCAAATTGCATCCAAAGACACATTAAAAAAATCATACACCATGACCAGGTGGGGTTCATTACAGACATGTAAGGATGGTCCAACATAAGAAAATCAGTCAATGCAATACAACACTCTAACAAATCAAAAGAGAAAAACCAAATGATCATCTCAATATATGCTGAAAAAGCATTTGACAAAATCCAGCATCTTTTTTTTGATAAAAACAATTCAAAAGATAGGAATTGAAGGAAATTTCCTAAATATGATAAAGGGCATATATGCAAAACCCACAGCCAGCAGAGTACCCAATGATGAGTGATTGAAAGTCTTCCCTCTAAAATCAGGGGTGAGACAAACATGCCTGCTCTCATCACTGTAATTCAACATTGTGCTACATGTGCTGTTCTCCAAATTGCCGCTCTCAGCTGCTCTGAGGTCCTTCTGCTTGTGAGCTTTTTTATAGAACTGCAGTGATTAATGTTACCACTATTGTGAACTCTGTGAAAAATGTAAAATAAATGTTATGTATTGTAGAATATAGAGGACCCAGAGATAGAGAGCAACTAGTGAAGGGGGAATGACAATCTAATAAGAACAGATATGCTATTGAGGGTAATCACAATGTTATAGGAATGCTCAGGAAAGATTATGGTTTTTAAATTTTCTTGGGTATGGTAAGAACATGTTGGAAGCAATGTAATTATTTTAGGTTATTCAGTTTTATTATTCCTTTGTTTTGTTATGGTTTGCTAATTTTCTTTGGATAGGTTAGGGACATGTTGGAAGGAATGCATTTATTTTAAGTTATTTGTTTTTCTTATTCCTTTTTTGTTTGAATTGTTTCTTTTTTAATTTTCTGATAAATAAATTTAAAAAAAGAAAAAAATGAAAGAGAAATTACTAAATATCTAGAGACAAATGAAAATGAAAACACAACACATCACAACTTAGCAGATGCAGCAAATGCAACATAGAAAGGGAATTTTGTAGCTCTGATCGCATGTGTTGAAAGAAAGAAAGAGCTAAAATCAAACAGCTAATGGAACTACTGAAGAAGCTAGAAAATGATCAGCAAACCAATCCTAAGGCAAGCAGAAGAAAAGAAACAAAAAGGACTAAGACAGAAACAAATGAATTAGAAAAAAAGAGAGAATAAATAAAACAAAAATTTGGTTCTTTGAGAAGAGCAACAAAATCAATAAACACTTAGCTAGACTGACAAAGTAAAAAAGAGAGAAGACCCAAATAAACAAAGTAATAAATAAGTGAAGGAATGTTACTACAGATCCTGAGGAAATAAAAAGAATCATAAGAGAATACTCTGAACAATTCTATGCCAACAAACAAGATAATTTAGAGGAAATAGATAATTTCCTGGAAACACACAAACAACCTAGACTGAATAAGGCAGAAGTAGAAGAACTCAACAAACTAATCACAAGTAAAGACATCCAATCATTTCTTAAAAAGGTTCCACTGGCCCAAATGGCTTCACAGAATTCCACCAAACTTTTCAAAAAGAACTGACACTATTCCTACTTAAGTCTTTCAAAAAATTGAAGAAAATGGAACATTATTTACTTTATTTTATGTGGCTAACATCACTCTAATACCAAAGCCAGATAAAGAAGCTACAAGAAAGGAAAACTATGGGCCAATTTCCCTAATGAATATAGATGCAAAATTTCTTAACAAAATACTTGCAAATAAAATTCAAAGATACATTAAAAATCATACACCCTGACCAAGTGGGGTTCATACCAGGTATGCAAGGGTGGTTCAACATAAGAACTTCAATCAATGTAATAAATGCTTTAACAAATCACAAGGGAAAAATCAGACAACCATCTCAATAGATGCTGCAAAAGCAGTTGACAAAATCAACCATCTTTTTATGATAAAAACAGTTCAAATTGAGAAACTGAAGGAAACTTCCACAATATGATAAAGGGCATATGTGAAAAACCCACAGACAATATTGTACTCAATAGTGAGATACTGAAAGCTTTCCCTCTGAGATCCAAAATGAGACATGGATGCACATTTTCACCACTATAATTTAGCATTGTGTTAGAAGTTCTAGCCAGGGCAATTCAGCAAGAGAAAGAAATAAATGGCATCCAAATTGGAAAGGAAGAGGCAAAATTCTCATTATTTGTGGATGATATGATCTTATACTTGGAAAACCCTGAGAAATTGATGACACATCTCCTTGATCTAATAAACAAATTCAGCAAAGTGGTGGAACATAAGATAATGCACATCAGTAATGTTTCTATACAGTAGAAATGATGTAACTGAAGAGTCACTCAAGGAAAAGATCCCATTCTCAATAGAAATTTAATGAAGGATGTAAAAAAAAAAAAAACCTCTGCACAGAAAAGAACATAACTCTACTGAAGGAAACAGGTGACCTAAAAGGATGGAGTGATAGTCCATGTTCATGGATAGGTAGGCTAAACATAGTTACGATGTCAATTCTACCCAAACTGGTCTACAGATTTAATGAAATTCTCATCAAAATTCCAACAATCTACATTTCAGACTTGGAAAAGTTAGTCATCATATTTGTTTGGAAGGGAAAGATGCCTCAAATTGCTAAAAGTATTCTAAAAAAGAAAAACTAAGTGGGAGGACTTACTGCCTGACTTTGAAGCCTACTATAAAGCCACAACAGTGAAAACAGCATGGTATTGGTACAAAGATACAGATATTGCCCAATGGAATCAAATTGAGAATTCAGAAACAGACCCCTAGATCTATGCTTAACTAATTTTTGATAAGGCTCTAAAATCCACTGGATTGGAATGTAACAGCCTCTTCAACAAATGAGGCTGGGAATATTGGCTATCTATATCTAAAAGAATGAAGAAGACCCCCACCTCACACCCTATAGAAAAAATAATTCACCATGGATCAAAGATTTCAATAGAAGAGACTGCACCATAAAACTCCTAGAAGAAAATGTAGGGAAACCTCTTCAAGACCTAGTATTAGGTTGCTTCCTAGAACTTACACCTAAAGCACAAGCAATGAAAGGAATAAAAGAGATAAATGGGAACTCCTCAGAATTAAAAGCTTCTGTACCTCAAAGTAATTTGTCAAAAACTTAAAGAGACAGACAACACAAAGAAAGAAAATATTTGGAAATCATCTATCTGATAAGAGACTGATATCTTCTATATAAAAGGAATCTTACAACTCAATGAAAATAGTATAAACAGCCCAATTATAAAATGATAAAAAGAAATGAAAAGACATTTTCCAAAGAGGAAATACAGACGGCTAAAAAACACATGAAAAATGTTGATCTTCACTAAATATTCATAAGATGCAAATCAAGACCACAATGAGGTATCATCTCACACCAATTAGAATGGCTGCCATGAAACAAACAGGAAACTAAAATGCTGGATAGGATGTGGAGAAATTGGGACTCTTTATTCATTGCTGGGTGGGACTGTATAATGGTTCAGCTACTCTGGAAGACAGTGTAGAGGTTCCTTAAAAAACTGAATATTGAGTTACCCTATTATACAGCAATTTCACTTCTCAGTATTTCTACAGAGGACTTGATAGCAGTGACATGAGCAGATATTTGCACCCTCATGTTCATAATGGCACTGTTCACAATCGCCAACAGATGGAAACAATCTAAATGCCCTACATCAAATGAGTGGATTAAAAATTGTGGTACATACATACAATGGAATACTATGCAGCAGTGAGAAGGAATGTGGTCATGAAGCATATGTAAATGTGGGTGAATCTTGTGGACATAATGTTGAATGAAATAAGTCAGATACAAAGGGAGAGACATTTTATGTTACCAGTAATATGAAATCTTATTGTAGAATATAGGGGACCTAGAGATAGCAGTTAGTGAAGGGGGGATGATAATCTAATAGGAACTGTTAAGATATTCATGTAATCTTAATGATATGGGAATGTTCAGGAATGGCTATTGTTTGTTAATTTTCTTGTGGTATGGCAGGAGCATATTGGAAACAGTGAACATTATTTCAGGATATTTGTTTTTCCTATTCCTTTGTTTTATTTTATCTGGATATTTTTATTTTTTGATAAATAAAGTTAATGAAAAATCAGTAAGTATGAAGCCTCCAGATTTAAGGTTGGTTTTGCCGAATAGTTGTCTCTTCCACTTCCATATGAATTGGTGATTTGATTTTCCATTTCTGCTTAGAATCTATTTGATCCTTCCATTTATTTAGATCCTCATTAATATATTTCATGATAGTTTTTGTTTTCTACTTGTATGACCTTAACATCATTCTTGCATTTATTGCTGGATATCTCATTCTTTTAATTTCTACTTAAATGGATTTTTAAAATAATTCCTCTTTGGCATTCTGTTTACTGATTTAAGTTATATTTACTGATTCTTCCATATTGATCTTCACCCCATCATTTTGCTGAATTTCTTTATTAAGTCTAGCATCTTTTCTTGTAAATTTTTCAGGAATATCAATGAGTAGAATTATATCATTTGCCAATAGTGAGAGTTTTACCTCTTATTTTTCATTGGAGGGACTTTAATTTCTTTTTGTTGTTTTACTGCCCTAGCTAGTTCTTCCAATACAGTGTTTAATAATGGTGACATTAGGCTTTCTTGTCTTGTTCTTGACATTAGAAGGAAAGATTTCAGTCTTTCACCATGGTGTATGATGTTGTCAGTTTTTCATATATGCCTTTTATCTTAATATGAATCCTTCCTTCTATTAGTAAATTTCTGACAGTTTTTATTAGGAAAGTTTTCTAAATTTAATCAAATGCCTTTCCTGCATTATTTGAGATGAGTATGTTTTTTTCTTCATTCTATTAGTGTTATTTATGATACTCTGTTCTTATTTTGTAGCAGGCTGCTATAATGAATTAAATCCAATTTGATCATTTTGTATAATTCTTTTAATTTTCATTAGATTTAGTTTGCAAGTAAATGATGATTTTTGCAACTCAATTCATGAGGAATAGACTTCTGTGATTTTTCTTCCCTTTTGATTTTATTTTTTGCTCTACCATATTTTTATTTGATATTTTATAAAAAGGTATATAATCTGGCTTTTGTATTAAGTTGACCTGGCATTAATTTAGGTACAATTCATCACTGGCCATTAAGTTGAAGCTGACATGAATGTCTTCCAGCACTAGGACAGTTTTATGATATTTAGGCTACTCATTAGAAGTCCAATCTCAGAGGCACATGAAGAGTCAGGCCTGGAAATAATGTTTTAATAATGTTAGGGAAACCCAAGAAGGATATATATTAATGGACTCTAACTTGGCTCCCATTATTATATCCCACTGTAGGGCCTTCTGTCCTTAGTTCCCAGTCTAATCCCAGTCATTTAATATAGTCCTTGTTTTAGGATTATCAGAGGCCCACAATTTCAAGAAGATTTCACATTTATAAATATTATGTAAACATTTCGTAGTCTTTTCTAGATATTTTTATGCAAAAGTTGAATGCAAAGGCACAAAACCACTTCACAGAAAATCATTTTCAGATAACTAAATCAGAAACATAAATCATGTTTTAAAAGAGCTAAGCATAAACCCTGAATATTTAAAATAATTTTACCATAGGTTTCCATAATTTCCTACACCTTTCCACTTAATATTTACTGTAATGTCTCATCCATGTTATTTTTATATGAAGTACTGGATGATACAAAAGGCCCTGAAAGGACCTCCCTCCATAGATATCAAGTCATCAATAACTGTAAAGAAAATTGTACAGTTATAGGAGGGGGGAAGACATTCTGATCAAACATATGTGAAGATGAGAAATGCTCTTTCAGGGAATTGCTGCATTGTGATAGAGGTCAGATCACCTGAGATGTGTAATCTGGACTTCTGTTTTCTTGTCTACATGTAACAGTCACTTAAGTCTACCTTTTAATTGTCAATGAAGACACTATGCATGAGGCTTCTGGTGATACAGATTGTAGATTATTTATACCCCTGATTGGGTCAGTGATGTGCAGTTTGGATCATAATCCTGCACCTGTTTTAAGTGCAGTATGTTTACTAAACAAAAGAGGAAATAAATATGGTCTTATAGGGCCTGGATAGCATGGTTTGAATTAGTGAAGCATACAGAAATGGCAAAACCCAAACCTGAAGAAAGTGGCGACTGTAGACAGGAACCAGTATGGCCCTGGAATAAGAGACCCAATATGATCTGCCTGCTCAGAATGTCTCAGAATAACCTGATTCATTGGGTTGGAAAGCTGAGAAGCATTTTAATCTTGTTCAGGGTCTGGCAGGTGGGTCAGGTTTTTCAATCTGTTCTGTGTATTCTGAGGCAGCCAGCACTCCTTGAATGCAGGAACATATCAGGACCATGTCTGAATCCCATGGACCATCCTCTCATGGTTCCAGGAGGCAATAGGCATACATCCACTTGTTCTGGGGTGGAGGAAAAGTCATTCTCCACATCTGGCCAAGAGGCATGGTCTTTCTGTAAGTTATGTTCCCTTTGTCAGTGTAGGAAACTTTCTTTTTTTTTTTTTTTTTTTTTTTAATCATCATTTTATTGAGATATATTCACATACCACGCAGTCATACAAAACAAATTGTACTTTCGATTGTTTACAGTACCACTACATAGTTGTACATTCATCACCTAAATCAATCCCTGACACCTTCATTAGCACACACACAAAAATAACAAGAATAATAATTAGAGTGAAAAAGAGCAATTGAAGTAAAAAAGAACACTGGGTACCTTTGTCTGTTTGTTTCCTTCCCCTACTTTTCTACACATCCATCCATAAACTAGACAAAGTGGAGTTTGGTCCTTATGGCTTTCCCAATCCCATTGTCACCCCTCATAAGCTACATTTTTATACAACTGTCTTCGAGA
Organism: Choloepus didactylus; assembly: GCF_015220235.1. NCBI lineage: Eukaryota > Metazoa > Chordata > Mammalia > Pilosa > Megalonychidae > Choloepus > Choloepus didactylus. Next base: position 13,110,716 of record NC_051332.1, read on the forward strand.
TTCATGGGTTCTGGGTTGTAGTTTGATAGTTTCAGGTATCCACCACCAACTACCCCAATTCTTTAGAACCTAAAAAGGGTTGTCTAAAGTGTGCATAAGAGCGCCCACCAGAGTGATCTCCTGGCTCATTTAGGAATCTCTCTGCCACTGAAGCTTATTTCATTTCCTTTCACATCCCCCTTTTGGTCAAGAAGATGTTCTCCGTCCCACAATGCCGGGTCTACATTCCTCCCCGGGAGTCATATTCCACGTTGCCAGGGAGATTCACTCCCCTGGGTGTCTGATCCCACGTAGGGGGGAGGGCAGTGATTTCACCTTTCAAGTTGGCTTAGCCAGAGAGAGAGGGCCACATCTGAGCAACAAAGAGGCATTCAGGAGGAGACTCTTAGGCACAAATATAGGGAGGCCTAGCCTCTCCTTTGCAGCAACCGTCTTCCCAAGGGTAAAACTTATGGTAGAGGGCTCAACCCATCAAACCACCAGTCCCCTATGTCTGTGGTCATGTTAGCAACCATGGAGGTGGGGTAGGCGAATACCCCTGCATTCTCCACAGGCTCCTCAAGGGGGCACTACATCTTTTTTCTTTTTCCTTGTTTTTCTTTTTCTTTTTTTTTTTAACTTTCCCTTCTTTTTTAAATCAACTGTATGGAAAAAAAAAGTTAAAAAGAAAACAAACATACAATAAAAGAACATTTCAAAGAGACCATAACAAGGGGGTAAGAAAAAGACAACTAACCTAAGATAACTGCTTAACTTCCAACATGTTCCTACTTTACCCCAAGAAAGTTACATAATATAGCAACATTTCTGTGAACTTGTTCCTACTATATCCATCAGAAATTAACAGAACATAGTCATTTCTGGGCATCCCCAGAACGTTAGCTTATCTGTTCTTCTTGGATTATTGTTCCTCCTTCCTTAATTGCTCTCTTCTGCTAGTTCCCCTACATTCTACATTATAAACCATTTGTTTTACATTTTTCAAAGTTCACATTAGTGGTAGCATATAATATTTCTCTTTTTGTGCCTGGCTTATTTCGCGCAGCATTATGTCTTCAAGGTTCATCCATGTTGTCATATGTTTCACAAGATCGTTCCTTCTTACTGCCGCGTAGTATTCCATCGTGTGTATATACCACATTTTATTTATCCACTCATCTGTTGAAGGACATTTGGGTTGTTTCCATCTCATGGCAATTGTGAATAATGCTGCTATGAACATTGGCGTGCAGATATCTGTTCGTGTCACTGCTTTCCGATCTTCCGGGTATATACCGAGAAGTGCAATCGCTGGATCGAATGGTAGCTCTATATCTAGTTTTCTAAGGAACTGCCAGACTGACTTCCAGAGTGGCTGAACCATTATACAGTCCCACCAACAATGAATAAGAGTTCAAATTTCTCCACATCCCCTCCAGCATTTGTAGTTTCCTGTTTGTTTAATGGCAGCCATTCTAACCGGTGTTAGATGATATCTCATTGTGGTCTTAATTTGCATCTCTCTAATAGCTAGTGAAGCTGAACATTTTTTCATGTGTTTCTTGGCCATTTGTATTTCCTCTTCAGAGAACTGTCTTTTCATATCTTTTGCCCATTTTATAATTGGGCTGTCTGTACTATTGTCATTGAGTTGTAGGATTTCTTTGTATATGCAAGATATCAGTCTTTTGTCAGATACATGGTTTCCAAAAATTTTTTCCCATTGAGTTGGCTGCCTCTTTACCTTTTTGAGAAATTCCTTTGAGGTGCAAAAACTTCTAAGCTTGAGGAGTTCCCATTTATCTATTTTCTCTTTTGTTGCTTGTGCTTTGGGTGTAAAGTCTAGGAAGTGGCTGCCTAATACAAGGTCTTGAAGATGTTTTCCTACATTATCTTCTAGGAGTTTTATGGTACTTTCTTTTATATTGAGATCTTTGGTCCATTTTGAGTTAATTTTTGTGTAGGGGGTGAGGTAGGGGTCCTCTTTCATTTTTTGGATATGGATATCCAACTCTCCCAGCCCCATTTCTTGAAAAGACCATTATGGCTCAGTTCAGTGACTTTGGGGGCCTCATCAAAGATCAGTCGGCCATAGATCTGAGGGTCTATCTCCGAATTCTCAATTCGATTCCATTGATCTATATGTCTATCTTTGTGCCAGTACCATGCTGTTTTGGCAACTGTGGCTTTATAATAAGCTTCAAAGTCAGGGAGCGTAAGTCCTCCCACTTCGTTTTTCTTTTTTAGAGTGTCTTTAGCAATTTGAGGCATCTTCCCTTTCCAAATAAATTTGATAACTAGCTTTTCCAAGTCTGCAAAGTAGGTTGTTGGAATTTTGATTGGGATTGCATTGAATCTGTAGATGAGTTTGGGTAGAATTGACATCTTAATGACATTTAGCCTTCCTATCCATGAACATGGAATATTTTTCCATCTTTTAAGGTCCCCTTCTATTTCTTTTAGTAGAGTTATGTAGTTTTCTTTGTATAGGTCTTTTACATCTTTGGTTAAGTTTATTCCTAGGTACTTGATTTTTTTAGTTGCTATTGAAAATGGTATCTTTTTCTTGAGTGTCTCTTCAGTTTGTTCATTTCTAGCATATAGAAACATTACTGACTTATGTGCATTAATCTTGTATCCCGCTACTTTGCTAAATTTGTTTATTAGCTCTAGTAGCTGTATCGTTGATTTCTCAGGGTTTTCTAGATATAAGATCATATCATCTGCAAACAATGACAGTTTTACTTCTTCTTTTCCAATTTGGATGCCTTTTATTTCTTTGTCTTGCCGGATTGCCCTGGCTAGCACTTCCAGCACAATGTTGAATAACAGTGGTGACAGCGGGCATCCTTGTCTTGTTCCTGATCTTAGAGGGAAGGCTTTCAGTCTCTCACCATTGAGTACTATGCTGGCTGTGGGTTTTTCATATATGCTCTTTATCATGTTGAGGAAGTTTCCTTCAATTCCTACCTTTTGAAGTGTTTTTATCAAAAAGGGATGTTGGATTTTGTCAAATGCTTTTTCAGCATCTATTGAGATGATCAATTGATTTTTCCCTTTCGAGTTTTTAATGTGTTGTAATACATTGATTGTTTTTCTTATGTTGAACCATCCTTGCATGCCTGGAATGAACCCCACTTGGTCATGGTGTATGATTTTTTTAATGTGTCTTTGGATTCGATTTGCAAGTATTTTTTTGAGGATTTTTGCATCTATATTCATTAGGGAGATTGGCCGGTAGTTTTCCTTTTTTGTAACATCTTTGCCTGGTTTTGGTATTAGATTGATGTTAGCTTCATAAAATGAGTTAGGTAGTGTTCCATTTTCTTCAATGTTTTGAAAGAGTTTGAGTAAGATTGGTGTCAGTTCTTTCTGGAAAGTTTGGCAGAATTCCCCTGTGAAGCCATCTGGCCCTGGGCATTTATTTGTGGGAAGATTTTTGATGACTGATTGGATCTCTTTGCTTGTGATGGGTTGGTTGAGGTCTTCTATTTCTTCTCTGGTCAGTCTAGGTTGTTCATATGTTTCCAGGAAATTGTCCATTTCTTCTACATTATCCAGTTTGTTGCCATACAGTTGTTCATAATATCCTCTTATAATTTTTTTAATTTCTTCAGGATCTGCAGTTATGTCACCTTTTTCATTCATTATTTTGTTTATATGGGTCTTCTCTCTTTTTGATTTTGTCAGTCTAGCTAGGGGCTTGTCAATCTTGATGATCTTCTCAAAGAACCAACTTTTGGTGATATTTATCCACTCTATTGTTTTTTTGTTCTCTATGTCATTTATTTCTGCTTTAATCCTTGTTATTTCTTTTCTTGTACTTGGTTTAGGATTGGTTTGCTGTTCATTTTCTAGCTTCTTCAGTTGATCCATTAGTTCTTTGATTTTGGCTCTTTCTTCCTTTTTAATATATGCGTTTAGTGCTATAAATTTCACCTTTAGCACTGCTTTTGCTGCATCCCATAGGTTTTGGTATGTTGTGTTCTCATTTTCATTCGTCTCTATATATTTAGCAATTTCTCTTGCTATTTCTTCTTTAACCCACTGATTGTTTAGGAGTGTGTTGTTTAACCTCCAGGTATTTGTGAATTTTCTAAGTCTCTGATGGTTATTGACTTCTAATTGTATTCCATTGTGGTCAGAGAATGTGCTTTGAATAATTTCAATCTTTTTAAATTTATTGAGGCTTGTTTTATGTCCCAGCATATGATCTATTCTGGAGAAAGTTCCGTGAGCACTAGAAAAGTATGTGTATCCTGGTGATTTGGGATGTAATGTCCTGTAGATGTCTGTTAAATCTAATTCATTTATCAGATTGTTTAGGTTTTCAATTTCCTTATTGGTCTTCTGTCTGGTTGATCTATCTATAGGAGAGAGTGATGTGTTGAAGTCTCCCACAATTATTGTGGAAACATCAATTGCTTCCTTTAGTTTTGCCAGTGTTTCTCTCATGTATTTTGTGGCACCTTGATTGGGTGCATAGACATTTACGATTGTTATTTCTTCTTGCTGAATTGCCACTTTTATTAGTATGTAGTGGCCTTCTTTGTCTCTCAAAACATCCCTGCATTTGAAGTCTATTTTATCTGAGATTAATATTGCTACACCTGCTTTCTTTTGGCTGTGGCTTGCATGAAATATTTTTTTCCATCCTTTCACTTTCAGTTTCTTTGTGTCCCTGTGTCTAAGATGAGTCTCTTGTATGCAACATATTGATGGTTCATTTTTTTTGATCCATTCTGCGAATCTATATCTTTTAATTGGGGAGTTTAATCCATTTACATTCAACGTTAAAACCGTGAAGGCATTTCTTGAATCGGCCATCTTATCCTTTGGTTTATGTTTGCCTTATTTTTCCCTCTCTCTATTAATATCCTTTATTGTACCCATACTGAATCTCTTTAGTACTGAACCTTTCTCCAAGTCTCTTTGTCCTGTCTTTGTTTCTCTGTCTGTAGGGCTCCCTTTAGTATCTCCAGTAGGGCAGGTCTCTTGTTAGCAAATTCTCTCAGCATTTGTTTGTCTGTGAAAAATTTAAGCTCTCCCTCAAATTTGAAGGAGAGCTTTGCTGGATAAAGTATTCTTGGCTGGAAATTTTTCTCACTCAGAATTTTAAATATATCGTGCCACTGCCTTCTTGCCTCCATGGTGGCTGCTGAGTAGTCACTACTTAGTCTTATGCTGTTTCCTTTGTATGTGGTGAATTGCTTTTCTCTTGCTGCTTTCAGAACTTGCTCCTTCTCTTCTGTGTTTGACAGTGTGATCAGTATATGTCTCAGAGTGGGTTTATTTGGATTTATTCTATTTGGAGTTCGCTGAGCATTTATGATTTGTGTATTTATGTTGTTTAGAAGATTTGGGAAGTTTTCCCCAACAATTTCTTTGAATACTCTTCCTAGACCTTTACCCTTTTCTTCCCCTTCTGGGACACCAATGAGTCTTATATTTGGACGTTTCATATTATCTATCATATCCCTGAGGTCCATTTCGATTTTTTCAATTTTTTCCCCATTCTTTCTTTTATGCTTTCATTTTCCATTCTGTCATCTTCCAGGTCACTGATTCGTTGTTCAACTTCCTCTAGTCTTGTACTATGAGTGTCCAGAATCTTTTTAATTTGGTCAACAGTTTCTTTAATTTCCATAAGATCATCCATTTTTTTATTTAGTCTTGCAATGTCTTCTTTATGCTCTTCTAGAGTCTTCTTGATTTCCTTTGTCTCCCGTACTATGGTCTCATTGTTCATCTTTAGTTCTTTGAGTAGCTGCTCTAGGTGCTGTGTCTCTTCTGGTCTTTTGATTTGGGTGCTTGGGCTTGGGTTATCCATATCGTCTGGTTTTTTCATATGCTTTATAATTTTCTGTTGTTTTTGGCCTCGTGGCATTTGCTGAACTTGATAGGGTTCTTTTAGGGTTTGTAGACCTATTGAAGTCCTTATCTCTAATTTATCAGATCTACAGCTTCGTGGAGTACACTTTCTCTAACTAACCAGCAGGTGGCGTCCACGAGCCACCTGTTCTCCACAAGCCAGTTCTCCCCTGCTTAGCCTTTTTTTTGGTGAGTGGGGGGAGTGAGTCTTGTGGGGCCCAATTGGTGTACCAAGCTTGCGTGTGTAGTTGGTGTTGCCTGCCCTGTATGTGGGGCGTGTTTCTGGGCAGTCGGGGTGGGGGGGTGGCCCTAACAATCAAATCTCCCTGGTGATCCTAGAGTTTTATAGCTGCTGCAATAGTCCAATCCTTCAGTTCACTCCTGCCACAGTTTGTCTCTGCCACTGACCCACAAGTCCTTGGTATTGGCGTATGGCTCCTGAGACTTGCAAGTGAGCCCCTCTTCCAGGCCGTGCACCCCGGGTCCTCTGTTGAGGGATGACTGTGCTATGTCACAGGTGAGTGCCGTCCCCCCAGGGCAGTTCTGGGCTGCTGGGCTGTGTAGGGAGGCTCCCAGTCTGCTCAAATGATGGCTGAGTGGGGCTTTGTTAATTCACACTGCTCCACCTTCCCAACTCTGGGACAATCAGCTGAGGTTGCAGGGAAGGCTAATGTCCACGCCCAGTTTTGTGGTGTGTGCCTGTTATTTGAAGCACTTCCGTCACACTGGGTTGTCTGGGGCAGCTCTGGGCTATGGGGCTGGCGATGGGCAGGAGTGTTTCCTGTCCACCAGGATGGTGGCTGTGAGCGGACACCCCCCTTTTCTTGGGAAGTTGTGGTGTTTAGTGAATTTTCTCAGCCACTGGATTATTGCCTTTTGTCTCAGAGCTCTCTTAGTTCTGCTCTTGACTTGAGGTGCCCAAATTGCAATTCTTTGAAGCTTTCTGTATTGGGCTTCTTAGAGTAATTGTTTTAGAAAAAGAAAAAAGGATTAAAAAAAAAAAAAAGGGGGCCCTCCTCAGAAATCTAATGGGTCATTGAAATGCTAATAGACAAAGCAACCAGGGCCATTAAGGAAAGGTCCACAGGGCAGAGAGATCAGCTTTTCTTCAGGATTTGCATGTGCGCCTCAAGGCCTGAGCTCCACCCTTCCCCTTTCTGTGTTCACCAGAACTCCAAAAATCCTCTGCTTTTATTTTGAAGTTTTTCGTGTTTTTTTTTTTTTTTTTTCTATGCCTGTCTCCTCTCTGCTGGGCTGGCAGCTCTCAGATTCTCTGGTGTCTGGTCTCAGTCTATCTATGGTTGGAGTTTAAATCAGTAGAATGAGTTTCCGGGAAGGGCTGCCACTGCAGTTCTCCCTTCTCCTTCCCGGAGCTGACAGCCCCTCCTCCCACGGGACTGAGCCTGGCAGGGAGGGGCGCGGGTCCCCTGGCCGCAAAAACTTACAGATTTCGCTGATCTCAGCAGTTCGACATTTTCATGAGTGTTGTATGAAGTATGCCCAAAGACAGATTGCTCTGTGGTGTCCAGTCCACGCAGTTCCTGGCTTCTTACCTACTTTCCTGGAGGAGTAACTAAAACTTACAGCTCACCAGTCTGCCATCTTGCCCCGCCTCTCCAAATGCATCGGAAACTTTCTTTTGAATGTCCACATGAGTAAACCAAAGCTTATTAAACAGCAGAATTTATATTCATCCACATATCTTCTTCTGTAGGGGATCTCATTTAATACGCAAGTTAGAGTCTTGTCAGCAGCCTGGTCAAATGGCCAGGGTAAATAACAGACCTGAGTCAGCGAAAATGCTGCTAGGTGGTCTAAAAATAATTCATTTACCCCCACCTTCAGCCAGTACCTTAGTACCAATAATACATTTATAAGTGGGGCCATAAAATGTAGGTTGGTAGAGGCCTGAAGGGGTCCACCAATAATTGAGCTGTTTCAAAGGTCCCATTGGTGGAAGTCTTCACCCTAAAACCTGACACCATCATCCCTTCCCCTGTATCTTGCTGACAGGGGTGGTCAGAATCATAGTCACCTGTGACCAGTATCTAAAGTACCTGCTTAGATTTGCTCTGATCATGGATACCACTGACCTTCAGTTGTCCCATTATTGGAGGGCCTTGGGCAATGACTATGGAATTCCTCCACTGAACTATTTCAAATTACTCATTTAGCTTGTTAAACCGGCCCAGTGAGCAAGCTCTATCAGGTGGTCTGGGCCTAAAGATACCATCCAATGACCCCTTCTGAACCACAATTCTTATATGCACCATCCACTTGTTCTTTCCAAGAATGTCCCACAGCCTCTACTAGCATTTCTCCAGACCTATTGGCTGGCTGGAAATATGCCTCCATATGATCCACCACATTTTGACAGTGACCATTGAATTCAGGTAGCATCCATTGGTGAAGTGTTCTATGAGAAACTCAAATTCTTGATAATGATTTACTAGCATCTCTCCAGAATGCCTTGCAGCCTATGTTAGTACCCCCAATGGGTACCCCACAGGATCTAAAGTCATTCTGCTTTTCCAGTATGGCATTATGCTTAATTTACTACTCTGAACCCTTTGTCACTGTTATCAAGAATGAAGCTAACCTTTCAGGCATCAAAGGTAGCTGCAAAAAGAGTCAAAGAGAAAATGAAAGTAAGAGTGTGGCCTTTAACAATTTACTAAGTTAGCATAAGTTACAGGATAACCTGAAGAAAGACACCAACTCACAATGGTTCTTTTTCCCTGTGCAACAGTACCACCAACATAGTGTCAGATGGATCAGCACAGACATGGTGTAATCTCACCACTGAGGGAGCACTGAACAAAATGTTCCTGCACTCTTTTGGATCCAATGGCCAAGAGTTTAAATACTGAGTACTTAGAATGGAGAAAGTATCCTCAAGTTCTCTACCACCTCCTTGCAGTAAGGAGATATTAGAAGAGGAGCCTGAGGAAGGCCTCCACTGTGGGTCACTGATATGGAGTACTCCTTACGGAGGTACTTCAGCTAGGAATTGTATATGCACAACACCATTATTCGCCAGGGGTACTTGAGTCCTGTCTACAATTCCTATCTGAGACAACAGTGCTCCAGCTGTGCACCAATTCTGATATGGGGAAGTCAGCTTTCCTTTATGTGGCCAGTCAGGTAAATTCTTGTAATTGCCTATGGTCAGGAATGAATAAACACATGGAACTTTATCAGGAGATTGACTCCTCAGAGGCAATGAATATTGAGAAAATTAGAATCAGCATATTTCAGAAATTAGGGACAAATATTCAATATTTTGACAGTAACCTCAAGAGAATGAAAAATATTAATGTAAAGAGAATGATAAATATTAATGAATTGTTGATTTTGTGGAATGGAGTTTACTACTAAATTTAATCTGTATTTTGAAGACTACTGTGGCTATATATATAAAAAATATATATTTAATTTTAAGGAAGAATATATTATATTTCAAATCACATTTCAAGTTAAAAACATAGTTTTGTGCTGATGTGAACACTGAGAATCCAATAAGTTTGCTTTTTCCCTTCTGGATTCAAGAAATTTTCTTCCACTATACAGTTAACCACTCTTCTGATTGTAAACTCACAGTCATAGCACAAGTTTTGGCAAATTAATAAATAGAGCTGAGTTTGGACCACAATTCAATATATGGGATACCCCTTCTGAGATGCAATGCCCCTGCTAAGATAGGTCAATATTGCCACAATTCATTACAGCCAATAGTGTCATGTGATGGTTTTTTTGCCTATCAATTGTGAGGAAAAGTAAGAATTATGGATTTCAGAGCTAATATATGTGCATATCATTGCAATATCTTTAAATGAGATATTATTGGTTCTCATGCTGCTCCAATAGCCTGGGCATAGAATTTGTGTGGTGTGGAGTAAAGCCATAGCCAATAAAAAAGGGACATATGGCACGAGTTGAAAATAAATTGTGTGAATCAACACAAATACTTAAGGGATTTTTTTGTCATGGCAGCATAACATGGTTGTAGCTGACTGAAACAATATCAGATTTCCAAAGAAGTTTTACCAAGTTCTATACACAAAATATTAATATATATATATTTCCTTTGCTCCATGTCCTCATCTACAATTTGTGTTTCCAGTTTTACTTTTTACAATTTACTGCATTTGTAGCAGTACCTCATTATTATTATACATTTTAGTTTCCTTTGGTGATAATGGATAAATGAAGTATCTGTGATTCTCCTTCTATGAAAGTCCTTTTTAACAGTATTATGAGTTATATTTGTTTTTCCTTGCTTTTTGGTTTACATTTTTGTGCTTTATGGTTGACCCTAGAAAGAAAATCTTCATCTTAGTGTAATCAAATTCACAAGCACATTTCCATTGTTTGAATTTATATGTCATTTTCCCCTCCATTTCCTCCTCTTTTTAAGAAATTATTTCCACTCTTTAAGGTTCAGAATATTTTCCCAAATATTATGCTATTGTTTGTCACATTTTATTCTTCCATTTGCTTTCAGTTTCTTTGCATATGTTCAGAAATATGAATACAATTTTAGTTTTCAAATAATTTCACCCAATTCACTGAATTATACATGCCATTTCAAAGCAGTGCAGTATGGTTTTTGTAATTGTTGAATCTTCAATATTTATTGTTTATTCTATCACATTGCTTGTATACTTCTGCTCACATACCATAATGTTTAATTACTATTATTTTATAGCAAGACTAAATATGTGTTAGGAAAACCCTTCTACTTTTCTTTCCTTTTAGAAGCTTAGGTTGTTTGGGATATCTGTGAATACTTGTGGACAATTTGTCAAATTCTAAAGAAAAATATATGCTAAGATTTTTATACCACTGTCATTTTATAAGTTAATATACTTGACTATTTTATGATACTGAGTCATCCAATCAATAAATGTGGACAAACTCTCATTTGTTTAGCTCTTTAATATCTCTCCATGAAATTTTTGTTTTTCTCATTAACATCTTTTATATCACAACTACATATATATATATATATATATATATATATATATATATATATAGCATTCTATATTCAATTACTTTATTAAAATCCATTTTATGTGAATTTGTACTATTTAGGGTATTTATTTATTCACTTTATTGCAGCCAATTTTCTTCTTAAAGACTTTTAAGTAATACATTTTTAAAATTGATTTTATTATACTTATTGATCACTTTATATTTAATCTGCTGCTAATGCAAATTTTTTAAAAATTAGATTCTTACATATTTTCTTGCCTATTATTACCTCACTATGTTGCATGATAAACAACAAAATGAGTATTTCATCAAGATAGATATACCTTCGGCAAACAAGGCATAATCATATCATGTATAAGATAACATCATATAAGTTAGGATGTAATACAATATTAATATATTTAACTGCCTAATGTTAAACCATTTATACTTCTTAGATAAATACTGTTTGCTTATGAAATATGGTATTTTTATATCACTCATATTTTATAAAATCTTTACAAAATTGCTAATTTATGAAATCCCTAATTTTTTGAATATATTCTATTCTACTATATTGAAATCCATTTTTTTCCACCAAACTACCTTCCAAATCTTCCTAGCCTCTTTTTTGAATTTGCAATATTACATTTTATGCCTTATTTGCATCCATAAGGTTAATATCTCCTTCCATAAGTCTTTGAAATGGATCTCTAATAATAATTGTATTTGTGTAGTATGCTCAGAAAGTATATGTGCTTATTCAGGAGATGAATACTTGATATTTCTGACATTTTTCATCCTCCTATCACATTCATATTTTCCTGAGTATGATATTCTATTTAAGATTTATTTATCTTTTATGTCTGAATCATCATGCTCAATTGTTTAGTATTTTAAAAAATCTTTTCTGTATGACATTTCAAATGGAAGAATAAGATTCTCTTAAAAGCATAGAGTCAATATTTATTTATGATATTCTTTCCTCCAATTTCTGTGTTTTCTTATGTTTTCCAGACATTGGAATTCTTTGTTCAGAACTCTTTGTAAAATAGTTTTGTTTTTCCCTTTAGATCTTTAAATTTTCTCTGAAAATGTTCCTATACTTCACTTAATTTATTTTGTTAAACATATTTTTAAGGCCTGGGAAATGTACAATTTACTCTTTTTTAAATTCATTTTATTGAGATATATTCACATATCATGCAGTCAAAACAAACAAAGCATACATTCAATTGTTTATAGTACCATTATATGGTTGTGCATTCATCTCCAAAATTAATTTTTGACATTTTCATTACCACACACACACAAATAGTAAGAATAAAAATTAAAGTGGAAAAGAGCAATTAAACTAAAAAAGAACACTGAGTGTCTTTTTGTTTGTTTTTTGTTCTTTTTCTTTCCCCCATTTTTCTACTCATTCATCCATAAACTAGACAAAGGGGAGTGTGGTCCATATGGCTTTCCCAATTATATTGTCACCCCTCATAAGCTACATTTTTATACAATCATCTTCAATATTCATGGGTTCTGGGTTGTAGTTTGATAGTTTCAGATATCTATTGCTAGCTATTCCAATTCTTTAGAACCTAAAAAGGGTTGTCTATATTGTGCATAAGAGTGCCCACCAGAGTGAGATCTCAGCTCCTTTTGGAATCTCTCAGCCATTGCAGATCATTTCTTTTCACATCCCCCTTTTGGTCAAGAAGATTTTCTCCATCCTATGATGGTGGGTCTAGATGTCTCTCTGGGCATCATATTCAACATTACCAGGGAAATTCACTCCCCTCATTGTCATATCCCATGTAGTGGGGAGGGCAGTGATTTCACTTGCTAACTTGGCTTAGCTAAAGAGAGAGGGCTACATCTGAGCAACAAAGAGGCATTTGGGAGGAGGCTCTTAGGCACAATTGTAGGGAGGCCTAGCCTCTCCTTTGCAGCAACAGTCTTCTCAAGGGCAAGTCCTGTGGTAGAGGGCTCAGCTCATCAAACCACCAGTGCCCTATGTCTGTGAGCACATCAGCAACAATTGAGGTGGGGAAGCCCAATATACCTGCATACTCCACCAGCTCCTCAAGTGGGCTCTGCATATTTTTTCAATTGTTTTTTAGTTAATTCTTTTTTTAATCAGCTATATAAAAATTTTTTAAAAACATACAATTAAAAAACCATTTCAAACCAACCATTACAAAGGAGTAAAAAAAAGACAACTAACCTAACTACCTTACTTCCAACATGTTCCTTCTCCACCCCAAGAAAGTAACCTAACATAGCAACATTTCTGTGAACTTGTTCCTACCTTACCCATCAGAAATTAACAGACCATAGTAATTCCTGTGCATTCCTAGAATGTTAAATTTACCATGATAGCTTATCTGTTCTTATTGGGTTATAATTCACCCTTCCTTAATTGCTATCACTAGTTCCCCTGCATTCTACATTACCAACCATTTGTTTTACATATTTCAATGTTCACATTAGTGACAGCATATTATATTTCTCTTTTGTGTGCCTGGCTTATTTCACTCAGCATTGCGTCTTCAAGGTTCATCCACATTGTCATATGTTTCATGACATTGTTCCTTCTTCCAGCTGTTTAATATTCCATCATGTGTATGTACCACATTTTATTTATGCACTCAACTGTTGAAGGACATTTGGGTTCTTTCCATCTCTTGGCATTTGTGAATAACGCTGCTATGAACATTGGCATGCAGATATCTGTTCACGACACTGCTTTCAGTTTTTCTGGGTATATACCAAGAAGTGCAATCACTGGATCAAAGGGTAACACTATGTTTAGTTTTCTAAGGAACTGCCAGACTGACTTCCAGAGTGGCTGAACCATTGTACAGTCCCACAAACAATGAATAAGAGTTCCAATTTCTCTGCATCCTCTCTGGCATTTGAAGTTTCCTGTTTGTTTAATGGCAGCCATTCTAATTGGTGTGAGATGGTATCTCATTGTGGTCTTAACTTAAATTTCTCTAATAGCTAATGAAGCTGAACATTCTCTTATGTATTTCCTCACCATTTGTACTTCCTCTTCAGAGAACTGTCTTTGAGCTGTCTGTTTGATTGTCATGAGTTGCAGGATTTCTTTATATATGCTAGATATGAGTCTTTTGTCAGATACATGGTCTCCAAAATTTTTTCCCATTGAGTTGGCTGCCTCTTCACCTTTTTGACAAATTCCTTTGAGGTACAGGAACTTCTAAGCTTGAGGAGTTCCCACTTATCTATTTTTTCTTTCATTGCTTGTGCTTTGGGTGTAAAGTCTAGGAAGTGGCCACCTAATACAAGGTATGGAAGATGTTTCCCTACATTATCTTCTAGGAGTTTTATGGTACTGTCTTTTATATTGAGATCTTTGACCCACTTTGAGTTAATTTTTGTTTAGGGTGTGATGTAGGGGTCCTCTTTCATTTTTTTTTGGATATGGATATCCAACTCCTTCAACCCCATTTGTTGAAAAGACTATTATGTCCCAGTTCAATGGCTTTGGGGGCCTTATCAAAGATCAGTCACCATAGATCTGGGAGTCTGTCTCTGAATTCTCAATTTGATTCCATTGATCAATATGTCTATATTTGTGCAAGTATCATACTGTTTTGACAACTGTGGCTTTATAATAAGCCTCAGAGTAAGGGAGTGTAAGTCCTCCCACCTTGTTTTCCTTCTTTAGAGTGTCTTTAGCAATTCAAGGCTTCTTCCCTTTCAAAATATATTTGATTACTAGCTCTTCCAAGTCTGCAAAGTAGGTTGTTGGAATTTTGATTGGGATTGCATTGAATCTCTACATGAGTTTGGGTAGAATTAACATCTTGATAATGTTTAGCTTTCCTATCTATAAACAAGGAATATTTTTCAATCTTCTAAGGTCCCCTTCTAATTCTTTAATAGAGGTATGTAGTTTTCTTTGTGTAGGTCTTTTGCACCTTTGGTTAAATTTATTCCTAGGTAGTGGATTTTTTTAGTTGCTATTGAAAATGGTATCTTTTTCTTGAGTGTCTCTCCAATTTATTCATTTCTAGCATATAGAAACATTACTGACTCATGTGCACTAATCTTGTATCTCACTACTTTGCTAAATTTGTTTATTAGCTCTAGTAGCTTTATCATCAATTTCTCAGGGTTTTACAGATATAAGATCATATCATCTACAAACAATGACAGTTTCACTTCTTCCTTTCCAACTTGGATGCCTTTTATTTCTTTGTCTGCCAGACTACCCTGGCTAGCACTTCCAGAACAAAGTTGAATAACAGTGGTGACAGCAGGCATAATTTCTTGTTCCTCATCTTAGAAGGGGAGCTTTCAGTCTCTCATCATTGAGTACTATGCTGGCAGTGGGCTTTTCATATATGCTCTTTATCATATTGAGGAAGTTTTCTTCAATTCCTACCCTTTGAAGTGTTTTTATCAAAAAAGGATGTTGGATTTTGTCAAATGCTTTTTTAGCATCTATTGAGATTATAATTTTTTTCTATTTTGATTTATTAATGTGTTGTAATACATTGATTGATTTTCTTATGTTGAACCATCCTTGCATCCCTGGAATGAACCCCACTTGGTCATGGTGTATGATTTTTTTAATGTGTCTTTGGATTTGATTTGCAGTATTTTGTTGAGAATTTTTGCATCTATATTCATTAGAGATATGCTAGTAGTTTTCCTTTTTTGTAGCATCTTTGCCTGGTTTTGGTATCAGATTGATGTTAGCTTCATAAAATGAGTTAGGTAGTGTTCCATTTTCTTCAATGTTTTGAAAGAGTTTGAGTAAGATTGGTGTCAGTTCTTTCTGGAAAGTTTGGTAGAATTCCCCTGTGAAGCCATCTGGCCCTGGGCATTTATTTGTGGGAAGATTTTTGATGACTGATTGGATCTCTTTGCTTGTGATGGGTTGGTTGAGGTCTTCTATTTCTTCTCTGGTCAGTCTAGGTTGTTCATATGTTTCCAGGAAATTGTCCATTTCTTCTACATTATCCAGTTTGTTGCCATACAGTTGTTCATAATATCCTCTTATAATTTTTTTAATTTCTTCAGGATCTGCAGTTATGTCACCTTTTTCATTCATTATTTTCTTTATATGGGTCTTCTCTCTTTTTGATTTTGTCAGTCTAGCTAGGGGCTTGTCAATCTTGTTGATCTTCTCAAAGAACCAACTTTTGGTGATATTTATCCTCTCTATTGTTTTTTTGTTCTCTATGTCATTTATTTCTTCTTTAATCCTTGTTATTTCTTTTTTTTATACTTGGTTTAGGATTGGTTTACTGTTTATTTTCTAGCTTCTTCTGTTGATCCATTAGTTCTTTGACTTTGGCTCTTTCTTCCTTTTCAATGTATGCATTTAGTGCTATAAATTTCCTCCTAAGTACCACTTTTGTTGCATCCCATAAGTTTTAGTATGTTGTGATCTCATTTTCATTCATTTCTATATATTTAGCAATTTCTCTTGCTATTTCTTCTTTAACCACTGATTCCTTAGGAGCATGTTGTTTAACCTCCAGGTGTTTCTGAATTTTCTAAGTCTCTGATGGTTATTGGCTTCTAACTTTATTCCATTGTGGTCAGAGAATTTGCTTTGAATAATTTTAACTTTTTAAATTTATTGAGTCTTGTTTTATGTCCCAGCACATGATCTACTCTGGAGAAAGTTCCATGAGCACTAGAGAAGAATGCGTATCCTGGTGATTTGGGATGTAATAATTTATATTGTCTGTTAAATCCAATTCATTTATCAGATTGTTTTGGTTTTCAATTTCCTTATTGGTCTTCTCTCTGGTTGATCTGTCTGTAGGAGAGAGTTATGTTGAAGAATCCCACATTGTGGAAACATCAATTGCTTCCTGTAGTTTTGCCAGTGTTTGTCTCATGTATTTTATGGCAACTTGATTGGGTGCATAAACATTTATGATTGTTATTTCTTCTTGTTGAATTGCCACTTTTATTACTATGTACCGGCCTTCTTTGTTTCTCCTAACATCCTTGCATTTAAAGTCTATTTTATCTGAGATTAATATTGCTACTCCTACTTTCTTTTGGCTGTAGCTTGCATGAAATATTTTTCCATCCTTTCTCTTTCAATTTCTTTGTGTCCCTGTGTCTTAGATGAGTCTCTTTTATGCAACATACTGATGGTTCATTCGTTTTGATCCATTCTGCCAGTCTATATCTTTTGATTGGGGAGTTTAATCCATTTACATTCAACATTATTACAGTGAAGGCATTTCTTGAATCACCTATCTTATTCTTGGTTTATGTTTGTCAGATATATTTTTTCCCTCTCTCTCTCTTAATGTCCTTTAACATATCCATGCTGAATCTCTTTAGTTCTGAACCTTTCTCCATATCTCTCTCCCTTTTCTTTGTTTTTCTGTCAGTAGTTCTCCCTTTAGTATCTCAAGTAGGGCAGGTCTCTTGTTAGGAAATTCTCTCAGCATTTGCCTGTCTGTGAAAAATTTAAGCTCTCCCTCAAATTTGAAGGAGCTCTTTGCTGGATAAATTATTCCTGGTTGGAAATTTTTCTCTCTCAGAATTTTAAATATGTCATGCTACTGCCTTTTTGCCTCCCTGGTGGCTACTGAGTAGTCACTACTTAGTCTTATGCTGTTTCCTTTGCATGTGGTGACTTGCTTTTCTTTTGCCATTTTCAGAACTTGCTCCTTCTCTTCCAAATTTGACAGTGTTCTAGTTTGCTAATGCTGCAGAATGCAAAACACCAGAGATGGATTGGCTTTTATAAAAAGGGGGTTTATTTGGCTACACAGTTACAGTCTTAAGGCCATAAAGTGTCCAAGGTAACACATCAGTAATTGGGTACCTTCACTGGAGAATGGCCAATGGTGTCCAGAAAAGCTCTGTTAGCTGGGAAGCCATGTGGCTGGCATCTGCTCCAAAGTTCTGGTTTCAAAATGGCTTTCTGCCAGGACATTCCTCTCTAGCAAGCTTTCTCCTCTTCAAAACGTCACTCACAGCTGCACTGAGTTCCTTCTATTTGAGTCAGCTCATTTATATGGCTCCACTGATCAAGGCCCAACCTGAATGGGTGGGGCCATGCCTCCATGGGAATATCTCATCAGAGTCATCACCCACAGTTGGGTGGGACACATTCCAAGCAAATCTAATCAGCACCAAAATGTCTGCCCCACAAGACTACATCAAAGATAATGGCATTTGGGGGACACAATACATTCAATCTGACACATTCCACCCCCTGGACCCCGAAATGACATTATCTTTCCAAGTACAAAATACATTCATTCCATCACAATATCACAAAAGCTTAAATCATTTCAGTAACAAAAGTTAAGTATAAGATCCTATCAAAATCAATTACAGGCTTGGTGGGTCCTAAGGCATAATTCTCCTTTAGCTTTGGATCTGTGGACTTAGAACATGTTATGTGCTTCCAATACACAAAGGAGAGACATTCATAGGATAAACATTCCCATTGCTATAAGGAGAACGATTGAGGAAAACAGGGTTAACAGGACCAAAACAGTTCTTAAAACCTGCAGGACAAACTCCATTAGATTTCAAAGTCTGAGAGTCATTAACAAAGCAAGGTTGCATCCTTGGAGCTTGAGAGAGCAGGAGCCTAACCCTTCCTAAGGGCGTTTGTGGCAGCCCTTTCCTCTCCAAACACTTGCGTGAGTGCTCCAACATATCCACACATTAGGGACTCCACCTTCTCAGCCCCACCCTCCTCAAACATTGGGGCAGCTCTTGGATTCCCTTCCATCTCTGGGGCACATGCTCAGCTCCTTCAGAACAGTGTGGTGGCATCCAGGCTCTCCCCAATTCCCCAGGAATGTGCTCCACCCTCTTTGGGACCTCAGGTGACAAAACTCTTCCAGAACATTGAGGTGGAAGGCCCGCCCTCGACCTCCAGGGCAAACTCACCCTTTCCATGCATGTGGGCCACTCCACTCTCTCAGGCCAAGACCTCTTGACTCCAGACCTCAACCTCCATGGCTCTGTCTTTGAAGAGATTTTTCTTTCAGTTTGTTCCTTGTCTGTCTTCTCCAGTCCAGACTGGCAATGGCTCTGTCTGTAAAGATCTCACCAAAATTCTGTTGGCTTCACATGAAGCATGCAGGGGTCAAAGCCATCAGACAATTGGACTTTCCACAAATCCTTTCTGGATAATTCCATCTCCATGGTGGCTGGGTTCCATGTTTGGTTACATCCTCACATTAGGCTGTAGCTTCTGGGATTCCACCCTCTGGAACCTCATAATTTTCCAAGCCATCAGCTTCTGGTTTCTTTGAATGGAAGAGTTCAGTTCTAAGTTTGTCTCTCTCTGCTCGCATTTTACTATAAGCTGCAAGAAGAAGCCAGGGTACATCCTCCACATGTAGTCTTGAGATCTCCTCAGGTAAATATTCCAGGTTGTCACTTTCAAATTCTTCCTTCCATCTGAAACCAGGGCTCAATTTTGCCAAATTCTGTGCCACTTTAAAATAATGATCACCTTTCTTCCAGTTTGCAAAAACACATTCATCCTTTCTGCTTAAGTCTTCATCAGAAGTATCTTTAGAGTCCATATTTCCATAAACTGTCTCTTTAAGCAGTTTTGGTCTTTTCTATCAAGCTCCTCCCAATTCTTCCAGAATATTCCCTTTATCCATTTAAAAAGCCATTCCAACATGTTTGGTATTTGCAAACACAGCAGCAAAAGCACCCCACTTCTGGTACCAAAATCTGTTCTAGTTTGCTAATGCTGCAGAATGCAAAACACCAGAGATGGATTGGCTTTTATAAAAAGGGGGTTTATTTGGTTTCACAGTTACAGTCTTAAGGCCATAAAGTGTCCAAGGTAACACATCAGTAACTGGGTACCTTCACTGGAGGATGGCCAATGGCATCTGGAAAACCTCTGTTAGCTGGGAAGGCACGTGGCTGGTGTCTGCTCCAAAGTTCTGGCTTCAAAATGGCTTTCTCCCAGGACATTCCTCTCCAGCAAGCAAGCTCCTCTTCAAAATATCACTCACAGCTGCACTGAGTTCCTTCTTTTTGAGTCAGCTCATTTATATGGCTCCACTGATCAAGACCCACCCTGAATGGATGGGGCCATGCCTCCATGGGAATATCTCATCAGAGTCATCACCCACAGCTGGGTGGGACACATTCCAAGCAAATCTTAGCACCAAAATGTCTGCCCCACAAGACTACATCAAAGATAATGGCATTTGGGGGACACAATACATTCAAACTGGCACAGTGTGTCTCAGAGTGGATTTATTTGGATTTATTCTATTTGGAGTTCACTGGGCATTTATGATTTGTGTATTTTTGGTGTTTAGAAGATTTTGGTGTTTTTCCCCAGCAATTTATTTGAATACTCTTCCTAGACTTTTACCCTTCTCTTCTCCTTCTGGAACACCAATGTGTCCTATATTTGGGTGTTTTATATAATCTATCATATCCCAGAGGTATATTTTGATTTTTTTCTGTTTTTCCACCAGTCTTTCTTTTGTTCTTTCATTTCCATTCTGTCATCCTCCAGGTCACTTATTCACTGCTCAGCTTCCTCTATTCTTGTACTATGAGTTTCCAGAATCTTTTTAATTTGGTCAACCATTTCTTTTATTTCCATAACATCATCTAATTTTTATTTAACCTTGCAATTTCTTCTTATTCTCTTCTAGGGTCTTAGTCATGTCCTTTATATCCTGTGTCATGCTTCCATTATTCATCTTTAGTTCTTTGATTAATTGCTCCAAGTAATGTGTCTCCTCTAATCTTTTGATTTGTGTTTTTGGGCTTGGGTTATCATTATCGTGTTTTTTTTTTCACATGGTTTAAACTTTTCTGTTGTTTTTGGCCTCTTGGCATTTGTTTAACTTGATAGGGTTCTTTTAGGATATGTAGTCTGATTCAAACCATTATCTCTAATTTGTCAGATCTACAGCTTCATGGAGTACAACTTAACTAACCAGCAGCTGGCATCTGCAACCACCTATTCCTCCCAAGCCTGTACTCCCCCACTTTGTCTTTGTGGTGAGTGGAGGAGTGAGGCTTGTGGGGTCCAATTGGTGCATGAAGCTTGTGTGTGTGGTTGGTGTTACCTGCCCTGCGTATGGGGTGTGTGTTTAGGTGTTTAGGGAGTGGGGTTGCCTTTAACAATCAAATCTCTCAGGTATTCTTGGAGATTTAAAGCTGTTGCAATAGTCTAATCCTTCAATTCGGTCTTGCCATAGTTTGTCTCTGCCACTGATCCACAAGTCCTTAGTATTGGCTTATGGTCCCTGGGACTTCTGACTGGGTCCCTCTTGCAATCCATGCACTCCTTGGTCTTCTGCTGAGGAAGGACTGTGCTATGTCACAGGTGAGTGCTGTCCACCAAGGGAAGTTCTGGGCTGCAGGGCTATGTAGGGGCATTCCAAGTCTGCTGATAGGATGGCTGAATGGGGCATGTTAATTTCCCCATTGTCACAAAGCTCTGCCTTCCCAGCTCTGGGACAATTAGCTGAGGGAGTGGGAAAGGCTATTGTCCATGCCTGATATTGTGGTGTGTGTGTATTTTGGAAACACTTCCTTCACACTGGGTTGTTTGAGGCAGCTCTGGGCTATGGCACTGGGGCCAGGCAGGAGCATTCCCTGCCCACTGGTAAGATGGCTGCAAGAGGATGCCATCCTTTTCTTGGGAAGTTGTGGTGTTTAGTGAATTTTCTCAGCCACTGGACTTATTGCCTTGTGTCTCAGATCTCTCAGATCTGCTGTTGTCTGGGCCAAATTGCAAATCTTTGAAGCTTTCTCTAATGGGCTTCTTAGAGTAATTGTTTTAGAAAAAGATAAAAAGATAAAAAAAGAAGGGTCCTCCTTGCAGATCTAATGGGTTATTGAAATGCTAAAAGACAAGGAGATTAGAGACATTAAGGAACAATCAGGAAAGCAGAGAAACTGGCTCTTCAGACAAGGAAACTAGGCTTCCAGATTTGCAAATGAACCTGACTCTGCTTGAGCCCTGTCCTTCCCTGTTCAATTTTCACCAGAACCCCAAAAAATCTCTGCTTCTATTTTTGTGTTTTCCTTGCTGTTTTTGCTAGCCCTATCTCCTCTCTGCTGGGCTGACTGCTCCCAGATACTGCAGTGTCTGGTCTATGTTTGGAGTTTGGATCAGCCACCTGAGATTTCAATAAGACCCACAACTGAACTTCTCCCTCCTTATTCCCAGCATGGATAGCCCCTCCTGAGCCTGGCAGGGAGGGGCACATGTCCCCTGGCCATGAGATCTTACAGTTTTTGCTGATCTCAGCTGCTCCATGCATTCATGAGTGTTTTATGAAGTGTGCCCAAAGTCAAATTGCTTTCCAGTGTCTGGTCCATGTAGTTCCTGGCTTTCTACATACTGCCCTGGAGGAGTAACTAAAACCTACACCTCACCACTCCAGCATCTTGCTCCACCCAGGCCACTGTTTACTCTTTGTTCATTTTTCATTGCACATTATTTTCCACATACATACTAAATTAGGATATAAAACTAGCCTCTTCATTCCATTAAAATTATTTTTCATTGTTATGTATTTGTAGATTTGTAGATATAGTATTGAACCTAGTAACCCAAATAAACTCTTCTTATATCAAAATAATGGTATTGTGCTTATGGTTTTCCCATGATTTGTGGTGTTTCAAAGGAATTCAAGTTTGGAGCAATGTCACATATGGAACTAGAAAACTGGCAAAACTGACTTGAAATTAAGTGTGGAGAGAGCTTCTGGAAGTCCATAAATTCCAATGGAGAAAGAATAATACCCACTCAAGAAAACCCATAGTGTTCTATTTTTCCTGTTACATTTCTTTAGGGTAATTTCTGGTTAACTTTGGACTGGGAATAAATGCCTGGTACCTACAAACTGGGATGAGGTGCTCTCTTTTAATTGATTTTACCATTATTTCAATATCCATGTTTAGATTCATTTTAGTCTGTTTCTTCTGAACAGCTTTTCAGTGTCTCACCCATATTTATTTCTTTATGTTATATACCTTAAAGATGTTTCTAGCTGTCTTGTCCAATATTAAGCTAAATGATGCATGTGATATTTTCACTAATGTTGAAAAAAAAAATGAAAGGCATTCATTAAAATCCCTAACCCATCTACACATTTCTCATAGCAGAAAGTAAGTATACATAAATGGATGAGAAATAAAAAGATAGATGAGGTCAATTTATAGCTCAAAGATAATGTTTTGATGGATATTTTAATACGTTTATTCTGTTTTTGTCATTAACTTAGTATGAAAATAACTTTGCTGCTATAAATTAATGCATTTGTATTTTAAAAATCAGTATCGTAGGAAATAATAAACAAGTATAAACAACAAATAGGAAGAAATCTGAACACCATAAAATTTTTTCCACACTCAGCTGTTATATGAAATTATAATACTAAATTAATAGACATAATACATTTTGTAACTAATATAATGATATTATTCAGACATATAAACATATATTCATTCTTATATCCTGTTAGTTTTTGGTATATGTTCTCAATGCATATTTTTCTATACTTCTACAATATTACCATGGATTTTACAAAGCAATTAGTGCATGAATAACTTTGGATAAGAAGAAAACTATGAAAAGTGAGCATCTCAATGTTTTAAATTAACATTGAAAAATATATTCCAAACTTTCAAAAAGAGCATTAATTTCTAAATTTTCTCATTATACCTCTTTCATATACTTATTGTCCTGTTACAAAGTCTATGTCTACCAATTTAAATTACTGTCATCATATGAGAAGCTTGACAAATGACTATGTCTTTTTAAAAGAAATGTTTGTTAGAGACTGTTATTGTTTGTGGCATTAAACAATGCAGTCTTTTTAAATGCTTTTCCATTTAAAATAACTTTCAAAGCAAATATATGGTCACCACTCTTGGTTTTTAAAATAAAACTAAAGGAATTATTTAAAATGTTACATATTCCAAAGAAATTCAACTTGATTCTATATGATGTACGATGCAGAATTATTATTTTTGATACCTGAACATGGCACCATATAAAATTTGCTGTCCACTTCTTTGAATAACACTACATTTCTTAAAATTTTTGTAGGCTTATTTGTTTAAAAATTTTAATTTGCATCTGGTTGTACAACTCATTTCATGAAGAATTTACATATAGTAAACATGAAAGAATTATAGAGTGAACACATTTACACAAAATGATTTAGTTAATTGTATTATGAGCATTTTGTTATATATATTTTGCCAAATATCTGTTCATCAATCCACTGGTTTTTTAAACCATTTTTTTTACTTTTATAAATATTTTCATTGCAAATATCAATACTCTTTACTGTAAACACTTCAAGATGCACACCATTAACTAAGATAATTATCTTAGTATACTACTTTTACTTTTCTGTTCATAATTACAGTAGAAGGTATGAAAATTGTCTATATTATTGAAATAAATTTGAGAGATGTAGAATACTTGTTATGCCACATGTAAAAAAATAAAATATATTACAATGATCCCATGGAGAATTCCCTTGGCATGTCCTATTAAATTCTCATATATCTCACATTTAATGAGGTAACAACTAGTCTATTCATTTATTCATTCATTTTACCATAAGTAAATTTTTCTGCTCTAAATTTTTATATACATGCAATGGACAGTTACATCGTGCAATTGTCAATGTTTTGTGCAAAGTAATTTTTTTCAAAATGAAATTAATATATTTATGAGGTTGATACCTGTTGTTAAGTGTACAGTTGTCTGCTCAGTTTAAATTTTGAGTAACGTTAAATTTTATAATTATTTACCACTTGTTTAACAGTTTTGCTTTAATTATTTCCTGTGACCTAGTCATGATTTGGTTAATAATCAACCTGTTGTAAAGTCTTACACATTCCTTTGAATGAAGCTTTCAGTCACATTGGATAAATAATAAATACAGGAAGCACTGTTCATATGATACGTGTTATTCACTTTTACAAGAAACCACTCATCATTCACAAAACAGGGATAATGTCTCACAGTACTGGCACAATTGGTGAGAGTTTAAGTTAAGCTTAATCATCACCATACTTAGCTTTTGCCAGGTTTGTTCATTTCAAATTCCCAGAGGTGTGTATTACTATATCATATTCCTTTCAGTCACCATTTCACTTGATAATATACCAGGATGAACTACCTACTGAGTCATTAAACAAGCATCCATGATTTGGAAAGGATTTAATTAACCAAATAGGTTTTCTGACCACAGTGACATTAAATCAAATATCAATAATGCCCAAAACTTTTCAAACTAAAAAAAAAAAAAACAAATTTTAACAACCTGTGAATCAAAATAAAAACCAGAAATTTAAATAATATTTCAAATTGAGTGATAGTGAAAGACAACAATGGAATATAAATAACAATGTACCTAGAGAGAAGAACAAATTGTAAGTATTTATACTAGAAAAAGAGAAAGTTCTAAATAGAAATGACTTATAGTTCCAGATTAATAATCCAGGAAAAAAATGCCTAGTGGTTCTCAAGTTAAAAATGGAAAGAAAATTTAATAAGGAAAGAAATAGAAATCAAAGATGTAAAAAATAGACAAACAAAGGCAAAAATTGCCAAAAGCAAATAGTTTTCCTTGAGAAAAAACAACCAAATAAGTTAACTCTTACCTAGTTTAATCAATAACAAAGAGAGGAAGAAAAATATTGATATGAGGAATTAAATAGGTTCATTACTGACAAACAGACAACAGGTAGTCAGACATTGTTTTTTGACAGTTATTCTCTCAAAAATGAATATTTTGAGCAGGTTGTCAAAATAGTAGTGTAAGAATCTCCAGGCTTCCATTCTTCCAGAAAATCTTGGAAAGCTATCAAAAAAACACAGCAGAGACAACTTCCTCAAAGTTCTGGGAAACAACTGTACACAGTAACTGCATGAGCACTGAATCAAGGAAACAGCACTTAATAAACTGGAGGAGGAGGTTGAGAGCATGCTGGTCTCTTCCCCTCCCTCCATTTCATGGTGTGGAGCTGGCTGTGCTCTCATTGCGGGTCTCAAGTCCTGTTCTACAGGAAGCAGAGTAGCTCCTGTATCCAGACAAATGTGCATGTATTTTGGTGACAATCTATGGGGCGACAGGCTAAAGTACTGAAACAGGACAGTTATCTATGGCTCAACCTTCAAAACCTTGCCCTGCAGACAGAAGCTGTTTGTTCACAGGTAATCTTTGGCAGAATCAATCAAATTGAAAAAGCATAGTGAAAAGATTACCCATTCAATACATAATTTGTACAGCTAGAATGGGGCATGAGTGGGAATTATTTCATGGGAAAAAGATGGAATATTCAGATCCCTGTAAACAGGGAATTTGTTAAGGCTACAGGCACATTACAATGAAAAGAAACTGGTATAGAAAAAATGGAAAGGATCCCCTATATATGCTTTGGTCTTATCTTGAGAGGAGAGCTACACTTTGAAGGAGAACACCAGCTAAAAAATAGCCAATTTGCAAAAGCTGTGAAAGGTGTGTGTATGTGTGTGTTTCTGCTTTTTTTTTTTTTTTTTTTGCATCAGTTTGTTTTGGTTAGTTTCTCATACTTAAGCATATTTCTGTCTTATCACTACCTGATACCAACTTAAAGAACAGATAAATTGGGGACTTAATTCCAGAGTTAACATGTTAAAACATTCAAACATATAGTGTGCAAAAACTTACAAGACAAAAAAAAAAAAAGATGACATATGGTTCATCCAAAGAAGCTTCAAAACTAAAAACAAAATACAGGAACTGTCAAAGAAAAAGACAAGTCTTTGGTTACATCAGAAAGCACATAAAATAATCTTCAGGATGATCAAGAACATGATGAAAGAATTAAAGGATATCAGAAAAATGAGGAACAAACAAAATGAGAATCCCAATAAAGAGAGAGAGCTTATTAAATGGAACCAAACAGAAATACAGGAGTTGAAGATCACAATAACTGAAATAAATTCTTCTCAGAGGGTTTCAACAATACATTAGAAAAGGTAAAATAAGGAATCAGTTATCAGAAGATAAGGCAAATGATGTGATTATGAGTGAGGAGCATAAAGTAAAGAAGATCAGTACAAGCATGCAAGTATTCACCATATGCAGATTCTAAAATGAGGAGAAACAAATAAATGGGACAAAGGATATTAAAAGACATATAATATAATAAAACTTCAAAAATTTAACAAAAGATGTAATATACACTTTCAAGAATCCCAGCAAACCACAAATAAAGTAATCTCAAAGAGAACCATACCCTGAACCAATGTGGTAAATTCTAAATTGCCAAGTATAAGGTGAGATTTCTGAGAGGTGCAAGAGAAAACAATATGCTATGTGCAAGGGACCCTCAATGAGATTAAACAATTATCTCTCTTCAGAAATCATGGAGACAATTTAGCAGTGGTTATGAAATATTTAAAGCATTGAATGAAATCAATTCTGAATCACAAGTTTTATATCTGGAAAGACCCTCTCAAAAATTAGGGAGAGATTAAGGCATTTTTCTGGAAAACAAATGAAATTTGTCACTACTACACCTGTCATACAAGCAAAGCAAAAAAGAGATCTTCAGACTGAAAAGTAAAGAAACTATACAGTGTACTAAAGTGACAGCTAAAATATCTCCAGTAAAGGAAGCCTTTTGGATAATTAAAAATGCCAGTTGTTTTGGATTGTAATTTTGCTTTGTAACACCATTTTTCCTTCTTTAGGCTCTAAAATGCAAATTCATTAAAGGTATTGATAATATGTGATATTGATATATATCATGGTTTTGCAATAAATAAAGGCAGCAAATACAACAAAATGGTGGGAGGAGGAGAGTAGAGGAACAGTGTTTGTGTATATTGATTATCTACAACTATGGACTACATTAAAAAGTATAATTATAATAATATCTTTCACTAGTTTTATTGAAAGTACCACACAATGCACAATGTTAATTATGGGGAAATTCATTTGTGTCTGGAGGGGACATGATACTATAATTTCTGCATGATTTTTATGTAAACCACAACTTTTCTAATAAAACAAATATTCTACAAGGGAAAGGAAGGCATTATATAATTATATATATAATTATATATGACTTAAGAATTATAAATATATATGCACTCAAGTAGCACCCAAAACACACAAAGTCTTGACAGATTTGAAAGGAGAAATAAATGTTCCAGTAATAATAGCAGACTTCAATATGAAACTTTCAATAGTTGATAGAAAATCTAGGCAGAAAATCAATAAGGAAAAAGAGGACATCAATGGTACTATCAACTGACTATATCTAAGTGATATCTGTATTGTGTACATCACACAACAATAGAATACACATTCTGTAATAGTACACATGTGTCATTCTCCAGGATAGGCCATGTATTAAGTCACAAGACAAATCTCAAAAAATTCAAAAATATTGGAATCTTACACTCTACCTTTCAGACCACTATGTAATGAAGCTAGAATCAATAACAGTGTGAGAACTTGAATATTCACAATTATGTGAAAATTAAACACACTTGTAAACAAATTGGTCAAAGAAGGTATCACAAGGAAACCTAGGAGTTATAAAGAGGTAAATGAAAATGACAAAAATATACCAAAACACATGGTTTGAGAGTGAAATTTACAAATTTAAATGCTTACATAAAAGAAATACCTGTAAGCACAGACCTAACCTTATTTCTGGGGAAATTAGGAAAATAAGAGCAAACCATACCCTAAATATGGAAAATAAAGGAAACAACAAAGATGACAGTAAATATAAATTAAACAAAAAATAAAGATGAATGGAATAAAAAGCAAAAGTTGGTTCTTTGGAAAGATCAATAAAATTGACACAATTTTGGTTAGAATGACAAAGGAAAAGAGAGAGTATACAAATGATTAAAATCAGAAATGAAAGTGAGGGCATTTAAACCAACCCCACAGAAATAAAAATGATTATAAAAGGATTATAAGAACAACTGTTTGCCAACAAATTTGAGAACTTAGTTGAAGCAGAAAAATTGCTAAGAAAACACACAAACTACCTTATCTGGTGTGCCATTTTGAAGCTGTGATGGAACCCAGAAGAGCCATGATCTTTGAATTCAACCTTGTACAGTGGGATATTTTGATTACCAACTTCAATGGAGATATGACCCCACACATTCAAGGTAGATCTAAATTAGACTGTTAGATTTCTTAAGATAACTGAGATCCTACACAGAGACCGACACTTGTCAACACTGGGAGATGCAGACAGGAGTAGATTTGTAGAGGCTGGGCTAAGAAACGAAGCCCAGAGTTTGCCCTGGAGAAGCTAAGAAATGACTCATAGATGCTTAAAGAGAAACACCCTAGGACAACCAAGCAGAGTAAGAAAGAAGCTAAGAGAGACAGAAGCACAGATACGTTTTGGAGACAGCCATTTTGAAACAAGAACCATGGGAGCAAAAGACCAGGAAACACAACCCATGTTCCTTCCCAGATGACAGAGGTGCTCTGAATGCTATTGACCTTTCTTCAGTTAAGGTGTTGATATCGTAGTTTGGACATTTTTATGGCCTTATAACTGTAAATTTGTAACATAAAACACCTGTATAAAAGCAACCTATTTCTGATATTTTGCATAATGACATCTTTAGCAAACTGGAACAGATTTTGGTACCAGAAAAGTGGGGACTGCTGAGTTTGCAGGTACCAGATATGTTGGAATGTTTTTTACATGGATAAGCAGAATATTCTTGAATTCTGAGGAGATTGATGGAAAAGGCCTAGATTGTTTTGAAGAGACTATTGGTAGAAGTATGATCTCTAAAGGTACTTCTTATGAGTCCTTAAAGAAAATGATGAATGTGTCATTGCCAATTAGAAGAAAGTGATCTTGTATTTAAAGCAATTTTATTGAGATATAGTCACATACCATATAATCATCCAAGGTGTACAAACAATTGCTCATAGTATCATCACATAGTTGTGTATTCATCACCACAATTAATTTTTTTTAACATTTTCATTATTCCAAAAAAGAAAAATTAAAATAAGAAAAAAAAATAAAAGTAAAAAAGAACACACAGAACATCCCATACCTCTTTTCCCCTGCTATTATTCATTTCTTTTGCCCCCATTTTTCTACTGATCTGTCAATACACAGGGACAAAGGGAGAGTGAGCCACAAAGTTTTCACAATCACACACTCACATCATATAAGCTGCATATTTATACAATCACCTTAAAAAATCAAGGCTACTGGGTTGCAGTTCAACAGTTTCAGGTATTTCCTTCTAGCTATTACAGTACACTAAAAACTAAAAATGGATATATACTTAACACATAAGAATAACTTCCAGAATGACCTCTCCACACTATTTGAAATCTCTGAGCAACTGAAACTTTATTTTTCATTTCTCTTCCACCATTTGGTCAAGAAAGCTTTCATAATCCCATCATGTGGGGTACAGGCTCATTCCCAGGAGTAATGTCCCATGTTATCAGGGAGATTTACAACCCTAGGAGTCCTGTCCCCCATAGTGGGGAGGGTCATGAGTTTAACTGTTGAGTTGGCTTAGAGAGAGAGAGTTCACATATGAGCAACAAAAGAGGTTCTCTGGGGGTAAATCTTAAGCACAGTTATAAATAGGATTTGCCTCTGCACTAACAACCTTCATAAGGGTAAGCACTAAGATTGAGGTTTTGGCTTACAAAAATGATAGCCCCCAACATTTGTGAGAATATCAGGATATCCCAAGGTGTGGAGGCTTAATATTTCCACAATTTTCTCCAGGTCCTCCAGGAGTTTTGCAAGTAATTTTTATTCTCTGCCCAAATTACACTGGGATGTATTGGGGTTTCATGGTAACCTGTACAAACCAACAAGATCTCACCTGCAAATCAAGGTTCTCTGTAATTAAGTTGTTCAAATAAACCGACCATACAAATTAAACTATATAGCATACTAAATAAAATATAGATTTTGCACCAAATAAACATTTCTTCCTCTCATCTCATACAGAAGTTGAGGTTTCAAAACACAGTCAATATCATCCCTTTCCTTTTAGCCTGGATTACCTTAGTCCTAACAAAATACATTTTGTTAATATCTGTAATTGAATTCTGATCTCTTTCTCAGCTTTTTTAATATCTACTGCATGGATTAATGCTGACATTCATAGCTGCCTAATGCTGGCTCTGTCTCAGGTGTTACACAGACACCCAAATTTCCAGAGACTGACCAGGATATACACAAACATCTCAGAACCTCATAATTTAGACAAAACCATTACAACTTATGAATAGATGTGACATCTGTAAGAACTTACAGTCTAGGAACTTTTGATGTAAGACTTTCCTGATAACTTATCCTCTCAGATTCAATGCTCAGAGTTTGCACATTAGAGTTTGTCCACATTAGTGAGGCATTATAATGTATCCCTTTTCAATTCTAGCATATTTCACTCTACATTTTGTCCTCAAGGTTCATTCAACTAGTTGCATACCTCACAACTTCATTTCCTCTTGCCACCATTAAGTGTTCCATTTTATGTATACACCACATTTCACCATTCCATTTATCAGCTGATGTACCCTTAGGCCCCATCCATCCATTGCAAATTATGAATACTGATGCCAGTGGGCAATGTTCATTTTTGTCCCTGCTCTCAGTTCCTCCAAGTATATACAAAATAAAAGGGTTGTAGGACCATATGGCAACCATAAAGTTAATTACCTGAGGATCCATCACACTGCCCTCCAGATGGGCTGCTCCATTGTACATCCCCACCAATGGTGATTACGTACAACCCTTTCTCCACAGTTACTCCAGCACTTTCATCCTTCTATTTTTAGACAGTTTTATTCACACATGATACATTCCCACCTATGTAAACAATGGTTCCCTGGAAGATCACAAAGTTATGCATTCACCAACACTATCTTTATGAGGAGAATTCCATGTCTTCCACAAAGAGGAAGAGAGAAAAAAGAAGAAAAGAAAGAGGGAAAGGAGGAAAAAGGAAGAATAAATATATAAATGACAGAAGAAAAATAAAAACAAAATGCAATGAAATGGTCAAACAACATCAAGAATCCCATATCACTCCCTTATATCTCTATTTATAGACATTTAGATTTATTATAATGCCTTTGTTACTATTAATGGAAGCATCTTAAAATGTTACCAATAACTATAGAACACAGTTTGCATTGACTGTATCTTCCGCTATACCATTCAATTTTCAACACCTTGCAATGTTGACATTCATTTATTCTCCCTTATTTAAAAATATTTTTAATTTTAACATTTAATCACAATCATTGACCACTCTAGGTTTGCTAAATTATATAATCCCATCTTTAACTTTTGTCTTTCCTTCTGGTGTCATACATAATTCTTGCCTTCCTTTTTCAACCATTCTCACATTCATCATTACCCAGGTACTTATAATATTGTACTACCATCACACAGTTTTATGCTGTCCATTACATTTTTTGATCTATACAATCAATCCTGTTGAACCTTTGTATTACTTCACCATCAATTGCCCAGTCTTTAACCTCTTTCTATCTCCTAATAATCTGTGTTCTCAATTCTCAAATTTTGCTCATCAATTTTAGTTCATGTTAGTAAGATGGTACAGTATCCATCCTTCTGTTTCTGACTAATTTCACTCAGTGTAATGTCTACTGTCTACCAATTTGTCTTTTGGATTTCCTATATCATATCCTATTTTATTTTTGTTTTTCCTTCTCTCTCTCTTTTAAACCTTACTGATAGTCTTCATTTATACACTGTTATCCAAACCTCTCAGTCTCCTTTCTTTCCCTGTCTGCCTGCAGTGCTCCATTTGGTGTTGCTTGTGGTGCAAGTATATTGTCCTCAAACTCTCTCTATGTCTTTTCCTCTGAAAATATTTTAAACTCTCTCTAATTTTAAGGGACAGTTTTACCTGATATAGAATTCTAGGTTGCCAGTTTTTCTCTTTCATTATCTTAAATAAATCTTACCTCTGTCTTCCTGCCTCTATGGTTTCTACTGAGATACTTGCACATAGGCTTATAGAGCTTCCTTTAATATGATGCATTTATATTCTCTTGCTGACTTTCAGAATTCTCTCTTTGTCTTTCATATTTGATAATCTGATTACTAAGTGTCTTAGAGACTATCCGCTTAGATCTATTCTGTTTTGGATATGCTGTGTTTCTTGGATCTGTAATTTTATGTCTTTCATAAGAGATGGGAAATTTTCAGTGATTATTTCCTCCATTATTCTTTCTGCCCCATTTCCCTTCTGTTGTCCTTTTGGGACACCCATGACATGTATATTCATGGACTTGAGATGCTACTCATATTTTACCATTTTTTCCCTATCTGTTCTTTTGTGTGTGGAATTTCAGATGCTTTGTCCTCTATTTCATTCCTTTCTTCTGCCTCTTCAAATCAATTATATGTCTCCATTGTGTTTTCATACTACTATTGTGCCTTTCATTCCCACAGGTGCTGCCAATTGTTTTTTCAAATATTCACAATCTTCTTTATATTCCCCAATACCTTTTTTAAGCTTTACTTATCATAAAATTAAAACAAAAAACAAAACAAAGCAAAGGATTAAGAAAAACAAATAACTTAAAATAATTACTTTGCTTCCAACAGGTTCCTACCATACCCCAAGAAAATTAACAAAACATAACCAAACAGTGAAGTAAGTAAAACAAATAATCTAAAATAATTACATTGTTTCCAATATTTTCCTATGATACCCCAATATAATTAACAAACCATAATCAAAGGTATAAGAGAAACCAAATAACCTAAAATAACTACATTGAAGTTATTTTTTTAAATGCATGACTTTTTAAAAAGTTTTATCAAAAAATTAAAAAAATCAAACAAAACAAAACAAAGGAATAAGAAAAAAAAACAACCTAAAATAACTGCAATGCTTCCAATATCTCCCTACCATACCCCAAGAAATCTAACAATTAAACAAAACATGGAATAAGAAAAACAAGTAATCTAAAATAACTACTTTGCTTACATGTTCCTACTATACCCCAAGAAAATTGACAAACCATTATCAAAGGTGTAAGAAAAACCAGATAAACTAAAATAACAGCATTGAAGCTAGTTTTCTTAATGCAACAATTTTTTACTTTATCAAAATATTAAAAATAAAAATTCAAACAAAACAAAACAAAAGAATAAGAGAACCAAATAACCTAAAATAATGGCATTGTTCCCAACATGTCTCTAGCATATTCCAAGACAATTAACAGATCCTAACAAAAAAGGGAATAAGAAAATCAAATAACCTAAAATAACTACATTGTTTCCAACATGTTCCTACCATACCCCAAAATATTGCAAAATGTAATCATTCCTGAGCAGTCTCATAACATTTAGATTATCCTCAATAGCTTATCTGTTCTTATTAGATTTTTGTTCCCCCTTCACTAGTTGCTGTCTATCTCTAGGTTCCCTACATTCTACAATATAAAATATTTATTTTACATTTTTCACATGGCTCACATTAGTGGTAACATAAAATACCTCTTTTTGTGTTTGGCTTATTTTACTCAGCATTGTGTCTTCAAGGTTCATCCATGTTGTCATATGTTTCACAACCACATTCCTTCTTACTGTCACATAATATATACCACATTTTATTTATCCACTCATCTGTTGATGGACATTTGGATTATTTCCATTTCTTGGCAATTGTGAATAATGCAACTATAAACATCCATGTGAAAATATCTGTTTGTGTCTCCTCTTTCAGATCTTCTGGGTTGTGATGGGTAAGTTCATGTGTCAACTTGGCCAGGGAATGGTACCCTTGCTTGTCTGGTCAAGCAAGCACTGGCCCAGCAGTTACTGCAAGGACATTTGTGGCTGGTTAATAAACCAGAAAGTTGGTTTATTAAATCATCAATCAATTGGCTGCAGCTGTGACTGATTACATCATTGAAGGTGTGCCTTCCACAAAAAAATAATGCAATTAGCTGGGTTTCTCTAATAATTTGAAGATTTTAAGCAAGACAGATAGCGGACCTTCATTTCTTCTTTGGCTGACCAGTGAAGCATTTCCTGAGGAGATTGACAAAGTTTCCAGTTTGCTGCCTAAGGAGTCCATTGAATATCTTCACTGGAGTTGCCAGTCTACTGCCTGCCCTACAGAATTTGGACTCATACATATGCACATTTCATGAGACACTGTTATAAATCTTATATTTAAGGAAATCTTTGTTGATTCTGTTACCCTAGAAAACAGTAACTAATACAACTTGATACCAGGAGTGTTTCTTGAGAAACAGGATATTAAAATGGGTTTTACAATTGGTTTTCTACTCCAACTTGATTCAAAGGCATTGATGACTCTATTTCCAATAATCAAGATAGCACTGACAGTCCATGGCATGAGTTGGCAATGGAGATACACACAATATCACTTTTTGATTCTCCTAATCATACTCCTGTACAAAGCAAGGTTCTGGATGACAGATTTTTGACACCATAATAGAATTTTGCAGAGTTAATAGGAATAACAATGTTGGCTGGTTGTTGTTAGATACACTGGAAAACTTAAACAAAGGATGAGCTAAAGTCTTCAAATTTAAAATTCAAGCACCATATGACAGATGTAAAGCTTTCTAAGTGTGCCTCAAAAGAAAATCTTATTTCCTGTGGTCACAGACTTGAGATTTCTGAAAACCAGATGTACTCTTATTGCATGAGTAATAGATTTACAATGTAAACTAAAATCTCAAACTAGCAGGGTGTCTGCTGTTAAAATAAAGACATTTACTGGAAAATAATGGGATCCTGAAACTTGGGATGGGGACATATGGATTGATAATAATGGCAGTGAGGACATTGGAAACCTGGATTCTGCTGAATCTTTGTTAGATATACCTGTAGTGGTCTGTACTGAGAAAACAGTCCCCACAACATCCAGTCTGTCCGGAGGAAACAGCTTCCCCACCTTCAATCTGCCCTAAGGAGCCAAACTCCACCTAAGGAGATTAACACTTCAGTGCCTGCTGATCTTGTAATCACCTCCCCTGAGGAAGCAGGCCTCACTCATCTATCCGGAGAGATTATTCTTCTTACATGAGATGAAACTGCAACAGAATGCCCTGAGACAAATGGCTTGAAGGATATTTCTAATTCTTTTAATGACAAACCCCAACCACCAGTCTTTACTTCAAGACCTATAAGTAAAGTCCCAACAGGCCCTGAAGGGTGAGGAATAAAGTGTAATCCATGAAGAATTACAGTATATTCCAAAAGAAGCGTATGAGTTTTCCAACTTAGACAAAAATCAGGAGAATATGTGTGGGAATGGATATTAAGGGTGTGGGATAATGGTGGAAGGAATATAAAGGTGGATCAGGCTGAATATACTGATATGGGCCCACTAAGAAGAGTTTCTGCATTCAGTTTTGTAGCTCAAGGGGTCAGAAAAGGCATTAACTGTTTGGGTAGTTAGTTGAAACATGAATCAAAAGGTGGCCAGCATTATCTGAGGTCAAAATGCCAGAACTGCCCTTGTATAATGTAGAGAAGGGGATTCAGAGGCTTAGAGAGAATGGAATGTTAGAGTGGATATATCATGAAAGACCTGCTCACACACCCCTGGAATTTTACCAGGAATGTGAGGAATGAAGATGTGAAACTAGCTGCATCATCTCTGAAGAGCTCTGTAGTCACCAGTTTAAGTACTCAGGGAATTACATGAGAATAAGGTTAAATATTTAAAAGAAAATATCTCATTCTGATTCATATATTGTAGATGTAATGGATAAATTTTGGAAGATAACAAACAGACTTATTCAATGTCCACTAATGTGAGAGAGATATTTGATATCCATGATCTCAAGGAAACCTCAAACCAAGATTTTAATTTCCATTTTAGAGACCAGAAAATTGAAGATCAGAGACGTTTATTGGCATCCTCAAACCCAAAGTAGTTTACCTATATGAATCAAAAACCATGAATTTCCATTGCATTAAATTTGATGCATAAACAAAAGTACAAGAATGCCTTCTTTATTCTTTATAATATGTATTGTTTCCATTTTTCAAAATTAATTCTGAACTTGTGATTCAGAACTGCAAAATTTTGTAAATTCCATTTTTCTTCTTCACAAAGATAATGATCAACAAGTAGATGTGGGCAATTATCCAAGTATATATAAACTTGGAAATACTTAGAAAGGAAGTTATGATGTTTTAGAAAATGCACTTGGTCTAGAGGCAAGACCTCTGGTTTCAAAATTTGACCATCTCTGACCAAATATGGCTTTCAGTAAAACACATATTCAGAGCCTCTGTCTCTTCTTCTAATTGATTGGATTCATCATACCAAATAACACACAAAAATAAAATCCTTAACATATTCTTGGTGCTCAATAAATATCTATAGAAATCACTACTTGTAGTATGATTGTGGGGAAGGGAGACAGCCCTCCTGTAATCAACCAGATAATCATGCACATTTCAGGCTTATCAAACTGGATAGAAGTGAATATGTCTTTGTGACTTCTGAAGAATAGATGACGCTCCCAGGATTGGGATAGGCAAGGGACATGACAGACCAAGGTAGACAGAATATTTTAAGGGTTAGAAGATAAGAACTAGTGAACAGTTAATTATTGGATCTTAGATTAATATGCATAAGGCAATAGAATGGAGACACATGTGATCTTGTTTGATCCCTTTTGAATTCATATACAACCTTCATCTTTTACCAAAGACTTGTGAGATGAATTATGAAGTCATTTTTAGAATTACATTTACCTAAATGAGCTGAAAGCTTATGTCTATGCAATAAACTGCATATGAATGTTTATAGCAATTTTATTGATAATTGCCCAAAATTGGAGGCTACCAAAATTCAATAGGCAAATGGATAAATGAAATAGGGTACATCTATACAATGGAATATTATTCAGCAATAAAAATAAATGAGGTAGAGGCGGGGCAAGATGGCAGACTGGTGAGCTGTATGTTTTAGTTACTCCTCCAGGAAAGTAGGTAGAAAGCCAGGAACTGCATGGACTGGACACCACAGAGCAATCTGACTTTGGGCATACTTCATACAACACTCATGAAAACGTGGAACTGCTGAGATCAGCGAAATCTGTAAGCTTTTGCAGCCAGGGGACCCGCGCCCCTCCCTGCCAGGCGCAGTCCCAGGGGAGGAGGGGCTGTCAGCTCCGGGAAGGAGAAGGGAGAACTGAAGTGGCAGCTCTTACCAGAAACTCATTCTACTGACCCAAACTCCAAACATAGATAGACTGAGACCAGACACCAGAGAATCTGAGAGCAGCCAGCCCAGGAGAGAGGAGACAGGCATAGAAAAAAAACAACACGAAAAACTCCAAAATAAAAGCGGAGGATTTTTGGAGTTCTGGTGAACATAGAAAGGGGAAGGGCCCTGAGGCGCATATGCAAATCCCGAAGAAAAGCTGATCGCTCTGCCCTGTGGACCTTTCCTTAATGGCCCTGGTTGCTTTGTCTCTTAGCATTTCAATAACCCATTAGATCTCTGAGGAGGGCCCGTTTTTTTTTTGGTTTTATTTTAATCCTTTTTTCTTTTTCTAAAACAATTACTCTAAGAAGCCCAATACAGAAAGCTTCAAAGACTTACTATTTGGGCAGGTCAAGTCAAGAGCAGAACTAGGAGAGCTCTGAGACAAAACGCAATAATCCAGTGGCTGAGAAAATTCACTAAACACCACAACTTCCCAAGAAAAGGGGGGTGTCCGCTCACAGCCATCATCCTGGTGGACAGGAAACACTCCTGCCCATCGCCAGCCCCATAGCCCAGAACTGCCCCAGACAACCCAGTGTGACGGAAGTGCTTCAAATAACAGGCACACACCACAAAACTGGGCGTGGACATTAGCCTTCCCTGTAACCTCAGCTGATTGTCCCAGAGTTGGGAAGGTAGAGCAGTGTGAATTAACAAAGCCCCATTCAGCCATCATTTCAGCAGACTGGGAGCCTCCCTACACAGCCCAGCAGCCCAGAACTGCCCTAGGGGGACGGCACTCACCGGTGACATAGCACAGTCATCCCTCAACAGAGGACCCGGGGTGCACGGCCTGGAAGAGGGGCCCACTTGCAAGTCTCAGGAGCCATACGCCAATAACAAGGACTTGTGGGTCAGCGGCAGAGACAAACTGCGGCAGGACTGAACTGAAGGATTAGACTATCGCAGCAGCTTTAAAACTCTAGGATCACCAGGGAGATTTGATTGTTAGAGCCACCCCCCCTCCCTAACTGCCCAGAAACACGCCCCATATACAGGGCAGGCAACACCAACTACACACACAAGCTTGGTACACCAATTGGACCCCACAAGACTCACTCCCCCACTCACCAAAAAGGCTAAGCAGGGGAGAACTGGCATGTGGAGAACAGGTGGCTCCTGGACGCCACCTGCTGGTTAGATAGAGAAAGTGTACTCCACGAAGCTGTAGATCTGATAAATTAGAGATAAGGACTTCAATTGGTCTACAAATCCTAAAAGAACCCTATCAAGTTCAGCAAATGCCACGAGGCCAAAAACAACAGAAAATTATAAAGCATATGAAAAAACCAGACGATATGGATAACCCAAGCCCAAGCACCCAAATCAAAAGACCAGAAGAGACACAGCACCTAGAGCAGCTACTCAAAGAACTAAAGATGAACAATGAGACCATAGTACGGGAGATAAAGGAAATCAAGAAGACCCTAGAAGAGCATAAAGAAGACATTGCAAGACTAAATAAAAAAATGGATGATCTTATGGAAATTAAAGAAACTGTTGACCAAATTAAAAAGATTCTGGACACTCATAGTACAAGACTAGAGGAAGTTGAACAACGAATCAGTGACCTCGAAGATGACAGAATGGAAAATGAAAGCATAAAAGAAAGAATGGGGAAAAAATTTGAAAAAAATCGAAATGGACCTCAGGGATATGATAGATAATATGAAACGTCCGAATATAAGACTCATTGGTGTCCCAGAAGGGGAAGAAAAGGGTAAAGGTCTAGGAAGAGTATTCAAAGAAATTGTTGGGCAAAACTTCCCAAATCTTCTAAACAACATAAATACACAAATCATAAATGCACAGCGAACTCCAAATAGAATAAATCCAAATAAACCCACTCCGAGACATATACTGATCACACTATCAAACACAGAAGAGAAGGAGCAAGTTCTGAAAGCAGCAAGAGAAAAGCAATTCACCACATACAAAGGAAACAGCAGAAGACTAAGTAGTGACTACTCAGCAGCCACCATGGAGGCAAGAAGAAAGTGGCACGATATATTTAAAATTCTGAGTGAGAAAAATTTCCAGCCAAGAATACCTTATCCAGCAAAGCTCTCCTTCAAATTTGAGGGAGAGCTTAAATTTTTCACAGACAAACAAATGCTGAGAGAATTTGCTAACAAGAGACCTGCCCTACTGGAGATACTCAAGGGAGCCCTACAGACAGAGAAACAAAGACAGGACAGAGAGACTTGGAGAAAGGTTCAGTACTAAAGAGATTCGGTATGGGTACAATAAAGGATATTAATAGACAGAGGGGAAAAATATGACAAACATAAACCAAAGGATAAGATGGCTGATTCAAGAAATGCCTTCACGGTTATAACGTTGAATGTAAATGGATTAAACTCCCCAATTAAAAGATATAGATTCACAGAATGGATCAAAAAAAAATGAACCATCAATATGTTACATACAAGAGACTCATCTTAGACACAGGGACACAAAGAAACTGAAAGTGAAAGGATGGAAAAAAAATATTTCATGCAAGCTACAGCCAAAAGAAAGCAGGTGTAGCAATATTAATCTCAGATAAAATAGACTTCAAATGCAGGGATGTTTTGAGAGACAAAGAAGGCCACTACGTACTAATAAAAGGGGCAATTCAGCAAGAAGAAATAACAATCGTAAATGTCTATGCACCCAACCAAGGTGCCACAAAATACATGAGAGAAACACTGGCAAAACTAAAGGAAGCAATTGATGTTTCCACAATAATTGTGGGAGACTTCAACACATCACTCTCTCCTATAGATAGATCAACCAGACAGAAGACCAATAAGCAAATTGAAAACCTAAACAATCTGATAAATGAATTAGATTTAACAGACATATACAGGACATTACATCCCAAATCACCAGGATACACATACTTTTCTAGTGCTCATGGAACTTTCTCCAGAATAGATCATATGCTGGGACATAAAACAAGCCTCAATAAATTTAAAAAGATTGAAATTATTCAAAGCACACTCTCTGACCACAATGGAATACAATTAGAAGTCAATAACCATCAGAGACTTAGAAAATTCACAAATACCTGGAGGTTAAACAACACACTCCTAAACAATCAGTGGGTTAAAGAAGAAATAGCAAGAGAAATTGCTAAATATATAGAGACGAATGAAAATGAGAACACAACATACCAAAACCTATGGGATGCAGCAAAAGCAGTGCTAAGGGGGAAATTTATAGCACTAAACGCATATATTAAAAAGGAAGAAAGAGCCAAAATCAAAGAACTAATGGATCAACTGAAGAAGCTAGAAAATGAACAGCAAACCAATCCTAAACCAAATACAAGAAAAGAAATAACGAGGATTAAAGCAGAAATAAATGACATAGAGAACAAAAAAACAATAGAGAGGATAAATATCACCAAAAGTTGGTTCTTTGAGAAGATCAACAAGATTGACAAGCCCCTAGCTACACTGACAAAATCAAAAAGAGAGAAGACCCATATAAACAAAATAATGAATGAAAAAGGTGACATAACTGCAGATCCTGAAGAAATTAAAAAAATTATAAGAGGATTCTATGAACAACTGTATGGCAACAAACTGGATAATGTAGAGGAAATGGACAATTTCCTGGAAACATATGAACAACCTAGACTGACCAGAGAAGAAATAGAAGACCTCAACCAACCCATCACAAGCAAAGAGATCCAATCAGTCATCAAAAATCTTCCCACAAATAAATGCCCAGGGCCAGATGGCTTCACAGGGGAATTCTACCAAACTTTCCAGAAAGAACTGACACCAATCTTACTCAAACTCTTTCAAAACATTGAAGAAAATGGAACACTACCTAACTCATTTTATGAAGCTAACATCAATCTGATACCAAAACCAGGCAAAGACGCTAGAAAAAAGGAAAACTACCGGCCAATCTCCCTAATGAATATAGATGCAAAAATCCTCAAAAAAATACTTGCAAATCGAATCCAAAGACACATTAAAAAAATCATACACCATGACCAAGTGGGGTTTATTCCAGGCATGCAAGGATGGTTCAACATAAGAAAATCAATCAATGTATTACAACACATTAACAAGTCAAAAGGGAAAAATCAATTGATCATCTCAATAGATGCTGAAAAAGCATTTGACAAAATCCAACATCCCTTTTTGATAAAAACACTTCAAAAGTAAGAATTGAAGGAAACTTTCTCAACATGATAAAGAGCATATATGAGAAACCAACAGCCAGCATAGTACTCAATGGTGAGAGACTGAAAGCCTTCCCTCTAAGATCAGGAACAAGACAAGGATGCCCGCTATCACCACTGTTATTCAACATTGTGCTGGAAGTGCTAGCCAGGGCAATCCGGCAAGACAAAGAAATAAAAGGCATCCAAATTGGAAAAGAAGAAGTAAAACTGTCATTGTTTGCAGATGATATGATCTTATATCTAGAAAACCCTGAGAAATCAACGATACAGCTACTAGAGCTAATAAACAAATTTAGCAAAGTAGCGGGATACAAGGTCAATGCACATAAGTCAGTAATGTTTCTATATGCTAGAAATGAACAAACTGAAGAGACACTCAAGAAAAAGATACCATTTTCAACAGCAACTAAAAAAATCAAGTACCTAGGAATAAACTTAACCAAAGATGTAAAAGACCTATACAAAGAAAACTACATAACTCTACTAAAAGAAATAGAAGGGGACCTTAAAAGATGGAAAAATATTCCATGTTCATGGATAGGAAGACTAAATGTCATTAAGATGTCAATTCTACCCAAACTCATCTACAGATTCAATGCAATCCCAATCAAAATTCCAACAACCTACTTTGCAGACTTGGAAAAGCTAGTTATCAAATTTATTTGGAAAGGGAAGATGCCTCGAATTGCTAAAGACACTCTAAAAAAGAAAAACGAAGTGGGAGGACTTACACTCCCTGACTTTGAAGCTTATTATAAAGCCACAGTTGCCAAAACAGCATGGTACTGGCACAAAGATAGACATATAGATCAATGGAATCGAATTGAGAATTCGGAGATAGACCCTCAGATCTATGGCCGACTGATCTTTGATAAGGCCCCCAAA
Source organism: Choloepus didactylus (assembly GCF_015220235.1). Lineage (NCBI taxonomy): Eukaryota > Metazoa > Chordata > Mammalia > Pilosa > Megalonychidae > Choloepus > Choloepus didactylus. The sequence goes on from NC_051332.1 coordinate 13,153,912, forward strand.
GTCACTGAACTGAGTCATAATGGTCTTTTCAACAAATGGGGCTGGGAGAGTTGGATATCCATATCCAAAAGAATGAAAGAGGACCCCTACCTCACCCCCTACACAAAAATTAACTCAAAATGGACCAAAGATCTCAATATAAAAGAAAGTACCATAAAACTCCTAGAAGATAATGTAGGAAAACATCTTCAAGACCTTGTATTAGGCAGCCACTTCCGAGACTTTACCCCCAAAGCACAAACAACAAAAGAGAAAATAGATAAATGGGAACTCCTCAAGCTTAGAAGTTTCTGCACCTCAAAGGAATTTCTCAAAAAGGTAAAGAGGCAGCCAACTCAATGGGAAAAAATTTTTGGAAACCATGTATCTGACAAAAGACTGATATCTTGCATATACAAAGAAATCCTACAACTCAATGACAAAAGTACAGTCGGCCCAATTATAAAATGGGCAAAAGATATGAAAAGACAGTTCTCTGAAGAGGAAATACAAATGGCCAAGAAACACATGAAAAAATGTTCAGCTTCACTAGCTATTAGAGAAATGCAAATTAAGACCACAATTAGATACCATCTAACACCGATTAGAATGGCTGCCATTAAACAAACAGGAAACTACAAATGCTGGAGGGGATGTGGAGAAATTGGAACTCTTATTCACTGTTGGTGGGACTGTATAATGGTTCAGCCACTCTGGAAGTCAGTCTGGCAGTTCCTTAGAAAACTAGATATAGAGTTACCATTCGATCCAGCGATTACACTTCTCGGTATATACCCGGAAGATCGGAAAGCAGTGACACGAACAGATATCTGCACGCCAATGTTCATAGCAGCATTATTCACAATTGCCAAAAGATGGAAACAACCCAAATGTCCTTCAACAGATGAGTGGATAAATAAAATGTGGTATATACACACGATGGAATACTACACGGCAGTAAGAAGGAACGATCTCGTGAAACATATGACAACATGGATGAACCTTGAAGACATAATGCTGAGCGAAATAAGCCAGGCACAAAAAGAGAAATATTATATGCTACCACTAATGTGAACTTTGAAAAATGTAAAACCAATGGTTTATAATGTAGAATGTAGGGGAACTAGCAATAGAGAGCAATTAAGGAAGGGGGAACAATAATCCAAGAAGAACAGATAAGCTATTTAACGTTCTGGGGATGCCCAGGAATGACTATGGTCTGTTAATTTAATTTCTGATGGATACAGTAGGAGCAAGTTCACAGAAATGTTGCTATATTAGGTAACTTTCTTGGGGTAAAGTAGGAACATGTTGGAAGTTCAGCAGTTATCTTAGGTTAGTTGTCTTTTTCTTACTCCCTTGTTATGGTCTCTTTGAAATGTTCTTTTATCGTATGTTTGTTTTCTTTTTAACTTTTTTTTTCATACAGTTGATTTAAAAAAGAAGGGAAAGTTAAAAAAAAAAAAAAGAAAAACAAGGAAAAAAAAAAGATGCAGTGCTCCCTTGAGGAGCCTGTGGACAATGCAGGGGTATTCGCCTACCCCACCTCAATGGTTGCTAACATGACCACAGACATAGGGGACTGGTGGTTTGATGGGTTCAGCCCTCTACCACAGGTTTTACCCTTGGGAGGACGGTTGCTGCAAAGGAGAGGCTAGGCCTCCCTATGGTTGTGCCTAAGAGCATCCTCCCGAATGCCTCTTTGTTGCTCAGATGTGGCCCTGTCTCTCTAGCTAAGCCAACTTGAAAGATGAAATCACTGCCCTCCCCCCTACGTGGGATCAGACACCCAGGGAAGTGAATCTCCCTGGCAACGTGGAATATGACTCCCGGGGAGGAATGTAGACCCGGCATCGTGGGACGGAGAACATCTTCTTGACCAAAAGGGGGATGTGAAAGGAAATGAAATAAGCTTCAGTGGCAGAGAGAATCCAAAAAGAGCCGAGAGGTCACTCTGGTGGACACTCTTACGCACACTTTAGACAACCCTTTTTAGGTTCTAAAGAATTGGGGTAGCTGGTGGTGGATACCTGTAACTATCAAACAACAACCCAGAACCCATGAATCTCGAAGACAGTTGTATAAAAATGTAGCTTATGAGGGGTGACAATGGGATTGGGAAAGCCATAAGGACCAAACTCCACTTTGTCTAGTTTATGGATGGATGAGTAGAAAAATAGGGAAAGGAAACAAACAGACAAAGGTACCCAGTGTTCTTTTTTTACTTCAATTGCTCTTTTTCACTCTAATTATTATTCTTGTTATTCTTGTGTGTGTGCTAATGAAGGTGTCAGGGATTGATTTACATGATGAATGTACAACTATGTAATGGTACTGTAAACAATCGAAAGTACAATTTGTTTTGTATGACTGTGTGGTATGTGAATATATCTCAATAAAATGATGATTAAAAAAAAAAAGTAATGATAAAAAAAAAAAAGAAGGGAAAGTTAAAAAAAAAAAAAAGAAAAACAAGGAAAAAATAAAGATGCAGTGCTCCCTTGAGGAGCCTGTGGAGAATGCAGGGGTATTCGCCTACCCCACCTCCATGGTTGCTAACATGACCACAGACATAGGGGACTGGTGGTTTGATGGGTTCAGCCCTCTACCACAGGTTTTACCCTTGGGAGGACGGTTGCTGCAAAGGAGAGGCTAGGCCTCCCTATGGTTGTGCCTAAGAGCCTCCTCCCGAATGCCTCTTTGTTGCTCAGATGTGGCCCTGTCTCTCTAGCTAAGCCAACTTGAAAGGTGAAATCACTGTCCTCCCCCCTACGTGGGATCAGACACCCAGGGGAGTGAATCTCCCTGGCAACGTGGAATATGACTTCCGGGGAGGAATGTAGACCCGGCATCGTGGGACGGAGAACATCTTCTTGACCAAAAGGGGTATGTGAAAGGAAATGAAATAAGCTTCAGTGGCAGAGAGAATCCAAAAGGAACCGAGAGGTCACTCTGTTGGGCACTCTTATGCACACTTTAGACAACTGTTTTTAGGTTCTAAAGAATTGGGGTAGCTGGTGGTGGATACCTGTAACTATCAAACAACAACCCAGAACCCATGAATCTCGAAGACAGTTGTATACAAATGTAGCTTATGAGGGGTGACAATGGGATTGGGAAAGCCATAAGGACCACACTCCACTTTGTCTAGTTTATGGATGGATGAGTAGAAAAATAGGGGAAGCAAACAAACAGACAAAGGTACCCAGTGTTCTTTTTTACTTCAATTGCTCTTTTTCACTCTAATTATTATTCTTGTTATTCTTGTGTGTGTGCTAATGAAGGTGTCAGGGATTGATTTGGGTGATGAATGTACAACTATGTAATGGTACTGTAAACAATCGAAAGTACGATTCGTTTTGTATGACTGCGTGGTATATGAATATATCTCAATAAAATGAAGATTAAAAAAAAAAAGATCTACATGGTGCATTTGACTGATAAATCTATGGTTCTTTCAACAACAACAAAAAAAAATAAAATAAAATAAAATAAAAATAAATGGGCTATGAAACCTTAAAAAGAGATGGAAGAATCTTAAATGTGTATCTGTAAGTGAAAGAAGAAGTTGGAAAAGACTGCATACTATATGATTCTAAGTACATGACTTTCTGGGAAAGGTAAAACTATAGGGACAGGAAAAAGTGGTTGCCAGGCATTCTTTGGTTGAGGAGTTGAAAAGATAGAACACAGGGAATTTTAGGGCATTGAAACTGTTCTGTTTGACACTGTAATGGTGAATACAAGACATTAGGCCTTTGTCAAGGCCAGAAAATAGGACAAAACAAAGAATGGACTCCAATGTAAACTATTGACTTTAGTTAATAATAAGGTATCAATGTTGGTTCATTAATTTTAATAAATGAGCCAAATTAATTCAAGGAGTTGATAACAGGGTAATCTGGTTTGGAGATATGAGAAGTCTCTCTACTTCCTGTACAAGTTTGTTGTAAACCTAAACATGTCCTAAAAATTCAATTGGCCATAAGTATGAGGGTTTATTTTTGAATTCTTAATTATATTCTGTAGGCCTATATGTCTTCCCTTGTGCCAATATTATGCTGTTTTTTTAACTGTCATTTTGAAAGAAGTTTTGAAATCCAGGAAATGTGAGTACTTAAGCATTGTTCTACATTTTCAATATGGTTTTCACAATTAAGGGTCCCTTTCTCTTCAAAATAAATTTGAATATGGACTCTTGCATTTCTGTAAAGGAGGCTATTGAATTTTGAATGGAATTATGCTGAATTCTTAAAATGCTTTGGGTAGAACTGACACTTTAACAATATGTAGTTTTCCAATCCATAAAGACTGAATTTCCTTCTATTTATTCAGTTGTTTGTTTTCACTCAGAAACATTTGGGTTTTTTTTCTATGTATAAGCCTTGTATATCATTGCTTATACTTATTCCTACATATTTGATCTCATAGTTTCTATTGTACATTACATTTTTCTTTATTTACTCTTCAGATTATTTATTGCTAGTTCATAGAAGACAACTGAACATGTTTGTTAGACTTAGTTGTTTTTTTTGTGAATTGTCAAGATATATGTGTGTGTGTGTGTGTGTGTGTGTGTGTGTGTGTGTGTGTGTGTGTAATTGGGAAAGTTTTACATGATTCTTTCAATTGGTATGCCCTTTATTCCATTTTCTTGCCTAATCCTTCTGGCTTATATATTTGGTACAATGTTGAAAAACTGGTTACAGTGGAAATCCTTGTCTAGTTCCTCAGCCTTCAGGGAAATCTTTCAATATTTTACCACTGAATATGATATTAGATGTGAATTTTTCTTATATACCCTTTATCATTTAGAAGAAGTTTACAACTATTTATTTCCTAAGCATTTTTATCAGAAAGGAGTGTTGAATTTCATCAAATACTTTGTCCATGTCAATTGAGATGATTATGTGGGTCTGTTTCTCCCTCATTCTGTTAATGTGGTGAACTGCATTAATTTCTTTTCTTATGCTGAACACTTACCTTAGATAAATTGCACTTGATCATTACATATAATACTGTTCATTGATGTTAGACTCATTTTATTATTTGATTGAAGACTTTTCATTTATATTCACAATGGATATTGCTCTTTAATTTTCTTTACTGCAATATCTTTTTCTGGCTTTTTTTTTTTGTTAGTGTGATGTTGGCCTCATAGAATGAATTAGGAATTGTTCTCTAAACTTGAAATTATTGGAAATTTTTTAGTAGTATTAGTATTAATTGTTCTGAAAATATTTGGTTAAATTTACCAATAAATCAATATGTTCCTGGTTTTTGCTTGGGAAATATTTGTTACTGATTCATTTACTCTATTGTTATTGCTCTGTTGAGGTCTTCTATTTCTTCTAGACCCAGTGAAGGGAGTTTATGTGTTTCTAGGAAATTGTCCATTTCATCTAGAGTTTCTAATTTGTTGTACCTTTCTATAATATCTCCAAATACAAAATTTTATTTCTGTGGGGTTGGTATTTATGTCACCCTTTCATTTCTGAATTTGTTTGTATCCTACCTCTTTTTTGTCAGTGTAGTGAAAGGTTTTTCAATTTTATTGACTTGATGTCTTTGCTGATTTTCTCTGTTGCTGTTTTGTACTTTATTTCACTTATCTCACTTCTACCTTTCGTTATGTCCTTCCTTCTGCCTTTATCATGTAAAATTTTTCTTCTTATTCTAGATCCTCCAGTTGAAAGGCCTCATCTCTGTTTGGAGATGTGTCTTCTTTTTTTCTCTCTCTTTTTATTAATCAGTTTTATTGAGATATATTCACATACCATACAATCCATCCCAGGGGTACAATCAATGTATTTTAGTATAATCAGAGTTGTGCATTCATAACAACAATCAATTTTAGATCATTTTCATTACTCCAAAAACAAAACCTCCCAGCCCCTTAGCAGTCACTTCTCAATCCCTGTGTCCTTCCCCAGCCCTATGCAGCCACTAATCTAATTCTATCTCTGTAGATTTATTTATATATAAAGAACACTAAAATATTACTGTTAACTATAGTCCATAGTTTGCATAGGTATATTTTTCCTATATTCCACCCTATCATTAACTCCTTGTACTAATAACATGCATTTACTATAGGTTCATGAAAGAACATTCTTACATTTGTACTTTTCACCACAGACATTGTCCACCAAAGGGTTCACTCTATTATACAGTCTCATGCTTTATCCTGTAGGTTTCCTTCTAGTAATATACATAGCTTAAAATGACCCCTTCCATCCACATTCACACACATAATTCAGCACTGTTAATTATATCACAGTAATGTGCTACCATCACCTCTATCCATTTCCAAACATTGACAATCAAGCCTAAGTAGAAATTCTACACAAATTAAGCATCAGCTCCCCATTATCTACCCCCATTCTATCTCCTTGTAAACTTTATTCTAGATTCTGACTTTATGAGTTTGCTTATTATACTTAGCTCATATTAGTGAGATCATGCAATGTTTGTCCATTGTGTCTGGCTTATTTCACTCAACATAATGTCCTCCAGGTACACATGTTGTCACATGCATCAGGACTTCATTCCTTTTTAACAGCTGAATAATATTCCATCATATGTGTAGACAACATTTTGTTTATCCATGCATTGATTGATGGACACCTGGGTTGCTTCCATCTTTTGGCAATTGTGAATAATGCCACTATGAACATTGTTATGGTCATGTTCATGTGTCAACTTGGCCAGGTGATAGTACCCAGCTGTCTGGTCAAGCAAACACTCACCTAACAATTGCTGTGAGGATGTTTGAGGATGGTTAATAAACCAACAGGCTGGTTTATTAAATCATCAGTCAATTGACTGCAGCTGTGACTGATTACTCACCAAAGGTCATGCTTTCCACAATGAGAGAGTGCAATTGGCTGGATTTAATTCAATTAATCAGTTGAAGACTTATAAGTAAGACAGGTAGAGGACCTTCACTTCTTCTTTGGCAGCCCAGTGAAGCATTTTCTAAGAAGTTCATTGAAGTTGCTGGTTTTTTTCCTAAGGAGTTCATCAAACAAAGTTATTGAAGATCCCAGTTCATTTCCTGAGGAATTCATCAGACATCTTCCTTGGAGTTGACAGTTTGCTGAATGCTCTACAGAATTTGGACTCATGCATACCCACAGTTGCATGAGTCACTTTTGCAATATGATAGTCAGAAACACCTCTCATTGATTCTGTTTCCCTAGAGAACCCAACTAATACAAACATCAATGTGAAAATGTGTGTTCATGTCACTGCTTTCAGTTCTTCTGGGTATATACTAGAAGCGGGGTTGTCAGTTTATATGGAAATTCTATAGTTAGCTTCCTGAGGAACTGCCAAACTGTCTTCCACAGCAGCTGCACCATTTTACATTCCCACATTTCTTTATATATTCTGGATATTAAACCCTTATCAGATAAGTTATTTCTAAATATTTTCTCCCATTGTGTAGGCTGCATTTTCACTTTCTTGACAAAGTCTTTTGAAGCACAGAAATTTTTATTTTCAGGAGGTCCCATTTATCTATTTTCTTTTGTTGCTTGTGCTTTGGGTGTAAAGTCTAAGAATTCATTCCTTTGGCAATTTCTCAATTGGATTATTTCTCTTTTTATTGTTGAATTGTAGGAGTTCTTTATATGTTCTGAATACAAGTTCCATATCAGATATGTGATTTTCAAATATTTTCTCTCATTCTGTTGGTCATCTTTGCACTTTTTTGATGGTATCCTTTGAAGTGAAAACATTTTTAATTTTGATGAAGTCAAATCTATTTTTTCTTTTGTTTACCATGTTGTTAGAGTCAAATCTAAGAAACCACTAACAAATCTAGGTTCATGAAGATTTGTATCTGTGTTTATTATTTTTTAAATATTCATTTTATTGAGATATATTCACACACCATGCAGTCATACAAAACAAATCATACATTCCATTGTTCACAGTACCATTACATAGATGTACATTCATAACCAAAATCAATCCCTGACACCTTCATCACCACACACACAAAACTAACAAGAATAATAACTAAAGTGAAAAAGTGGAAAAGAACACTGGGTGCCTTTGTCTGTTTGTTTGTTTCCTTCCCCCATTTTTCTACTCATCCATCCATAAACTAGACAAAGGGGAGTGTGGTCCATATGGCTTTCCCAATCCCATTTTCACCCCCCATAAGCTACATTTTTATACAATTGTCTTCAAGATTCATGGGTTCTGGGTTGCAGTTTGATAGTTTCAGGTATCTACCACCAGCTACCCCAACTCATTAGAATCTAAAAAGGGTTGTCTATATTGTGCATAAGAGTGCCCACCAGAGTGACCTCAGCTTCTTTTGGAATCTCTCTGCCATTGAAGCTTATTTCATTTCCTTTCACATCCCCCTTTTGGTCAAGAAGATGTTCTCCATCCCATGATACCAGGTCTACATTCCTCCCTGGGAGTCATATTCCATGTTGCCAGGGTGATTCACTACCCTGGGTGTCTGATCCCACATAGGGGGGAGGGCAGTGCTTTCACCTTTCAAGTTGGCTTAGCTAGAGAGAGATGGCCACATCTGAGCAACAAAGAGGCATTCGGGAGGAGACTCATAGGCACAATTATAGGGAGGCCTAGATTCTCCTTTGCAGCAACAATCTTCCCAAGGGCAAAACCTGTTGTAGAGGACTCAACCCATCAAACCACCAGTCCCCTGTCTGTGGGCATGGTAGCAACCATCAAGATGGGGCATGTATCTTCTTTTTAAATGTAAGCTTTTAAAGCAAAAAAATTCCCTCCCAGAATTGCCTTTCTGCATCCTATAAGTTTTGGCATGTTTTGTTTTCATTTTCATTCACTTCAAGATGTTTTCTTATTTCTTTGTGATTCCATCTTTGGGCAATGGGGTTGTTTACATGTATACTTTTCAGTTTTAATATATTTGTGAATTTTACAGGTTTCCCTCTATTGATTTTTAGCCTTTATTCCACTGTGGTTTGAAAAGGAACATTATAGAATTTCAATATTTTGAAATACATTGACTTTTGTGAAATAATAAATGATCCATTCATGAGAAGGAGCCATGTGCATTACTGAAGAATGTGCATTTTTCTACTGTTAGGGGAATTGTTCTGCACATATTGCTTAGATATTGTTGGTTTAGATAATCATTGAAGTTTTAAGTTTCCTTATTGATAATCTGATTAGATATTCCATCAATTATTTAAAATGATGTATTGAAGTCTCCTATTAATAGAGAACCATTTATTTTCCCTTCATATTTGTTAGTATTTGCTTCATATATTTTGGGGCTCTGCTGTTAGGGTCATATATATTTATTATGGTTATGTATCCATGAATTGTCCCCTTCTTCAGTATATAGTGACCTTCTTTGTCCCTGAGGTTTTGAATTAAGGTCTATTTAAGTAATATTAGTCTAGCTACACCAGCTCTCTTTCTTTCTCTTTGTCTCTTTTTTTGCTATTTGAGTGCACTATTTTTCCATATTGTCACCCTGAAACTACTTGTGTCTTTGAATTTATGGTGAGTTTCCTCTGGACAGCATATATTTAGGACATGTGTTTCCATCCATTCTGCCAATCTGTGTCTTAACTGGGAAATTTAATCCATTTACATTTAAAATAACAGCTGAAAAGGCAAGCATCTTATGCCTTTTTACTGCTTGTTCTTTGAAAGTGTTATGCCTTTTTTGTCCCTAAATTCTTCCATTAATACATACTTCCATATTTATTAGATATTTTTGTACTATTATGAGTCCCTTTTCAATTGATAGCAAATTAGCTTCAATAGCATGAACATTGTCCCAATACTTCTTTGTCCCTCTACCTGTTGGCTGTACTTTTTACACACTATAACTTTAAACACTGTATATCCATAACAATAGATTTATCATTACTTTTTTGTGCATTTGTATCTTAGAAGCTGTAAGAAGTAAAAATTGCTGTTGCATTCAACTCTGGTTCTCTGAGAGTTTATCTTGCTTGGGGTTCATTGGGCTGTGTGAATGTGTATATTCTTGTCTTCCATTTAATTTAGTAAGTGCTGTATCAGTATTTCCTTGCATATCCCTACTATTCCTTTCATTCTTATCCATTTTGGGCTCCCATTATGCATATATTTGTATACATTTTGGGGTCCCACAGGACTTTTGGATTCTGTTCATATTTTGCATTCTTTTTTAGTCTCTACTCCTCAGGTTGAATCATTTCAATTGTCTTGACTTCATTCTGCTAGCTTTAATTTGTTGTTGAAGCCATTTAAGATATGTTCATTTCAATTATTATTGTTGTCAAATCCAGTATTTCTCTTTGGTTTCTTTTTATATTTCTATCTTGTTATTTAGTTTTTTTGGCCATTCATACTTTTGCTAGCATCCTTTAGTTCTTTCTCCTTTTCCTTTCTCTCCTTGAGCATATTGAAGATCATTTTTCAATGCTTTTTTCTTGCAAATCTAAAGTCAGGTGATCTTTCTTCATTGTATCATTTTTTCTTGTTCTTTTGAATGGTCCATAACTTTCTGATTCTTTGTTTATCTTGTAATAATTTCTTGCAATTGTAAGATTTAATATTTTAATTATTAATTCTGGGATTTAGTCCTAGGGCTATCTGTTTCTTAACTTTGTATCCATTAAGTGATATAATAGGGATTTCCTTGAATGCCAGGGTCTCACAAAAACAAGTAACTAAAGCAAAAACATCTTTAAAGTCTTTGAAAATTTTCTCTCACTTGGATTATATTCTCTATCAGAGTTTAACCCCTGTATCTATATGAGTCAGAGGCAAAAGTGAAGAGCAGGGTCCTCATGGTCTTTTGTGAGCCTATGCCATATCTGTGCTTGTGCTGGCTTGTTGCCTTAGAATTCTTCATGTTCAGGAATCCTAACATCCTTTCTACTCCCTATTAAATAGAATTCCCCTCCCAGGAAACTCTATTTTATGTCTTAAGGTCAATAAGTTTTTGCTCCATGCTGCTTTGTCTTAATTGTATCTCACATTAATTTAGCTATGCACAAACTGCTTATGTCTTCCAGGCAAGTGTTTGGAGAAAATTGGGAATATATTTCCTGGTTTAGATTTTCAAGCTTTCCTTGAATCAATTGGCATCAACATATAGACACTTCAGTAGGCAAACAGTGGTTATTCTGTTCTCTCTAGAACAGGGCCAGGAACCCACAATGTGATGCAAAGCCTCCTCCACATTATACTTGTGTAAGAATTGAGGGAGAAGCAGGAAGTATGCCACAAGCTTCTCCAAATATTTTTAGAGCCTCATTTTCTTTTCTTTACTTGCCCAGTTTCTGCAACACTTTTTTGCTAGTTCTTCAAAGATTCCTTCAGACAATAACACTCTGGAGTGTCTTATGACACCATATTGGTTGATTGGAAGTCTAGGGTATTGATTGAGCTCCAACATAAACACAAATAAAATGTATGAAAATATATACAGAAGGAAATGTGAAGGGGCATACAATTATGTGGTACAAATATCAAATAATTATGAAAGTTAGCTTTAGTGGAAAAATTATTGGAAAACAATGATTTATGCCATGCAAAGACCAAATAACAAAATGGTAGAAGAAAGTCTTGCATTTTCAGTGGTTACTTCCAATGTAGGTGTATTAAATTCTGTTCTAGTTTGCTAAAGCTGCCAGAAAGCAAAACACCAGAGACGGATTGGCTTTTATAAAGGGGGGTTTATTTGGTTACACAGTTAGGTGTTAAGGCCATAAAGTATCCAAAGTAACACATCAGCAATTGGGTACCTTCACTGGAGGATGGCCAATGATGTCCAGAAAACCTCTGCTAGTTGGGAAGGCATGCAGCTGGCATCTGCTCCAAAGTTCTGGTTTCAAAATGGCTTTCTCCCAGGACATTCCTCTCTAGGCTGCAGTTCCTCAAAAATATCACTCTTGGTTGCACTTGGGATATTTGTCCTCTCTCAGCTTCTTCAGAGCAAGAGTCTGCTTTCAAAGGCTGTCTTCAAACTGTCTCTCATCTGCAGCTCCTGTGCTTTTTTCAAAGTGTCTCTCTTGGCTGTAGCTCTTCTTCAAAACATCACTCACAGCTGCACTGAGTTCCCTTTGTCAGCTCATTTATATGGCTCCAATGACTCAAGTTAGACCCACCCCAAATGGGCAGAGCAACATCTCCATTGAAATTATCCAGAGTCATAATCCACAGCTGGGTGGGGTGAATCTCCACAGAAACACTCAAAGAATTACAATCTAACCAACACTGATAACATCTGCCCACACAAGATTACATCAAATATAATGGCATTTGGGGGACACAATATGTTCAAACTGGCACAACTTCCATAGTCAAAAGACATGGATTGGCAAAATGGATAAAAACACTTGACCCAGTTTTATGTTATCTAGCAGGTTCTCACCTTAAATTCAAAGATGTGGGTTGGTTAAAAGCCAAAAGAGGGAAAAAAATATTTCATGCATATATTAACCAAAAGAGAACTAGGGTTGCCATACTAACATTTGTTAAAATAGAGTATAAGCTGAAAACTCTTAAATGGGACAAAGAAAAAATATATACTGAGAAAATGTCAATTCTTCAAGAAGAGATAAAATCTATAAATATATATATTCACTTAACAGCAGTGGCCCAAAATATATGAAGCAACTATTTACAGAGTTGAAGAGATCAATAGATGGTTATACATATATAGTAGGAAACTTCATAATCTATTTTCAATATTGTATAGAATGTTTATACATAATCTCTATAAAGAAATAGGAAACTACAAAATCATTATAGAGTAGCCAAAACTAACACATATATAGAGAAAATTTCATCCAATAACCACAGCATACTTTTGGATTATTGGCACAGAATTTCTGTTTGGGATGATGGAAATGTTTCAGTAATGCTTGGTTGTGATAGTAGTGCACACTGTTGCTGTAATAGCACCAGTAAATTCTATATTTTAAAGGGGTTAAAATGGGAATCATTATGTTATATGTATGTTAACAGAATAAAAATTAAGAAAAAATAGTCCAGTGCACAGCATAATGTGGACCCTAATGTAATCTATGGAATACAATTAATAGCTCAATTATGATAATATTTTTCATCAATTGTAACAAAGATACCACACTAATGCATCATGTTAATAAGAGGGTAAGTTGTGTATGATGGGGTGCAGGGTATCTCTCTATTTTCTACATGACTTTTCAGTAAAACCACAATTTCTCTAATGCAAAAAAAAATATGTTTTAATGAAAATAAATAAATTCAGTAATGAATTTATAACTAAGGGTCAAATATCTAAATTTCTCAGCAATCATCAGATTACTATATGTAATGAAATATAAATGTTATGAACACAAAAATTACATCTTGTAAAGTGGTTTTATGCTTGATACATACGAACTTCTCAAATTAATAGAACAAAGATTTATGTGTTTGCATTTCTGTGTGTTTATGTGATTTTAGCTTACAGTAGATATTAATTTGAATTGTACTAGATATTTTCTAATTTTCATACTTTATTTGGCTAATTTTTTATAATATGAGCATAAACTTGTATTCATAACTGGTTAAAATTTGGTTTTGTTGATTTAACATCTAATGCTAACCAGATGACTATTCAACTGGGATTATACAGATTTACAGGAATAAAATAATAATGGAGATGAATAGTGACTGAATTCAAAAGAGATATGAACAAATCCACTATTATAATGAAAATTTAAAACACAATAACTGTAAATTATAGATCATGTGGACAAAAATATTGAGAAAAATAAATTTAGACACTTTTAAAAAACTTACTGTTAGTGCTTTTCTGTATATATTACTCAAAGAAAATATATAAATATCTTTCTTTCATATTTACCTATTCACTATCCCACAAAAACCACAAATGTCAGAGATTTTATAGCATAAAACCATTTTCTCCAAACATAATATGAGTAAGTGAGAGAGCAATAGGAATATAACAAGAAAAAAAAATGTTTATAATTTTAATTAAAAAGTCTAGATGAATCATATGCCAAAGAAAAAATATTAGTGAAAATTGAAAAATATTTATAACTAAGTTAAATGAAAATGCTACTTTTGAATATTAGTGGAAAAAGGTAATTGGGTACACTATGATCCTTCTGTAACAATGACAGAGAAAATAAGAAATATACAAATAAGAAGAAGGAAAGACATTCAGAAGGAAAGAAGCAGAAATAACACAAAGGCAAACTTACCTTATATAGTATTGCCTACTCAAAATATTGTTTCTTTAAAAAAGACTAATTCAATTAACAAATTTCTTGCAAAATTTTTCTAAAGTTACCTTAGTTACTGTAGCAAAATTCATTTAGAAAATAGTTAAATATATAATTAATGTAAATCAACTAAGATATATATGTGATTATTAAAAACTTACTGTCATTAAACATATGTAGGGCCATAGAAAAATGCACAACTTTGTTGCATAAGCTATTATTTAAATAGTGTGTCCCATTTGTCTAGAAATAAACAGCAAATGAGAAATGGAAATTTCCTATATATTTGGAAATTAAATAATTCAATTTTAAATAAATCATGTGTCAACAAAAAACCACTAATGGAATTTTAAAAATATATTGATTGAAATTAAAGTAAAATTAAACATATTAGAATGCTTTTGTGTAAAAGTCCATGGATCGATGAAAGAGAGACAGGTTCAGTTTTACAGTATCACTTATGTTATTTAAATGCACTTAGAGGAGCTAAAGACCTACATGAAAAGAATACACAGTTTATATATATGTACATAGGTATTAAAAGGAAAAAAATGTTGAATCTTCAGGAATTAGGACAGTATCATATTGGGTAGTGATAAACAAATATATAAAAGAAACAGAGCAGAGATTTCAGAAACCAATTTATATTTGATTACTCACAAATATAGAAATATGGAACTGAAGGCCAGTGGAAAAGTATAGCCTTTTCAATAAATGATGCTGGATAAAAGGAAACTTTATCCCTATGTCACACCATGCAAAATTAATGCTAATATTTCAGTTAGGTTGAAAGCAATTTGAAAGTTAAAAAGTAAACAAGTACATAAAATTTGTAGAAGACATCATAGGATAACCTTTTCTTGATTTCATGGAAATAAAGTTTTATACACAGGAAATAAGCCACTAACCATGAAAAAAATACATTAACAATACATTTTAAAAAATAATCAGGACTTTTATTTATCAAAAGACACCAAAATAAAAGGAAAGTTTGGGACACATAGTAAAGTATAGTATATTTGCAAAAAAAATAAATAACAAAAGTCTCCTATCTAGACTACATCAACAACTTCTAGGAACCATGAAGAAAAGACAAACAGCTCATTAGATAAATAGGCAAGAAACTTGCATGGGCAAACCAAAGGAGAGTATCATGGCCAGGACAAATATTAAAAGTATTAACCCTCTTTAGAAATTGGGAGAAGCAAACTAAAACCCCAATGAAATACCACTGCACACAAACATGCAGTCACACATACAGAAGCATTCATGTATACATGCATACATCTCCACAATAGAGTAAATCAAGTGATTGATAATGCCAGGTGTTGAAATTGATGTGGATTATTGGGGACTCTAATGGCTGGTGGGGTTAAGCTTGTGTCACATTTTGGAAAATAGTTTGCAATTATCTACTTATTTTATACACAGAACTACATTCTTTGTGCCCCATAAAATAATGAAACAATTATCTGTTCCATCCTCCTTTCCTCCAAAATACAATGGTGATGAAAGTATAAGATCACCACAGCAAAAATTCAATTTTGGGAAAGAATTAAAGACATACAGTACTCCCTGTCCTTCACAGCTATGGAATATCACTGGGTAGAGGGAATGGAAAACTTAGACTGGTTGATGTGAGACATTTTTTGATTAGCCCCCACTTCTCCTTTCTTGAAAGATCTTCCCTAATGAGCAGTATTCTTGGCAACTTCCATAGTGGGTATTAGGAAGCATGCCCTCCTTGTAGACTTAATTCTTCCAGAATTAAATCCTGCTTGTGGAAGTTTAAGGATCCAATGATTATTTCACATTCAAGCAGTCAATGTTGGCTTCTCTGTCAATACCCATTTTGCTAAATCTTCAAAGGCTACTGAACAGTTTGATTATAATGTGTTATGTATGCAATAATCACATCCAAAATTGTACCCTAAGCACATATCTCAAATGAGATTTTTTCTTCCTTGTCTAAGCACTGTGCCCATTCTATCATCTTAATTTGGGATGCCCCAAGGCCATTCAGTTTGAATGAGAAGTCTACACCACTTATCAGTGCTGTTTTCTGAGTCAATTTATTCACATTATGATTAACTGGTTTTAAAAGAAACTAAAAAATATTTAATTCTATATCTTAGACTTTGCATTTTAAGCACAGCTGTATTTCAATATAAAAAATAAATTTCTGATCTTAATTCTCTTGTAGTCTGCTTAAAAAAAGTCAATTATTTTCTATAAAATTCTGGTTTGCATTTTCTTCCTTTATACCTTCAAGTTTAACAAGCACTCAGACCACTTCTAAGATATCAGAGTCATGGGATATGCCAGATAATTAAGTTTTCAGACCTATGACTAACTATGAAGATGGTAGTGTATTGTAAGAATCGAAATTAAATTACAGCCAGGAATATTGTGTGCCTAAATCTGGGACAGCTCGCACTCTTGAGCTTCAGGGATTTCCCATCTGAATCCTAACATTTTTTTAAATTGTATATAGAAGAATAAAACTCCAAGGTATCCAGGATGTATATGAAAAAGTAATACTTAAAAAAGGAATTATTTTTCTAAGTAAAATATGTAAAAAATTTGAAATCAAATTATGTTAGGAATTTATAAAGGCACTGAAAAAAATCAAAGAAACAGGAAATAAAACATGCAATTAATATTAATATATAATAATATATGTTGATTTAATATAGTAAAAAGTATCAATTCACTAGCTAAGGGAAGAATTTAATTAAATAATTTTTGAAAATTACTATCCATCTAGAATGAACAAATATGGGCCTCTATCTTACACCTAAAAATAAACCGTTTAAAATGGGTTAAATATATAAAACTAAAAACTGCCATTAAGTAAGTAAAATTAAGGAGCTTTGAAAAAATTTATGACATATGTGTTGGAAAAGTAATAATATTAATTCTAAATAAAGATTTCTTATACATGGACAGAAAAGCAAACATCTAAATAGCCATATGAAATAGAAACATGATCAACGTGCACAAGAATGTGCAACTCACAGAGGATTATATCCTTTTCACCAAAAGCCAAATTGAGTGTCTAGATAAGCAAAAAATAAATGACAATGAGCAACATTTATGCCTATGACTGGCAAAATATGAAACTCTCATTTATTGCTATCAAATATGGGGTAAAGGGCATTTATTCAAATGATATTTTTATAAAATGACAGTTTTTTTGTTTGTATCTTTCAACAATACAAACACATGTAATTATAAATACAGTAGTTCTATTCTGTAGACTGAATTAAAAGCCCTAGTATGTTCAAATGGATATGTGAGTATGCTAATTGTTTTCTTCAAATGGCAAAGGAATGTTGTCAGTGTCCACCAAAAATGGAGATACATACATTTATATGTTTAGTTCAATGTAATATTTTTATTATACTAGAATAGAGCATGCATATGATCATAGAAGAAAGTTTAAGGTATCAGAGGTCTCATAGAAAGTCTTTCACTAGCCATCAAAATCAGTATTGAAGATTAAGGAGAGAACTCAAAAATAGCTATAATGAAAGTAATATAAAATAGCACTTTTATTTCAGAATATAGATATGGGTATTTTTTAAATCACACATTTTTATTTTGTATCAAGAAAATATATTTATTATGGTAAAAATAAAACATCACTCTAATTAATATAAATATAATTATCAGATCTGAATTATAGTTTCTCTGTTTCCTTGAGACTCACATAAATTTCTCCAGCAAAATTCATTTAATGCACATTTTCAATTTGTCCTTTGACTGAAAACCCTAAACGATAATACAGGAAAAATCATACCTTACATAAGTATAAAATATTGAGTGGGATCACCATATTTACTTTTCAAACAACTCATCCTCCACAGTGATGTAGAAATAAGCAACCTAATGCAGTGAAGGAATTACATTAAGGTACAGTATTCAGGAATTGTTGAGATCATAAGTAAATACAGGTTTGGTGTAGTTTTTGTTGTTTTTTTTGTTTGTTTGTTTGCTTTGATAAAAGTTGATACAGTGAAGTAACGATTTCTAAGCAATCATATTTCCTGACATATAAAAAACAGGTATAATCCAGGTTCTGAAAGCCATTCAAGAAGGGGATTGTCTATTGGATTCATAATTATAGGGATTACAGAAGCTTATATAATTATAGAAAAGCATAAAAATTTTGTCCAATGAATAATGAAGGAGAAGGTTCTTTTTCAAAATATTTTACTGGTATGTTGGAGTTAAAAATGAAGGCAAGGCAGGTATATATTTGTAGATTATATTTGCTATTAATACAAAAGAAGGAAACTTTTATTTTTTGATGAACTTTCCCTCAATCAACACCCGCATAGTCATTCTCATTGCCTTGTTTCTTAGACTGTATATTATGGGATTCAAGGATAGGGTACCATAGTGTAGAACACAGAAATTACAAGGTCAGAAATAGAAGAACATCCTGAATTTGGCTTTAGATAAGCAATGAAGCCTGTAAAGAGAAATAATACAACAACCACCAGGTATGGAAGGCAAGTGGAGTAGGCTTTTGACTGGCCTTCTGTGGATGGAATCTTCTTGGCAGTGGAGAAGATGTAGAAGTAGGAAACAAGGATGAAAATAAAACAGCAGAAATCCAACACTACATTGATGACAATGGGCACATATTCTCTTATTACATTTTCTGATCAAGAAATAGCTAATAACTGGGGAATGTCACAGAAGAACTGATGAACCACATTGGACTGACAGTAGGATATGGATAAGGTACAAGCTGTGTGCATCACAGAAATCAGACCCACACCCAGCCAAGACACAACTACCATCTGCACATGTGTCCATTTTCATGATGACTTCATAGTGCAGAGGATGGCAGATGGCAGCATAGCAGTCAAAGAACATAAATGTGAGAAGGAACAGCTCAGCAGTTGCTGAAAATATCACCAGAAAGACTTGGATGACACAGCCAAAGAATGAAATTTATTTATTGTGGGTCAAAGAATTGACAATGGATTTTGGGATTGTAACTGAAATGAGGCAGAAATCCAAGAAGGATAAATTCTTCAATAAAAAATACATAGGTGTGTGGAGGTGCTGGTCTATAGATGTGGTCATGATAATGAGGACATTCCCCATCAGGGCACACAAGTAAATAATTGAGAAGAGCACTGAGTGCAAAATGTACACATTTTGATTTGTAGAAAATCCCATTAGAATAAATTCAGTCATAACCGTGAGATTTATCAATCATCTTTGACAGTCTATTTTTAAAAAAAAAATAAAGCATCATCAATAAGAAGTCTTTCAATATTAAATATATACACGGTAATCACAAAATCAACTTACCCAAAATTTCCTTACTTCATTCAGTGTATTGATTCTCAGTCATTCCTAGTTAATTTAGTTTTATTGAGTCAATTTAGCTTCAGTACACATAAATCTGCTGTTATAATACTCTCCAAATATATTCTGTGAAAAATGCTGAATTACTGAAAAGATTCCATGGACCATGCAAAACCTCCCCAATTATGTAGATAAAACCAAATGACAAACTAACAGCTGCTAAATACCCTTGCTGTCCCTACATACTCTCCAATGACTAATGCAACTTCAGATTCTACATACCATCCTAGGCATTCAAAAGTAAACAATTCTGAGAAAAAAATGAAAAAAAATATTTTTGAAATTCCTCATGTACTCTATAAAATCTTTAACTTGATTGTTCTCTACAGAACATTCAGTTTAGAGTGGTTCTCATAATTTGAAATTTTAATGTCTTTTAGATGATTGCTGGCTTTATTTTTTCTCCTTCATCATACCCCATTTTTTTTCATTTATCTATTATACCTCTACTTCTATAAGGCTCATCACCTGGTTGCTGTAGCTATCAAAGTTCCTACAATATATGAGCTGAGACTGTTGGCCTCATATACCACAAATTAATTTTATTTATTAGCTTCCATTTGACATTTCCCTGTATATAATAGGATTAGTAATTATGTTTTCCCCACAAGCTCTTTATTCTCTTTCTATTCACACTTCAATTATTTCAGCTCTTGAATTATCTACTGTACATCTGAAATATTAAAACTATTGTATAACAACTTTCATGTGACTCACACTCCCAATTACCCTGCTTTATGTTTCTTTATCCTCTCATAAGATTAATATAAATATTTTAGCAGGGGAGAAGGGATGACACAAGGTTGTGGCTTAATTCATATGGTCTCAATGTGATGAATTAGTGCAGACAAAGATTCCTTTGCAGTAATAAGTTGATGCCTCTATTTACCAGTTTCTTTTCTTTCTGTAATCTTCATGTGAATTTCACCTTCCCATACTCTCCCTTTTAACTCCCTGTAAAGAGCATGCTCATTCTCTCTCCTTTGTGGAGGGTAGTGAAAAAATTCCAGAATATTTGTTGGTCATTGATTTAAAAATTATAATAATTTATCAGTTTATTAGGGGAAGAAATTCTACATATTTTATTAAAGAGAAAAATAAATAAGGACAAGGATATATTCCAGTCAAATATGTAACAATTTTTGCGTGATTTAAATTTTTAATAATAGTAAAATATGCTGCTGTTCTTCTTTAAAAACTATCATAAATTAATCATAAAGAAATCAACCATAATTCCTGCATATTTGAGTAAAATATTCATGGTCATAGGTGGATTGATTTCTAATTTATCCATACCTATCTGCCTTTTTTGGTGTAAGGAAAGTAAAATGGTCAGAGAAAATTATCTCAAAGATAGGGACTTTAGTGATGCTATCTGACTCAGTAATTGCCAATAATATTTTACAGGCTGAAAATCATACCTCCTTCTGTCAGAAAACAATATCATTATTTTAAATTTCCTTCCTTCATTACTTCTCAGCTATGATTTTTTAATCACTACCATTCCATTTAATATTAAACACACAGCTTATTAAGCTAAATATTAAAATACATAACTAAAATTTTTAAATACTATTGTATTCTTCAGGTTACCTTTATATCTGAAAGTGAATTTACTTCTAAAAATAGTGACATTAGCATTCCTGCAGACCTGGTACATGAAGATTCCATCTGTGTTCTGAGGATTGCTACTAGAAAAACATGTCACTGATCACAAAGACAGAGATTGTCAACTTTCATTACACTACAGGTAATAGAATGTGTTGATTTCTTTGAAAACTCACATGATGCTTCCATAATCTGGATCCATTATGGTCTGTGTTGTCAGAAACTAGGGAGCTCAAAAGTATGATCATTTTGCCTCAGGTTCTGGTATCCCATGAGCTCAAACATTGTTTAAAAATTAAATTTATCAAACTGTTTGATTCCAATGGGAAAATAGTGTTTCCTTTGTCTACATTGACTTTCTTAATTGGTATCAGCTCATAATAAAATCTAACTGAGTAATAAGTGAAAGCATTATGTCATATATTTTTTTTCTGTCACTGGTTTTCATGGCTATGGATTTAACTATAATTAACTGCAGGTTCCAATTATTCATTCATCATAGAGTGACCAAAAGAGGTCAGTGCAGCCCTCTGAAGCAAGTAGATCCTAAAATGTGATGAGTGAAAGAGGAAATTGTGGGCTAATCACACTGTTGATCCTGGGAAATATCTTTTATTTGCATCATTACTGGGAGGAAAACTGCATATTATTTTAATAGAGGAGGGAAATGAATCAACTTATATTTGAACTTGACCACTCTTTCACAGAATTAGACTAAGGAAGCTGACTGTAAAGGAGGGCAGAAAAGCATTTCATGGCTCCTATTGTGAGGTTGTGGAGTTGATTAGGCTTGGACAAAGGAGTTGGTGGCACAGTTTGGAGTGAAGTTCAACTTCTGAGTTTATTTTCTACTGTGAAGCCTAAAATACCTCTTTAGATTTAGCAATAATTTATTCTATTTTTATGCTTAGCATACACTATTGGAATGAAATATTTGTCCAGATAAAGAAATTATTTTGCAACTTTAATTTTTGAGAGAAAATAGGTTTCTTTGTTTCCTTTAGTGTTCCTTTTAATGATTTTATTAGTATGGCCATAGATTTGATATCCACAGTACATTGTTAATGTAAGTGAATAAAAATTATTTAACATAAGTACATGTAAGTGTGGCAAGTTTTAAAATGTCAACTTGGAGGAATCAAGCATTTCTCATGCATTTGCATCTGCATCCTCATGTTGCACAACTCAATCAGTTCTTATCCTCACTGGGTCTCCATATGCACCTCAGCTAGGTTGGGGCAGGAGATGTTGTGCCTTTTCTCAGACCTAGATTTTCCAAGAACAAGGGTGCTGAAATCAGACATTCCATGGACTGGGTATGGCTCTCATTCAGATAAAAATGCATTTGCCAACTACTGCTGTGAGATCCACCTGGTCCCCCAGGACTTAGGCTACCAAAAAGTTTACATTGATATCCTTGCATGAGGCTGGCAGGTAGTTTCTAAACCCACATTTCCCCCCACAGGGCAAGAGTGTAGATGTGAGATGTGCAGTCTTCCAACATGCTGTCAGTGATATAGCTGGAACCAAGATGGGATTTGTAGTAACTTTTTTCTTCAAAGGTATTGACAGTCCAAGCAATGACCTGAATTCCTTTAGTTGATGACTTCTTCCAGTAGGCTGGGGATACAAAATCCTTTTGCATAAGGAAAGCTGAAATTCTCCATAAGTACAAGATATGCATGCTCCAATTGAGCATAATGTCGATTATGACAAGCAGGGACTGCTTCCAGAAACAATCAAAGCAGGATGTCCCATCTCCTGTGTAGCTGAGGCTCCATGGTCAATGAATTAAAACCATTACTACATTCTGATCAGTTTGTCTCATCTTAGAGATAACTTCAGCAAGAAAGAGCAGATGATACTATTATTGTATACTTGAGGAAACTCCATATAAACTTTTTTTTTAGAGCATCAGCAGCCTTAACCTGTGATTAGCTGCAGGATTAAGTTTCCTAATTTGTTCAAATGTCAAATCACAAAACTGACCAGTCCCATCAGTCATCCGGTCTATTGTGCTGTCATGTATTAAGACAGGAATTCCATCAAACATAAACTCAATGTCCAGCTCCACACCAGTTACTCCATTCTTAGCTGCTGAATGGCTGCCAGGGTGTTCTCATGCACATCATGCCCACCACCATGGTGGGCAGTGGTGGGAGATGTGACCTTGGGGCTTGAGCACCAGTAGGGCCCTGTGTGAAGGCACAGGCTCAAAGCTGAAGAAGTGCAGCAGGATGTAGAATCTGCTGGTGAGGAGGCAGGAATTGAAGGGGCTGTGTGTAACCACCAGCACCAACACCAGCAGAAAGGAGAAGGGGCCCAGTAGGCCCCCCTGCTCCTCCCACAGCCACATGCCTGCACCTGCACCAGCATGGATGGGAGTCCCAGACCCACTGAGCTCCCAGGACTGGAGGGTAAAAGTTGAGGGTGAGAGCCTAAGGTGCTCACTGCAGCTAGAAGAATATAGTTTTAAACCTATTATTTTACAACCAACAAAATAATGTTCCAAGTTGAAGGGTCAAAGCAAAAAACAAGCAACCCTATATAGATATGTGGCAATTCTACCCACTAAGCTGCTTTGATTTTGTGAAGAAATTACGTTGGAAATTGATTTTCCTTAGAATATGAATGTCCCCCCCCCCATTCCTTCCCCCAACACAGGTATCTGTGTTTGGGGCTCATCCCAATAAAATTCACCATCATTAGTATTTTCCTTTTATTCCCCCTGTTACTGAATGATCTCATAAAAGTCTCTCTATTTATGAATATTTGGAATTCCACAAAAATGTGCTATAGTGTACTAGTTTTAGATCTGTTTATAACAAAAAGCTTCAGTTTTCACCAGGTGTTTCTTTTTAACTCTTTTCCTATGTTCTGAGGAATGTTCTTATGATTTAGTTCTTTTGATATCTTTCCTCACTTTCCTTTTCCTTTAATTTTATTATCATGTTTTCCTTCATTGATATCATTTTCCAATCTTTCTCATTAGGCTCCAATTTCTTTATTACTTAGCTTTGTTCTTCATGGAGAGTACCTCATCTGTTCTTCCAAAATTCCTATGAAGTGATTTTAACACTGTTACAGTATTTTAGAAGATAAAAGCAGCTCTTGTTTTATCATTTGGACAGAAATTTACCAAATAAGGAGAACTTTGATTCCAATTTGTTCCCCTATTTGTGCTGTTAACCTTGACTACCATTTTAAGATGTTGTCTGCCAGGTTACTCAACTGTAAACTTACTGTTTCTTCTTGTAATTAATAAGTACTTTGTAGAAAGACTTCATATTTTCTTCAAATGCTATGCAATATGCTTGGCAATTTCTTGTAGATCACTTGTAAGGTTCGGCTATTGTTTCCTCAGATTTGTATATTTTCTATATGACTTTCATATTTAATTTTCAACTTCAAATGGTTGTGAATGTTTTCTTCATATGATATAAGTGACCCCCATTCATGTTTAAACTGCAAGGCCACATCTGATTGCCACTGATGACTTCTTAATTGTGCAAGTCATCAAATTACAGATCCAAATTTTAACAGGCACATAGCACTGCCATATGTGAACATTGAGCATGCCAATATCTACCAGTGATTTCATTAGATTTTTTACTTAAGCAACAATCTGTTTGCAGGTAAAGTTCCACATAGTTCTTTTCAAATCTTTATGGCCAATCATTTCTTTAATTATGGCACTTTTTTAGCTTTTGAAATAATTTTAAACAGATAGAATATAGTCCCTTATATTCCAAGTTCAGCAATGCAAAATATGGATTTGCACATTGAAAAACCATTTTAACAAATCTCAACAAAATAGTTGGAAAGCATTAACACTTATAATTAACATGAAATTCCTTATGATCCCATAAAAGAGTCAACAATATAAAACACTGTAATTACTCAAAATAAGAAAAAATCTGAAGTCAATATAATCATATGATTACTATAAAATAAATTTCATTCAACAACACTTTGAGGTATTTAATATTTTACTAAATTACTAGAATATTTTAAAAATTCAATATACAACTGTACTTGACAAAAATGTTTGTTCTGAATATTGTTTCAATAAGTGTTTAAAGCATGGTCTAATATATTTTTTATTCAAAGTATTGGAAAAATTAAAAAATGGATAAAGAAAAAATTTATTCAAGGTATTGGATAAAAAGTGCAACACTTTTGTAAGTTAAATTTGAATAGTGGCATTTATATTAAAAATCATAAATAATTTCAAAGCCAGAAATTTATGAGTTTCAATCTTTTAAAATGAAAAATTACAGTATGGCAAATGTCAATATTTCACAAGATCAATATTTTTTTATTTCCAGTAATTCATAGATGTTTTCCATGTCAAAATCTGTATTTGACAGAAGTCAAGGTCAAAGATGAATATTGCTGTCTTTGGAAAACTGTTTGAGCAAGAGCTAATAGTATCTTAAATATAACTAGAAAAATGTTTTTTTATTCTGATAACTTTATCAGTACCTATTCATGTATTTACTATCACAGAAGGCAAATCAACTCAATTAGCCAAATTAACATCTAGACAGCTTCTTTGTCAACTTAGGTTAGGGAGAAGGGGAGCTATTGTGAGAGTATTTTTCCCAACATTTTATTCTTTCCTCATAGTGTTTACACTTCTTCAAGTGTACATTAAATGATAATGCCATTTTTGGTAGTACATACTTGATTATCTCTGTTGATGTGAGAAATTAGATAATGTGCATTTAATTTATCATCATAAACTTAAGTATACTCTGACAAAACATTTCATTTAAATACTCAGACCTATATGTAATTTAATAACTGAAAGTAATACAAACTTAAAGTATCATGTGATGTTATGAATGCTATTCAACAAATATCTCTGGAAAGATACGTATTATTATATAATCTTATATACATTATTTTGTTTTTATCATTATTAACTAATTTTCTCTTAATTGCACTCAAAATATTTTAATATTTAATAGGTTTTTTAAAGTGTTTAGTGATGCTTTGTTATTGAAATTAGTATCTTTCACAAACATAATTAGCTTATTAGTGGCTTTGCTTTTGCAATAAATATAGTTTTATATATTTAAAGAATGTTAGAATTTCCATATATCATTCATATATATTGTTTTCATGCATGTTATATCTAGAACTATTTTCTATAGAAGAAATTATTATGCAGATGCTAACTACAAATCACAATGCCATGTCTTATATATACTACTGTCATTACTCTCTACTGAAATTCTCATGCTGATTAAACTAGGTGACAATCTCTGTGAAGCCATAATCTTCCATCACACAAATGTTAAGGCTATCAATGATATTGACAAAGAAAGTTACTAGCCTTCAAAGCCTAAAGAAGGTAACTGAAGCCAAATAAAGAATTTTGGTTGAATACTGAAGCTTAAATAATATATTTTTTTCCATCTTGAAAAAGAGCTACTAACTTATGTGCATTAATCTTGTATCCTGCTACTTTGCTAAATTTGTTTATTAGCTCTAGTAGGTGTATCATCGATTTCTCAGGGTTTTCTAGATATAAGATCATATCATCTGCAAACAATGACAGTTTT
Source organism: Choloepus didactylus (assembly GCF_015220235.1). Lineage (NCBI taxonomy): Eukaryota > Metazoa > Chordata > Mammalia > Pilosa > Megalonychidae > Choloepus > Choloepus didactylus. The sequence continues at coordinate 13,180,685 of NC_051332.1, forward strand.
ACTTCTTCTTTTCCAATTTGGATGCCTTTTATTTCTTTGTCTTGCCGGATTGCCCTGGCTAGCACTTCCAGAACAATGTTGAATAACAGTGGTGACAGCGGGCATCCTTGTCTTGTTCCTGATCTTAGAGGGAAGGCTTTCAGTCTCTCACCATTGAGTACTATGCTGGCTGTGGGTTTTTCATATATGCTCTTTATCATGTTGAGGAAGTTTCCTTCAATTCCTACCTTTTGAAGTGTTTTTATCAAAAAGGGATGTTGGATTTTGTCAAATGAAGGGAAAGTTAAAAAAAAAAAAAAGAAAGAAAAAAGACAAACAAGGAAAAAAAAAAAAAAAGATGTAGTGCCCCCTTGAGGAGCCTGTGGAGAATGCAGGGGTATTTGCCTACCCCACCTTCATGGTTGCTAACATGACCACAGACATAGGGGACTGGTGGTTTGATGGGTTGAGCCCTCTACCATAAGTTTTACCCTTGGGAAGACGGTTGCTGCAAAGGAGAGGCTAGGCCTCCCTGTATTTGTGCCTAAGAGTCTCCTCCTGAATGCCTCTTTGTTGCTCAGATGTGGCCCTCTCTCTCCGGCTAAGCCAACTTGAAAGGTGAAATCACTGCCCTCCCCCCTACGTGGGATCAGACACCCAGGGAAGTGAATCTCCCTGGCAACGTGGAATATGACTCCCGGGGAGGAATGTAGACCCGGCATCGTGGGATGGAGAACATCTTCTTGACCTAAAGGGGGATGTGAAAGGAAATGAAATAAGCTTCAGTGGCAGAGAGATTCCAAAACGAGCCGAGAGATCACTCTGGTGGGCACTCTTATGCACACTTTAGACAACCTTTTTTAGGTTCTAAAGAATTGGGGTAGCTGGTGGTGGATACCTGAAACTATTAAACTACAACCCAGAACCCATGAATCTCGAAGACAGTCGTATAAAAATGTAGCTTATGAGGGGTGACAGTGGGATTGGGAATGCCATAAGGACCAAACTCCACTTTGTCTAGTTTATGGATGGATGTGTAGAAAAGTAGGGGAAGCAAAGAAACAGACAAAGGTACCCAGTGTTCTTTTTTACTTCAATTGCTCTTTTTCACTCTAATTATTATTCTTGTTATTTTTGTGTGTGTGCTAATGAAGGTGTCAGGGATTGATTTAGGTGATGAATGTACAACTATGTAATGGTACTGTAAACAATCGAAAGTACAATTTGTTTTGTATGACTGCGTGGTATGTGAATATATCTCAATAAAATGATGATAAAAAAAAATACAAAAAAAAAAAAAAAGAAAAAGAAAAAGAGCTACTAAAATGGGAGTCAGCAGAGGAAAAATCTGGCAGGAAAGTCTATACTCATTTCCATTTGATATACAGAATCAAAAAGAGAGGATATTTTAGAGATATTAGAATATAAAATCAACTATATTCCATTATTATTAAAACTGAATTTAAAAGAAGGTGAATGAGTATATGTAATTATAGAACAACGCACAGGCAAACCTAATGCTAAATTTGAATATTATTGAGATCTTTAATGCTGGTACCTTTTGAAGATAACTGATATCTCTTTTTTTAATTTATTTTAAAAACCCAGGCATGTGTAAGTGATAATAGGGTCTAAAAATATAATATATATCATCCTCAAAAACTGAAGCCAATTATTTCTAAAGAATAAATATTTGGAAAATAATAAAATCTATAGCTTTTTAATATACCAATGGGTAGAATTAGCTGAGAGAAATCACTGAGTTAGTTTCTAACACCTCTACCATCCTTCATTTCCTTGTGCCAGAATTTGAACAAGCAGTGCCTAAAGTAAATTCTGACAAACCACATGTCAAACAATTCTCTATTTGTCAGTTATTTGTAAAACTCAGAGAAAATAGAGAATTAAAAATGGTATCTGTTTTTAACATGTTAGAATTAAAAATAGTATATATATTTTAAATGTTGAGTAAGAAATAGATGGCAAGGATAAATTAAAAAGAATAAGAAACTAATTGCCCGAACCTATTCAAATTTTATAAAAAAGAACAACTTTTTTATGTTTCATTCATATTGAAATGATATAAACAAACTAGAGTAGTAAATGTTAAAATTTATTTAGGGGGAGGAAAACCACATAACTCTTAGGATGAGTAAATTTCCCAATAAGAGGTGCCCCTCCTTTTTTTTTCTCTCCAATGACATTTATTAATATACTTATGAAACAGAAGTAAAATTTTATTGTCCATTGTGCCAATTATGAGATTTAGGTAACAGAAAGAACTCACAAAACTATAAATATATACCCAAAATATTTGTAACAGGAAGATAATATATTGTTTCAGGGTAGAAAGCTTAATGCAACATTTGGGAGGTAGAAACCATCCAGGCACAAGTTTCAGTGACAATTCTCAGTCCCTCAGGACTTCTTTCCTATTGGAGCACAAACCAAGATGCCTGGGAGATATTTAGTCTCAAGGAAGTCACAGTCTCATTCTTTTATGATTCCAGTCATATAGCCAAAACCAGGAAGTGTGAACAGGTTCAAGAAACAGAATCCAAGGTAGCCTAACAGAAAACAGGGACAAAACACCATTATGCACATTTTCTATGCCATTTTCTGAAGCTGTCATGTTTTGGACCCACATATGACTTCATTATTAACTAGTAGATTTCATTCCACTTTGGCCTAAGACTGGCACCATGTTTCCAGGTAACACTGCAGTTAATCACAGAGTTGCAAGAGACCAGCTTAGATTAGCCCTCTACTTAAATAAATGTTAAGAGGTGAATAACTATCCCAGAGAAAATATGTTTATTTTCTTTTCTTAAAAGCTTTCTAGTGATGAACTTCTCCAAACCTGTCTTCATGGCCTTGTTTCTAAGGCTGTATGTGATGGGATTAAGGGAAGGGGACAACATAATATACAAAGCAGATAGAGTGAGAGCAGTGAATGACTTAGATGCTAAAATGACTTTTAGGTAAGTTGTTAAAGCAGTTGTGAAGAAAAGTGAAACAATCAAGTCTGGGACAAGTGGAATAGGATTTTGACTGTCCCTGTGTGGAAGGAATCTTTCTGACAGTAGAGAAGATGGAGATGTATGAGATGGGGATGCAGATAAAGCAGCCAAAATTCACTACTGCAGTAATTAAAAAGAGCAAAATTTCTGAAGCTATATATTCTGAACTTGAAATAGCCAACAACTGGGAATATCACAGAAGAAATGCTGTAATTTGTTGACCCCACAGTAAGAAAAATAAACAGTGTTTGCTATGTGTATAACCAATATTAAGCTGCCACTGAGTCAGCACATGGCTGCCATCTGCACACACATGTCCCTGTTCATGATGACTTCCTAGTGCAAAGGATGGCAGATGGCAGCATAGTGGCTGATGGACATTGCCATGAGAAGGAACAGCCCTGTCACTCCTGAAAAAAGCACCAGAAAGATCTGGACAATACATCCAAGGAATGAGATGTAGTTGCTCTGTGTCAAGGAGTTGACATCAGTTTTGTGCACAGCTGTAGAAATGAGGCAAAGATCAATGACAGACAGATTCCTTAGGCAGAAGTACATGGGTGTGTGGAACCATGGGTCCAGGGAGGTTACAGTGATGATGAAGCCATTTCCCATCAGGGCTGCCAGGTAAATTACTATAAAAACTACAGCTTGTGGTAACTGAAGCTTCCATAGGCTGGCAAAACCCAAGAGAAGAAATTCTGTCACCACTGAGATATTATTCTTACAATATTCTACAATAAAAAAGAAAAAATAAGTTATTATTTATGAGATCAAGACTTCTGAGTGTTCTTATTTAATGTTCATCAGGATCTAATCAATGTTTGCTGCCAAGGTGAATGTGTGTGTTTGCATATATGTGTGTTTGAGAGTATGTATTGGTTTGTGAGTAACTGAGAATGTGTTTGTGGCACAAATATGACATTAACAGTAAATTCCTACATGAAAATCCAGTTTATTACTCATGTTCCATAAGTGCTCTGTTTTATCATGCTTTTTCTTACTATTTATGAACATCTAAATATTTTGATTCTATTCAGCCATACAAAGAAATTAATTATCGTGCTATTCACTCATCACCAGATGGTAATGAAACCTAACCTGTGTGGCAGAAAGAAGGATATTAATTTATGTGTGACAGGGAAGAACAACAGATTTGTACTCTCATGTCTACCCATGGCATAGACTATTCCCATAAGGATTTGCAATTTCTGTTTGTCAATTAATAGTTTATTTGATTTATAAGTATCTTTTATTTTTCATTATTTGTCTTATGAATATATCTAATGAAGTCCTCAACATTCTTCTGACTTTGAATTAAATTTCTTTCTCCTCTATTTTAACTTCTCTTACATCTTCTGAGATTTTTAGAATATCAAATTTTTAGAATATTGTTATATCAGCTAAGTGTCATATTCCAAAAGTCACATCCTTGGGGTCTTAATTCCTCTATGCTCTCTCTTTTCTGTCTGATTCCTTTCAGTTATCTACTTTCACATTTATGTCATAATTTCATACATCCTTAAAATCATATGCATTTCTATAACTATGTGTATCCACATCAGTTTTAATTTGACATAACAGTGCTATTCAATATAAGGAAATGGAAAGGAATATATTTCTAAATACAAATCTGTCTTTATTTACTTTCTCTGTATTCTAATTTCTAATTCTCCTGTTTCTGAATCTCTGATGGACAGTTTACATAACCCATCTGTCAGTTCCCCCAATTTTATTGTCTAAATAAAATTGTATATTAAATGAATAATTCTACACATTTTTCTACTTTATTTACACATGTGAAAACTTTTTGGAAGGGAACATTTGAAAACAGTTTATAAAAGTGTATATATTTATGCTTATATGCTAGCATTATAATTTTCTAATACTACAGTTGAAAATAATTTCTCAATGTCTAAGTCTTTCTCCACAATTAACAATCTTTCTCTACCTATTTAAAAATTCAGTGAATGCAACTTATTGCACAATTATGAAGATTGTGCAAATGTGAAAAATTCACTCTAAAATGTGGAAAGCAGCTCACCCCTGGTCATTTAAAATTACCATGTAAGCAGCAATAAGCTTTTGATATTATTCTTTCTCCCATTCTTTATTGCAAAATTATACTTATATGCTCTTTCATTTAAATCTAACCTCTTTAAGTTGTGTCTTTTGTGTATACTTGCCCCAGCATTCCTATCTTTTCTTCCAATACTTTGCATTCATTTTCTATACATCTTGATTTTATAGTTTAAATAACAGAAATTGATGTAAAATAAATGAACTTATGAACTATTGTGACTGTGTCTTTGGAAGAAAGCAATATTTTTGCTCTCATACTGTATTGGAACAAAATCCATCAAAACCATTTTTTCCTTAAGTATTTCCATTTAAGAATTATCAATCCTTCAAGTATGGGAAAGGATTTATTGCTGAATTTTATAATGGGATATCTTAATTGTCTTTGTACAGGCTCTAAACACAAAGAATTCTTTATGGTTCCCAGATTATTTTGTTTCAAAACAAAAACTATTTTGACAATATCCTAATCATCATATAGATCAATTAGAAGAAGAATTGATCAATGATACTGTACCCTAAAATACAAATATATTAACATTTAAATATCAACATTTTACAAATTAATCATAACTTTTAAGTTCCTAATTCATTTTTTCTTCAAACTTTAATAGATTCTTCTCATAATTAAAATAAACTTTAACATTTTCATCATTTTTATTTATCATTTGCAGTTTGTTAAGCACACTGTTCTTTATTAAAATACAGATACATATTATGGAAATAACTGTTTCAAAGTCTTATACATCCCTGAACAAGACTGTGACAACACAACCCCATAAAATAAATACTTTCTGAGCACATAGAGTATGAACTAAAATAGTATTTTTATTCTATGTATCCCATTTAGAAGAGGCAAATATCCTCTGATTTTAAAACAAATATTTAATCACTCTAGACTTTTTTCTTTCAAACCTATGACTTTATATATGTAATTATAAAAAGCAACCAGAAAAATTAAAAATTAATACTCCCTGAAAAATCAATCTGTCATGTGGAAGTAATCAACAGGTTTATGATTTAGTTTCTGGTACAATTATTAAGCATTAAATCCAGGTGGACAATGTTAAATCTGGCTTTTGAATATTTAGAAACTCATTCCATAAGAAGCACTTTGCCTCTTGGATCTTGATGTTAGCAAAGAGAAATATTTGGTCAGAATAAACTCAACAAGGATAGTGGTGGTTTAATTTATTTAACCTTCCCTAAAATGCTTGAACTCCTAAATATTCCAAATGGAATTATTGGCACTGCAGTTGTAATTGACTTGCCAAATGTCTTCTTATATGTGGAATTCTCTTGCATGTAGGAATGGAGTATCATAATTGGTTGTTACTCATAAGTGACTTTAAACATACACAGATAATTATGATTCTTTATAATTAGTGAGACAACATAAAAATGTATTGTTCCAAACATTCCTCCAATCTTAATGGAGAAAGGGCCACATGTCTGACACACTCTCAAATCCAATTACTTCAATAACAGCACAATTCCATGTTACCAAAATTAGTTGCAACCACAAACTTGATTTCTTCTGTAAAGCTCTACTGGCTACTATGATTCTAATGGGTTTCTAGTCTATCAATAAAATAAGTATCAAAAAAATTTAAAAAAGTCTCCACAACATACACACAGTGAGACATATTAAAGATAATTTAACCAACTAAGCATAAGTTAACTTATACTTTGATATAGATAAACTGCTTAAAAAAGTAGTCAATATTTGTTAAGTGTTCAATACTACAGAGAAGAGTATGCTTACAAATTCCTTGAGACTGATTACAATGTAAACACGTATCAATTTCAGTGTCTGAAAGATTCCAAATGGATAATATGTTGTTGGATAAAGTTTTAAAAAGTTGAAACATATATAAATTGAAACAGTATATACTTGAGTGAAGGTATTTGTTTAATTAAACTGCTACCAACATGAATGCATTTATACTATATTTATCATATATTTTGAAACTTGTAATAATAATGTTTTGTGTCAGGGAGACAATGAAAGATTTGCAAATCCTCTTTTGAAAGACTCAAAATCTGGGTAAAAGTTTATGTGTTAACTTAAAATCATTGAATAGAATTAGAAATTAAAAGCATAAAAAGGTATGAAAAATATATTACTCAAAATGTAATCCATTAGCAAACCAATGAGGATGGAAATTTAATGAAACATTCAGTATAAACTGAACATTCTTTAAACAAAGACATATGAGTTAAGATTGAAATCTTCTAGGAGAATTGACCCCTTTAACATTATTCAATGCCCCCATATATCCCTGAAAATTTTCCTCATCATAAATTCTAATTTCTCAAATTTAATATACCTACTCCAACTTTTTTTTTGGTTAGGGTTAGCCTGGCATATCTTTCTCCATCACATTGCTTTTACTACTCTTTCTCTTTATAATTAAGTTTGGTTTCTTATAGATAACATAGAGATGTGTCTTGTTTCATTGTCCAGACTGAAAATCCCCTTATTTTAACTGGTGTATTTTACCATTGAAATTTAAAGTAGTTATTGATAAACTTAAATTAATATTTACCATTTTTTTGTAAATGTTTTATATTTGTTTCATGTCTTTTTTGTCATCCATTTCACTGTCTTCTCTGGTCTAAGTGAGCCTTGATATGATTTCATTCACTCTCCTTTCTAGCATATAAATTATGCCTTTTAAAAAATATGTACCTTGCCTTAGAGTTTCCAATACACATTTGCAAATAATCTATGCCCACTTTCAAATATTGTTATACATCATCTTGGATAATGTATGCACCATAAAACATAGCAATTCTAATTTCTCTTTCATCCTTTTCACACTATTTCCTAAATTTCAATTATTTATGTGCCATAATTTCATGGTACATTATTATTATTGCTTTTAACAAACACTTATCTTTTAGATCAATTACTAATAAAAAGAATAAAATAATTTTACATTCATTCATGGCTTTTCTGATGTTATTGCTTGGTTTATGTGGATTAAATATTATGAACTATAATATTCTCCTTCACTCTGAATAAGTGTGCCAGTATAATTGCAAAAGTAAAATTATTCACTTTTTTTTGAGAAAAAATATTTATCCTTCACCTGGAAGGTTATTTCACTAAATATGGAATTCTAGGTTGGTTGTTTCATTGTTGTTATTGCTTTCTTACTTTAAACAATTTAAATATTTTGCCTTTCATGGTTTCTGATGAGAAATCCAATGTAATTCTTCACATTTTTTAAGTAATGATTTTGTTCCTATGATATTTCAAAATTGTTGTTTTGTGTTTCTGAAATACAATGTTTAATTGAATATTATTTTGGTAATTATTCTCTGATGTTCTCTGAGATACTTGTATTTTTATTCTGTATTAGCAATTAATTTCAGAAAATGTTTGGTCATTATTATTTCAAATATTTTCTGCTCTGTTCTTTCTTCCTTAACCTTGTATTATTCTGATTACACTCTTTAAAATTGATCCACAATTCTTGGATGTTTCATTACATATTTCTTAAATCACTTTTTTCTGTTTGTATATCAATATGGGGAAACTCAATTGATATATCTCAAGATTACTGATATTTTCCTCAGTCAAATTCAATCTACTGCTGAACCCATCAAAAGCATTCTTCACTCTTTACTCTTAACATTATTTTTGGTTTATAATGTTTTTTGGTTTACTGCATTACTTTTTATTCTTTTTAGAGTTTCAATCTCTATACTTATAAATCCAATCTGTTCTACTTTTCTCATTTTTCCATTAGATCCCTTAATATATTAATCATGATTGTTTTAAATTCTGTCTGATAATACTAACATATGACCTACAAGCATGCTTAAAATATATCTTAAATATAGAAAATCTCAGGTAAAATATAGAGTTTTAGCAAAGAAAGAGAAGACATAAGTAAGAACCAAGTGGAAGTTTTAGAACATAAAACTATACTAAGGAAGCTTAAAATCACTGGAAGGGCTCAACTACAAATGCAAGAGACAGGGTAAAGAATTGGTGAATTTAAGATAAAACAATAAAAATTACCTAATATCACAACACAGAGAAAATAAAGTGATGAAATATATTGAACATCAAGCTTCTCTTAATTGTAAGTAATGGACTAATATTCATAATATTGAGACTTGAAAGAAGAGAAAAAGTGTTAGGCTGAAAACTTATTTGTATAAATAATGGCATGAAGTACCCCCAGATTTGTAGAGACATAAGCCAACAGAAACAAGAATATTAGAAAACATCAAGGAGGATAAATCCAAAGAATTCCACATAGAGGCACATCATAAACAACTTCTCAAAAGTAAAACAAAGAAGCATGAGAGAAATAGCACTTTATCTGTAGGTATAAAGTTATTCAAATGAGAGTGACTCTCATTAAGAATTGTAGAGGCCATAAGACAGTAACACAGCATTTAATAAATGCAAACAAATAATATCTGTCCACCAAGTATTCCATAACCAATGAAAATATCTTTTAAAAATAATGGGAAACAAGACATTCTAATATGAAGACCATTAGAATGCACCACCAACAGGTCTTTAAGAAAATAATCACTAAAGAACAGTATATTAACAGAAAGGAAATGATAAGCAATGTTGGAACATCAGGAAGGAAAAGTAAACTGGCCTGTAAATATTTTAGTATAACAATATAGTTTTCTTCTAATACTTATGTTAAATTACATCAAACATTTGAGACAATAACTGTAAAACTTGTGGTTCTAAAGGGCTTTAGAGTAGATAGTTTAGGTGATTATGCTATAAATGAGGTTAGAGAGATGTATAGGGAGGTAAGACATCTTCATCTCAATTGAACCATTAAAATGTTGGCTCCAGTAGACTATAATAAATAAATTATATATATTAAGTAATGCGTAAAACAACTGCTAAAATAAGTGTACAAAGAGATACATGGAAATACTATAAATGAATCAAAATAGAATATGAAAACTCTTCATATGCTCTACAGGAAGGTGGCACAGAAAAAAATAAATGTAAAATAGAGAGCATAAAGAAAAAATATAACATAAGCTAATGAAATTAAGCCTATATATATAAAAAATTGAATTAAATGTAAATGGTCTAAGTTAATTAAAAGACAGAAGTTGGATCAAAAATATGATGCAAATTCTTGTTCTATACAAGAAACTCACTTCAAATATTATTCAGGTACATTCAAATAAAGGAGGTGTTGTAGTTTACTAGATTGCATAAAGCAGATACCATGAAATGGGGTGGCTTTTTAAAATATTTAATGCAATTTTATTGAGATATATTCACATACCAAATACTTATCCAAAATGTACAATCAGTGGTTCACAGAATCAGTGGTTCACAGAATCATCATATACTCATGCATTCACCACAATCAATATTTTAATTTCATTTTTTGAGATATATTCACATGCTCTACACTCATCCAGAGTATAAAATCAGTTCACAGTACCATCATATTGTTGTGAATTCATCACCAAAATCAATTTTTGAGAGTTGTCATTACTGTAAAAAAATAAAAACAAAAATAAAAATATAAGGAAAGAAGATCACCCAACACCCTATCTCCCTTTATCTTTATTATTCATTTAATTTTTGTTCCATTTTTCTTCTCATCTGTGCAAACATTGAATAAAGAGAGTGTGAGTCACAAGGTTCATACAAACACACTATCACCCCTTAAAAGATACATAGTTAAACAATTGTCTTAAAAAATCAAGGCTACTGGGTTGCAGTTCACTAGTGTCAGGTATTTCCTTCTAGGTATGCCAATACAGTAAAAACTGAAAATTCATACCTATAATACAGATAAGAATAACCTCCAGAATGACCTTTAAAATCTATTTGAAATCTCTCAGCCATGAAACTTTATTTTGTTTCATTTCTCTTCTCCATTTTGGACAAGAGAACTTTCTCAATCTCATGATACTGCAGCCAGATTCATCCCTGGGAGTCATAGCCCGCATTGTCAGGGAGATTTAAACCCATGGAAGTTAAGTCCCACACAGGGAACAAGACAGTGAGTTTACCTGCTGAGTTGACTTAAAGAGAGTGACCATATCTGAGCAACAAAGAGGTTCTCTGGGGGTGAACTTAGGCACAATTAGAAGTAGGCTGAGCCTCTTCTTTGCAGTAGCAAGCTTCATAAGGTCAAGCCCCAAGATCAAGGTCAGAGTTCTAAATTTGAAGTTTCCAATGCTTGTAATAATATAAGTAATACCCCAGGTGGGAAGATTAATATTGTGCATTTTCCCCCAGTCACTCAGGGAGACTTTGCAAATACATTTTTATTTTCTGCACAAATTATTATAGGATGAATCAGGATTTCAACCTAACCTGTAAAAGCCAAGAAGATCTCATTCCCTAATCAAATTTCCAATAAAAATCTTTTTTGAACAATTTCATTACTCCAGACAAATAAAAATAAAAAAGAACACCCAAAACATCACATACCCTTAACCTTCCTATTATATATTTAATTTTTGTTTTTGTTTTATTACTCATCTCTCCATAAACTGGAAAGATGTGCAAGGTCCCGACAATTACTGACTCATACCATAAGAGCTACATAGAAATATAATCATCTTCAAGAATCAAGACTCCTGAATTGCAGTTCAAAAGTTTCAGGTATTTCCTTCTAGCGATTCCAATACCCCTCTCTTGTATCATCCTTTTATAGATATTTAGCTTTTGTATATTGCCTTTGTTACATTTGATGGGATTATACCACAATGTTTTTGTTAACTATTGACTCTAATTTGCATTGATTTTATTTGGCATATAGCCACCCCATTTTTAACACCTGGCAGTGTTGACATTCATTTGTTCTCCTTCATGTAAAAATAGCCTTATATTTCTACATTTAATCACCACCATTGTCCACTCTAGGTTTCATTGAGTTATACAGTCACAGTCCTTATCTTGCATCTGTCCTTCTGGTGTCAGCCATTCCTCTATCCTTCCTCTTCCAAACCTACTCATATTCAGCTTTCTTCAGTGTACATATATTGTGCTGTTGCCTAAAATTTTGTGTTTTGGATTTTATATGTCCTATCTTATTTTATTTTATTTTTCCTCTCTCTTTTTTATCCTTAATGATGGTCTTCATTTCTATGCTCTTCTCCAATCATCTCTCTCCTGTATTTTCATATCTGCCTGTAGTGCTCCCTTTAGTATTTTTTGTAGAACAGGACTCATGTTCACAAACTCTCTCAATGTCTGTTTGTCTGAAAATGTTTTAAACTCTCCCTCATTTTTGATGAAAAATTTTGCTGGATATAGAATTCTTGGCTGGCAGTTTTTCTCTTACAGTATTTTAAACATATCTTACCAGTGCTTTCTTGCCTCCACAGTTTCTGTTGAGAAATCTGCACATAGTCTTATTGAGCTTGCCTTCATGTGATGGATCACTTTACTCTTCCTGCTTTCAGAATTCTGTCTCTGTCTTTGACATTTGACAATGTGGTTATTATATGTCTTGGAGTAGGTTTATTTGGGGCTATTCTGTTTGGGGTATGCTAAGTTTCTTGGATCTGTACTTTTACATCTATCTTAAGAAATTGAAATTTTCAGTGTTTATATCTATTATTCTTTCTGCCCCTTTTTCCTTTTCTTCTCCTTTATCATCCCCACAATGCAAATATTCATGTGCTCATGTTGTCATTCAATTCCCTAAGACCCTATTCATATTTTTCCATTGTTTCCCCCTGCTTGTTATTGTGTGTAGGATTTCAGATGGCATTTCTTCTGACTCACTAATCCTTTCTTCTGCCTATTTAAATTTGCTGTTGCACATCTCCATTGTGTTTTTCAATTCTTCTACTGTGCCTTTCAAGCCCATAAGCACTGACATTTCTTTTGTCAAACTTTTGAGTTCTTCCTTATATTTGCCCATTTTCTTCTTTATATATTTCATCACTGTTGCAATATCTTCCCTGCACTCACTGACTTGATTTTTGAATTGAAGTAGCATATTTATTTGAACATATGTAATTAGTTGTTTTACGTCCTCTATCTTGTTTGAGGTATTAGTTTGTTCCCTTGATTGGGCCATATCTTCATTTTTCCTAGTGTGACTCATAAATTTTTGGTGTTTTCTATGCATCTGGTTTCCTTGATTAGTTTTTCTAGAGCTCATTTTCATTCTTTACCTAGGGTTTTCTTGTAGGTCACCTTTGTTGTCTGTTGTTTGGCATTCAATTCAACTTACTCTAGACCTATAGCATAACTTTTGTTTAACTGATAAGTGTTTTTCATGCCTGTTATTTTGGCCCTTGCCTTGCCTATATGTGACCTTTATTTTTCAGTTGAGTCTATAGAGATACAATTGACCCAAATTGGATTTTCCAGCCCAAGGAGACCCATGTCTCAGGAGGAGGATGTAATCAGTATCAAGTTTCCCTGAGAATGAGACTGAGTAGGTTGTCAGATTTTCTGTGGGGCCTCTAGACTCTGTGCTTTTCCTATTCTGTCCAGCAGTTGGCACCTGTCATCCCACAGTTCCCCAATGGTATAAAGAGATGTGGTGTCTGTAATTCTCAGCACACACTGTATCTGCCAGGTACATGGTTATGGCAAGCTTAAGCTCTTTATATTGTTGTTGTTTTCCCAGCCTCTGTGGTCTGAATTCTCAGAAGGAGAGACACCACTTTTGTTCGGCTCCACCACCCTTTTCTTTGGGACAATAAGCCCTATAAGAAATTATCTCCTTCACTTGACTCCTTACTTTGTCTCTCAGACCTGTTATCTCCACCCTTGCCTGGGTCAGTACTGAAAATTGAAAATTCCTGAGGTTTCCTCTAATGAGCTATTTAGAATAGTTTTTACAAAGGGAAGAAAAAATCCCCTTTTCAGAAACAGTCCCCAATTCCCTCAGTTTCACCAATCAAGAGCCAGAGTTTGTGCCTGTGACAATGTGTCTCTTTTCTTGGATGCAGTCACTTTACAGGGCTCAGACAACTATAAAATCCTCTGCTTTATTTAGTTTTATTTTTCTGTCAGGCTGACCTCTTCTCTGCCTAGAGAGACTTCAGTATTCCTTACTACTTGATCTGGGTTTATCTGTGCTTGAAGCTTGTATTTGATGGTCCAAATTTGTTAATTAAATCTGCCATTGTGCCTGCTTGAGCTAACCTCCCTTGCTTGCATCAGGGACTGGTTCTTTATCCCACAGAGGATTGTTCCAGCTCAGACTGCTGCACCAATGGAGGAGGAGCACCAGCTCTGCAGTTTGTGGACTGTACTTACAGTTCTATGCTGTGGTCTCAGCCTTTTTACCCATTCCTGACTAGCATACAATGTGTTTCCAGTCTTAGATGTCTCTCAAACTGTTGTTCTAGACTATTTGCTAGTTGTTCCTTGCAGTTTACTTGCTAGTCATTAGGACTAACTAAATTCCACACTGTCATATTGCCCCATCTCTGAGTTGACTATTAACAATAAGAATTTGTTAGCTTACAAGGTTGTAGTTTTAAGGCTGTGAAAATATCCAAATCAAGGCATGATCAGGACAATTATTTCTACTGAAGATTAGTTTCAGGCAATCCTGGAGTCACCTACCACATGTCAAGGCACAAGGTTGGGTCTGCTGGTCTTTCTTCTCCTCTGGGTTTCACTGACTTTAATTTATTGTTTCCATGACTTACCCTTTCTTTGCCTGAATATAATTATTTTATAAGTACCTCCAGGAAGAGTATTTAGACCCACTCTTGACCACACCTTAACTGAAGTAACCACATGAGAAGGTCCTAGTTACAATAGGTTTACTCCCACAGGAATGGAATAGCTTTAAGAACTTGATATTCTAGGTTACATGCAGTTTCAAACCATCATCTGCTACACCCCATAAAGATCTATTCTTTCCATATGCAAAATATATTCATTCCTTCACAATATCTCAAAAGCCTTAAATCATTTCAGAAAGAATATCAATGACAAAGGCTTATTAAAATTTGTTATACATATGGTCCATCCTGGGGCACAATTCCCCTTTGTGGACCTGTGAAACCTAGAGAAAAAGTTTTCTGTTTCCAAGATATAATGGAGGAACAGGCATAGGATAAACATTGACATTCTAGAAGGAAGGAAAACAATGGCCAGATGTCTCAAGTAATTCCAAAACCCTACATTGCACACTCCATTAGATGTACAGTTTGAGAGTCATCTAAAGAATTATGCTTTTTCCTCTAGGACTGATGGAGTGGCCGTCCCACCTCTTCCAAGTACTTGTGCAGTGGCCATGTTTTCCTGAATAATTGGATGCTGCTATTCCTGAATACCAGTGTGAAAATTCCACTCTATTCAAGCATTAGAATACTGGCCAGGCTCTAGGCTCCAACACTTAGCAAGCATTTTGGTGCCAGCCAGATTCTCTTCAATTCTCCAGGCATCTGAGAATACTGGGGTTGTAACACTCTTTCCAAAAAATGGGGTGAAAGTTCTGCTGTCTCCATGTGGCAGGGAATACTCACCCTTTCCATGAATACAGGTGGGCTCATTCTCTTGACCCAAGAAGATATCCTTGGTCCAGACCTCAGCTTCCATTTTCTGTCTGTGAAGTAGTTTTCCCTTCAAGCTGTCCCTCTGAGTCCAGACTAGCAGTGTTTCCATTCATATAGATCTCACAAAACACTTGTCTGTTTTGGATATAGTACACAGGGTTCCAAACCATCAGTTAGTATTCACAGGTCCTTTGTGAATAACTGCATGTCCAATCCTGACTTGCACTGAAATGGTTAACTTCTATGTTTAGTTAAACCCTCACATGGAGCACTATTCTCTTGGAGATTTGCTTTCCAGAAGCTCAGAATTTTCCAAACCATCAATATCTAGTTTCTTTTTGACCAGGAGTTCAGTTCCCACCTTATCCCTTCCTCTCACATTTTACTATAAGCAGCAAGGAGAAATCAGGCTGCACTTTTCACATTTAGTTTAGAAATCTGTTCAGCTAAAGTGTCCAAGCTTGTCACTTTCAAATTTTTCCTTCTACCTGCTACCAGAATTTAGTTTTGGAAAGTTCTCTGCCACTGTAAAACAGCAGCAACCTTTCTTCCATTTTGCAATTCATCAGATCAGTCTAAGTCTTCATCAGAAATATCAGTAGCTTCCACATTTCTAGCAACAGTCTGCAAAGAAGACTGGACATTTTTACCAAGCACCTCACAATTCTTCCATCCAATTATAAAACCATTTCCACACTTTTAGTATTTGCATTAGAAACACACCACTCTATTTATACCAATATGTTTTAGTTTGCTAGATTGCTTAAAGCAAATCTCATGTAATTGACTGGCTTTTAACAATGACAATTTATTGATCACAAACTTCAAGTTTTGATGCTGTGAAGATGACCAAAACTAGGCAATGTCAGGATTGTGCTTTCTTCCTGAAGACCAGCTGCTGTCAATTCTGAACTCCTCTGTCACATGGTCAGTCACATGGTGGCTTTAGATTGTCTCTCCCTTCTCTTCTAGGTTTAGTT
Source organism: Choloepus didactylus (assembly GCF_015220235.1). Lineage (NCBI taxonomy): Eukaryota > Metazoa > Chordata > Mammalia > Pilosa > Megalonychidae > Choloepus > Choloepus didactylus. The sequence continues at coordinate 13,197,240 of NC_051332.1, forward strand.
GCCTTCAGTTTCTTGCTTCCATGGCTTTCTCATTCTTTGTCTGAAATTCATTCTTAGAATGGACTCAAGTAAGAGGATAAGTACCCACATTGCACTAAGACTTAAACTGAGGTAATCTCAGAAAATTGTACTGACAGTTGTTTTACACACAGAGGAATGAATGAGTTTAAGAACATGTTTTCTGGGTTACATACAATTCCAAATCAAAACAAGATGGATAAAAGATATGCCATGAAAACCTTAAAAACATAAAGTACATGTAGCTCTGTTAATATCATAGAAAGTAGACATCATAGCATAGAAAATTACTAAGAGTGAGAAGAGAACCATAATTATAAGAATATGAATTCTCCAGGAAGATAGAAGAGTCCTAAATGTTTTTACCTCAAACAACATAACTGCAATGTAAATGAATAGAGAAATCACAGAATTTAAAAGAGAAATAGACAAATACACTAATATAGTTAGAGAATTCCACAATCCTCTTGCAAAAATTAATGGAACTCCAAGAAGGATAATAAGGAAAAACAGAAATTCAACCACAATATCCCCCAACAGGATCTGATAGGTGTTTATGGAAAACTACAACAAACAAATCAGAGTACACATGCCCTTCATGGGCCCATGGAACATTCACTAAAATACACCATATATTCAGCCATAAAATTACTGTCAGGAAATTTATAAGAATTGGGAATAAACAGAATATGTACTCTGACCATAATGAAATCAATGTAGAAGTCAAATATAGAAATATTACTGTAAAATGTCCAAACACTTGGAAAATAAACTACCCAGTTTCAAATAATACATAGGTCAAAGTGGAAGCCCTTAGAGAAATCACAAAGTATATTAAACTGAATGAAAAATTAATATACAACACACTGAAAATATTGGGCTTCTCTAAAGAAGTGCTTAATGACATTTTAGCAAAGTAGGAGAAAATTCTGTAATAAATATGTTTTATACACCTCAAGAAATTAGATCAAGGAGAACCAAATACAGACAAAGCAAGCCAAGATAAGGGAATACTAAAGCATAGAAAACAATAAAATTGAAAACTGGGAAATAGTGAAAATAACCAATGAAGCAAAAAGTTGTTTCTTCAAAAATTAAAAAAAAGAAAAAAATTAGGAAGATTTCAACTAGATATGAAGAGAGAAGACAAAATTCACAAATATTAGTAATCAAATAAGTTATCATGATATACTCTACAGTTATTAAATGGAAAATGTTACCATACTAGGAACAACTTTACAGTCCTAAATTTGACAAAACAAAGAAATGGACTAACATCTTGAAAACCAGAAACTACCAGACCTTACACAGATGAAATAAGCAATTCAGATATCTTACTAAAAATTGATAAAATAATTTTTAAAAACCCAAAAGAAGTATCCTAACCCATATATTTTCACAAATATCCACACAATATTAAAAGCATCAATATAACCAATTTTATATAATCTCCTCCTAAAAATATAAGAGAGCACTTACCAACTTATGTGAAATTTCTAGCATGACCTACTATAAAAAGAAGACAAATATGCTCACAGAAGCACATGGACATGCACACACAAAAGGAAACAAAAGAACTAAAAACAAATATGTTGCATGAATTTAGATATAAAAATCCTCAGAAATATATTGGAAATTTTAATTTGTTATTGTGTACAAAAACATATACTCCATGATCAAATAAAAATAATTCCATGTATGTAATACTATTGTAACTTTCAATAGACAAACAATGGATATCTGCTATATAAGCAAGCTAAAGTGGAAAACTCCTTTGATTATCACTTGGCACAGAGAAAAGCCTTAGACTAAAATCCAAAACCAAATCATCAGAAATATTCTCAGCAGAACAGGAAAAGATGGGAAATTCTTCAGCTTTATAAAGTGAATCTACAAAGAAATCATAGTGGTAACTTCATATTTAATGTTGAAAATTTTATTGTCTCACCATTGATTGGGAACCAGGCAAGGAAAATTGCTCCCATCATTCTTATTTAAAGTATTGTAGGAAATTCAAGCCACTGTAATAAGACAAGAAAATAAAGTAAAAGACACACAAATAAAGAAAAGCAAAATGTATTCAGAAAAAAATCTAAAATTTATAGAAATTTTATTCATAATAGCTCCAAACTGGAAATAACTTTGATATACTTCAATTGAAGAATGATTCAACAATCTGGACTTCCTCCATACTCTGGAAAATTATTTAGGATCTCAAAGGAAGAAATTATTGACACATGCAATAAATTGGATAATCATTCAGGGAAACATGATGAGTGACAAAAAGCCAATCAGAAAGTTTCATAGTGTCAAATTCCAAATTTATACCAATGGTGAAATGTCAAAATTTTAGAAAGTAAGATTACTTATTGCCATGTATCATGCATTTGGAGTTGATGTATTGGATGTATATGTGTTATAAGTTGTTATCTTGAGAGATCTTTGTGCAATTAAATTTGTATATATCTTAACTGGTGTGGTGAGTGCATAAACTTAACCATGATAAAAAAATTATATAGAACTTAATAGATACAAGTATACACTTACCAAACATAGTTGAGTATATGTAAAATTAGAGACATTTTAATAAGAATGGTAGGTTACATCAAAGTCAAAATCTTCATTTTAATATTGTACTATAATTTTAAAGTGTGATACCACTGGAAGAAACAGGATGTAATGTAATCAGGATATGAATATACAATTACCTCAACACCAAATTTTAAATTTAATAATAATCTATATCAATACCTATATCATGAATATTCTGCAAACTATATATGACATGATAAAAATTTATAGATAAATTAAGGAAAGGTAAAATGCATCAGATATCAGTGTTAAGTATTGTAAGCTTAGATAAGCACATACCCATGGCCATTAAAATAATGAGAATAAAATATATCTCTGGAGGAGGATATAGACTGGAGGAGGACCCTGCAAATGCTGAATTAAAGAGAAGGAATATCAGGTAATAATCTTCTGTCCCAGACCAGCCAGTCCTCTCCCCTTCCCCTCACTCAGTCTCAGTGTGGGAAAGGCAGAGAATCAACAGATGGACCCCCCACAATGGACACAAACTATTAAAATCTCTCACAGCAGTGAGACATACCCACAGTATTTAAAGACCTGGGGGCAAGAGGACATTTCAAACCCAGGTCAATATGGAACAAAGGGACTGAGGAAACATGGACAGAGACTGTGTTTCCAGCCCTGGGTCTGAAAGCCCTTCCCCTACCATTGAGTGAAGCAGCACCAGGTGACTTTTTCCTTGCCTGAAGGTTGGCTGTAGTACTGGGTCAACTGAGGGAGTACCCTGACAAAGATGGAGCTTCATACTGAGCCAGATTTGGACCAGCAAAGTGAGTGCATAGTAATCTCACAGTTTCAACCCACCTGTATAGATGCAACTTGGCTCAGAGACAAAGGAGTTTCTGAGGATGATTAACTTACTGAACAATGCCACCTGCTCAACAGTCCAGAAGGTGAAAGGGAAATAAAACACTTTTAAGTACATGTTCCAGACACTTTCTTAGGACCACAGGAGCTGTTCTACATGCCATGTATGGAAACCTGGCCCTGTTTTGGAGGAGAAATAAGTAAGACTCCACTACTGAAGCAGAAATGTAATCAAACCCAGGTCTTTCTGGCTGGCAAAAAACAGAAGACCACGGGAAACCAAGATTGTATTACCACACACACAGTGAACTTGCTGGGGTATGCAATTCCTGCTCCTTATACCTGTGACTGGCCACAGTGGGCACCTGATTTTTGGGGAAAGACCAAGGAGAAGAGCCAATCTGATCACTGGCCAGTGAGAGAAACAAAGAAAACATTGAGATCAAAGACAACCAACTATAAAACCCAAGGCAACAGAGAGAAACAATTTCCAGAATAAACTAATCAAGAAAATCAGATGCCTAGACAGCACAAAATCATGAGCCACATCTGGAAACTTGAAGAGGAGCCACAACTGGAAACATGAAGATATGGCCCAGTCAAAGGAACTAACACCTCAACTGAGATTCAGGAGTTGAAACAACTAACTAAATACATTCAAATGAATCTAAATCAAAGCATCTAGTTGAAAGACAATGTGACAAAAGAGATGAAGGATATAAAGAAGAAACTGGGTGACCATAAGGGAGAATTCATAATCTTAAAGAAACAAATGGCAGAACTTATTTAAATGAAAGGCAAAATAGAAGAGATGGAAAGTGCAATGGAGACATCAAGCAGCAGACTTGGAGAGGCAGGAGAAAGGATTACCAAACTAGAGGACAGGACATCTGAAATCCTACATGCAAAAGAACATGTAAGGAAAAGAGTGGAGGATTATGAGCAGAGCCTCTGAATGACAACATGAAATGCATGAATATATGTGTTATAAAGGTGTCCCAGAAGAAGAGAAGGGAAATGCAGCAGAAAGAATAATAGAGGATATAATAGATGAGAATTTCCTAACTCCCATGAAAAACAAAATTACAGGTCCAGGAGTTGCAATGAAACCCAAACAGAATTTATCTAAATAGACCTATACCAAGACACTTACTAATCAGATTGTCAAATATCAAAGACAATAAGGGAATTCTGAAAGCTGAAAAAAAAAAGCAATCCATCACATGTAAGGAAAGCTTGATAAGAATAAGTGCAGATCTCTCTACAGAAACCATGGAGGTGAGAAGGCAATTGTATGACATATTCAAGATACTGAAAGAGAAAAACTGTCAACCAAGAACCCTACATCTAGCAAAACTGTCCTTCACAAATGAGGGAGACTTTAAAATATTTACATATAAGCAGACACTGAGAGAGCTTGTGAACAGGAGACCTCCTCTACAAGAAATACTAAAGGAAGTGCTACAGACAGGAAAAGACAGGAGAGAGAGTTTTGGAGAAGAGTATAGAAATTAAGATATCATGAGAAAGAAAGAGGGTAAAGAGCAGGCATTTGATCCTGAAGGAGTATAGAATGTTCAATAAGAATGATTATATAGATGCAGAAATGAATGACACAATAATGTGTGATGGTAGCACACTATTTTAAGTACATTGAACAAAGATGACTGTGAGTACAGTTGAAAGAGTAAGGTTTGGGGTATGTATGACACCAGAAAGTAAAATAGAAGATAAAGCCTGGGACTGTAAAACTTAGTGAAATCAAGTTATATCTTCTGACTTCCTTGATGAATTATTATACTTTACTTACATTAAGTGTTTTTCTATGGTCTGTAAAGTTCTATGGCTTCTTAAAAATATACAATGCCATGTATTCATGTAACAGTATCATGAGAAAAGCTTTAGCTTAGAAATTCACCCATTCCAGCCAGTTTTTCTCCATTTTAATCTGCAACAAGCCCTTATATTTTTCCTATCTTTATAATTTTGTATTGTCAAGAATGAAATATAATTGGAATGATGTGATGCATAAGCCCTTCAGACATGTCTAGCAATATATACATGCATCTTGATAGATTATTTTAAAATTTTTATTGTAGTAATATATAGATATATTATTGTGGTAATATATAAATATATATATATATATAACAAAATTTTCATCAGTATTGTAGCATGTGGTAGAACTCAATTCCTTTTCATGATTGAATGATATTCCATTTTATGTGTACTCCACATTTTGTTCATTATTCTGTCAGTAAATACTTGGGTTGCTTCTGCCTTTTAGCTAGGGTCAAAATGCTACTATGAAAATTGGTGTGAGGTTAACTGTTTCAGTTCCTGTTGTCAATTCTTTGCTTCTTTGGGTATATATCTAGGATTGGAATTGTCAGGTCAAATAGTAATTTTGTGTTCAATGCTTTTGCAAACTGTCAATCTGTTTTCCAGAGTGGTTTCTCTGTTTTATCATGCTACCAACAATATATGTGTTCTTATTTCTCCACTTATCACCACTTATTTTCTTTTTTTTTTTTTTTTTTCAGTAATAGCAATTCCAGTGGTCTTGAAGTGATATCACATTGTGGTTTTGAATAGCGTTTCCTTAATGACAGTTGAGCAACTTTGTGTATTTTTATTGGTCATTTCTGTATCTTCTTTGATGAAATATTTATTCAAGTTCTGCAAGTATATTTGAAGTGATTTTTCTCTTTTGGAGATTGAGTTTTAGGATTTCTTTATGTATTCTGATATTAAACCCTTATAAGATATATAACATGCAGATACATGCAGATATTTAATTCAATTTTATTTAACATATAATATATATAATATTACATAATAGATATATAATCTTTTCACTTTCATGCAATGTCCTTTGCTGCAAAAATATTTTAAATTTTGATATATTCCAATTTATCTATTTCTTAAAATATTTTTGCTCATGATTTTGCTGCCATATCTAAGAATTAACTACTCCTATGTTTAGGTTTTTGTCCATTTTTAGTTAAATTTTCCTTTTTTACAAATTGGAGGTCCAACATGCACTTAGAAATTCAGTTTTCACACACCATTTGTTAAACAGAAGGTTCTTTTCATTGAATACAGTCGTGACCCTTCTAAAAAAGAAGTTAGAAATATAGGTATATATTTGTGGGATTATTTCTGCAACAATGGAGTCTAATCTGTTAGTCTACATGTCTATCCTTATGCCAGGACAAAACATTTTTTATTACCATAGCTTTTTAGTATGTTTTGGAATTGAAAATTGCTAGCCCTCTATTTTGTTCTTTTTAAGAAATATCACATGGATTATTTGGGATTGTCTTCTTTTCCTTTTCTCTTTTTTATTTATTAGAGAATTTGTGGGTTTACAGAACAATCTTGCATAAAATACAAGATTGCCATGCACCACCCCACCAGCAGCTCTCTGCAATGGTGTGGAACATTTCTTAAAATTGATGATAGCATATTTTTTATAATTGCACTATTAATTAAAGTCCATGCTATAACTTAAGGTTCACTGTATAGTGTAGTTCCATGCATATTTTAAAAATTTTTATTCTGTTGCCATATATAAAATCTAACATTTCTCTTTCTAATGACATTCAGATATCTACTTAGTATTTTTTGTTTGCTTGTTTGTTTGTTTGTTTTTGCATTCACAATGCTGTTGTCACTGTCAAAATTTCCATCATTCCAAATAGGAAACTTGTATATTTTAGCCTGAACTTCCCATTTTCTATCCCCAACTCATCAACTGGCAACCCATATTCTAGATTCTTACTCTATGAGTTTTCTTATTCTAATTGTTTCAAATCGGTTAGCTCATAAAATATTTGTCCTTTTGTGTCAAGCTTATTTAACAAAACGTGATGTCTTCAATGTTCATAATGTTACATGTATCAGGACTTCATTATGTATGAGCACTCATTCATTGCTAAAATGGTGTAGCCATTGTTGAATACAGTTTGGCAGTCCCATGCAATACAAACAGTGAATGCTGAGTCATAGTCTGGACTTTAATAGAAAAATTATAAAAAGTATGCCATATATATATACTACATTTAAAGTATCCATTCATCAATTTATGGATACTCAGTTTGCTTCCAACTCTTAGCAATTGTAAATAATGCCCCTCAGAACATCTGTTTGAGTCCCTCCTCTCATTACCTTTGTGTATATTCCTAGTAGTTGGATTGGTAGGTCATATAGTGGTTCTATACTTAGCTTTATGAGGAAGTGCCAAACTATATTCAACAATGGCTACACCATTTTACATTGCCCCCAGCAACAAATGAGTGTTCCTATTTCTGTAATCCTTTCCAACATGATTATTTTCTGTTTTAATAACAGCAACCATTATAATGAAATACAGATTGGCAGTTCCTCAGAAAGCTAAGCATTGAACTAACATATGATATCTCATTGTAGTTTTGATTTGCATTTCCCTAATGGCCAAAAATGTTGAGCATATTTCCTGTGTTTTCTGGCCACTTGTATGTCTTCTTTGAAGAGATGTCTGTTCAAGTTTTTTGCCCATTTCTAAATAGGGTCAATTGACTATTTGTTCTTAAGATGAATGATTTTTTTTATGTATACTGGATATTAAAACATTATTGTATTCCTTAGGTGCCCATAGAAGAGGCACCCAAGTCTCTGAGACTAGTCAGGCAACATCCATCTTTGTTCATCTAAGTACTTATCTGTTTCTGATTGAGAATCTAGAGAAAGACAGTTGTCATTAGATCTATTCACAATGCAACTAGTGGAATTAGTGAACTTGAAAGATACATTTATGGACTTCACCTGAGAAGGCAGGACCCAGCTGGAAACATCTCAGTGTGGGATGTGATGTTCAGAGATGCGATGCTGGAGAATATCAGTCATTTATTCTCAATGTGCTGGAGAAATGGTCTAAATAAACAAGAAATATTATTCATGCAACATATTTGCAGGAAAGACATATCTATCCTCATGCCATTGAAGAAATTTCATGCTCAAAAGAATGGCATTAAATATCATTAACTGCAAGATTTCACTCACAGATCCAGAGTTACTCAACATAGGAACAAAAGCCTACTTCAGCAATCAATTTGGAAAATCCCTCAGTGATCAGACAACAAAAACTAACTTATGCTACAAGTAAATCATATAAATATCATCTAATTGGTAAATCCTTGAGTCAAAGCTCTTGCCTTACACATTATAATGGAAATCACATCACAGAGAAACCATATGAATGCTTCCCATGTGGGAAAGCCTTCACTCACTGTTCTAACATGAGACAATATAAGAGAATTCACACAGGAGAGAAACCCTATGAAACTCATCTATGTGGGGAAAATTTTCCTCCTTGTTCTTCCCTTAGAGAACATGAGAGAACTCACACTGGACAGAAACTATATGAATGTCACATGTGAGAAAGCCTTCATTAATCATTTTAACCTTATATAGCATGAGATAATGTGCACACTGGAGAGAAACCTATTGAATGTCATTTTTGTGGAAAAGCCATAATTCATTGTTCTGACTTAGACAATACAAGATATTACACATGGAGAAAAAAAAAAACCTTGAATGCCAAATATGTAGGAAAACCTTCACTCAATGTTGTTCTCTGAGAGAGCATGAGAGAATTCACAATGGATTGAAACCATATGAATACCATCTTTGTGGGAAAGCCTTCACTCATCATTCTATCTTTACACAGCATGAGAGAATTCACACTGGACAGAAACCCTACGAATGCAATTTGTTGTGAGAAAGACTTCTCTCATTGCTCTGGCTTTTGACACTGTGAGGCTGGAGATATACCATAAGAATACCATCTATCTGGGGAACCTTAGTTTATTTTTCTACGCTTAGACAACATGAGGGAACTCAAACTAGACAGAAACCCTATGAAGGCTACATATGTGAAAGATTTCAGTCAATATTATGATCTCAGATCACATGAGACAACTGAAGCCATGAATGTTTTGAATATAGAAGAGGTTTCAGCCCCTGAGTGAAATTTTTAACACACTTGATAACTCGTACATTGAAGAAACACTGTAGTCAACCTGGTAGAGCCTTTAGTCATCCTGACTACTGCATCAATCTAAATCAAGCCATACTGGAGAGAATTGACATGAATGTCACCTATGTAGCAAATCCCTTGATAGCTGTTCTGATGATATCCAGCATGAGAGGACACATACTATAAGTGTAATGAATGTGGAAAAGTCTTTGTCCACTGCTCAAACTAATAATCTAACCAGAGAAATCACATGTGAGAGAAATTCTATTCTCTTTAATCAATATGTCAATGCATTCTTTTAAAATTTATCCTTTAAACAAGTCTGTTCAGTTATCTTTAAGTGTTTAAGCATATACTGTGAGAACATCTACTGGATAAGCATATATTGTGAGAACATCTAGTGGATAATGTTTGAAAACCTCAAGTGTATTTTAAAATAAATGGCATATTAGATTAATTCTTAAAATATAGTTTAGTGAATCATTCAAGTAGGTCAATGAATCTTAATCAAAACATTCATTATGTCTCTCCATAAACTGAAGTGTTAGTGTCATGTTCTGTCAGAAATAAAGACCATTGTTGCGTTTTTTTACACTTAGATTATATAATTCTACTTTCACTATACAATGTACACTGTCTTGTTCTTTTTGCCTTACAAGTTAAAGATTTGAGAAGGCTAGGTGAATTTTAAGTAGTAATTAGTGTGGGGTGATTGGAAAAGCACTTGAAGACATCTTTATATGTCATATTTGGTCTTGAGAAAATAATTTAAATGTTCTAAGACTTCATGTACTATTTTATGTGCAATTGTATTAAAATTTAGGCTGTTCAGCCCAAGTACTTTGGAATATTCATTTGTCCATCCCCATATGCATCCAATTCTTCTTTAAACAGAAATGTTACTTAGCAAATTCTCTTTAACAGTCTCTCTGATAGACACTGGGTATTAAAAGTAAGTACAATGATGATCTTCCTGATCTTCCTGTCACCTGGGGGCTTATTGTTCCTTGAATTTAGTTTAATGATATAAAACATGCTGCTTTTGATGAAACTGAGTCAATTGAAATACGACTATAATAGCTTTTTTCCATCATTAACTTAACATCAGATATTCAAATATATTCCATGAAGTAATTTTGAAACAAAGTTTCATTCATATTTAAAATTTATTATATTACTTCATTATGCATCTAATCCAAGAAAAATTTTGATTTGAAAGTCAATTGAAAAATACTGGCCCTTTAGATTCATTACATAATTTATTCTCAAAATAACCTTATGAAAGTCTTATTTGTGCTATCATATAACTTTAGAAGTTACTATATTTTCTTAACAAAACTTAGAATTAGAAAAGGAATAATAGGAGGAAACTATTGTATTTTCCTAGTAAAGACATTGCTGCTAAGTTTCCATCACTAAGAAAAACAACTCAATTTATGTTTTAGTCAGCAGAAATAATTTTTCATTGTATAATGTATTCTTTAAAAGTCACATATGTCTAGTTATCACATATTAAAGAATACTTTATTCAGGGAATCAGTTTTAGGCATATGAAAACTAAAATTATGTAAGAAAACTTGCAGATTTCGTCTCCTCCAGTGAGTTTTCTTATGTGAATTGAATCAATTACAGCACAAAATGTAAACCACCATAGAATATCTCTTACATAATATCTCATCATGTTTAAAAAAAAGAAACTTCTCCTATTTTCCTTTTTGTAACATTTCAGAATTCTGAAGGTATTTGGACTATATGTAAAATATTTAATTAAAGAGAGCTGTGCCTTGTCTCTGAATTTTTCTGCAAACACTTTCCTGCTTGCTCCATAAAACTCATTGATTAACATCTAAATAGTAATGCATTCTTTTATGTTTAGAGTCAATTAGTTAAGGTGGAAATTTATTGTGATTGTATATGTTATGAAAAATTCAATGTCTAGAAAACATTAAAAATGTTTTGAAAAAATGTTTTAAATATAAACAACAGTTATGCCCCTACCTCAATATTGTACCATGGATGGTTTCTTAAATTGCTATAGTGAAGCCTGGTGAAAGGCAAATAGATTCATTTACTGAAATGAAAAGATGAATAACAGGGATGAAAATGGATCTGAAATCTGGAAATCTGTGAATGATTGAATTTAGTGAAAGTGTCTACAGATTGTAATGGTCTTTGAAATTTTCTCCAAAGTTACAGATTAGAAATAAGAGAACAGCAAGACAGAACAATCAGATATTAAGGACTGCTTTCATCCTTCTTGGTCTATTTCATTGCAACCAGCCTCCATGGGTCCTCTTTGCACTCCTCATGCTGGTGCTCCTATGGCCCTGTTTGGCAACATCACAATTATCATGCTGTTAAGGCTGAGCCTCAACTCCACTTTCTGCTCAGCCAGCTGTCCCTCATGGACCTCTTGTATATCTCCACATCTGTTCCCCAAAAGGCCATCAACATTCTGTTAACCATCACAGCTCCTTCATTGGCTGTGGAACTCAGCTTTTTCACTTCATGACCCCGGTAGCTGTAGAGTGTCATGGCTGGGCACACTGATCAATGCTCAAATTCATGTTGTCTTTACACTGACTCTTCCTCACTATGCCTCCAGGGAAATCTACCATTTCTTTTGTAAGAACCCAACACTGTTGAAACTAGCCTGTGCTGAAACTTTCCCATATGAAAAGGGTCTATTTGTCAGTGTTGCTATTTTTGTCCTCCCTCCCATCTCAGCCATTATACCCTCCAATGGAATAATGGTGTCCACCCTGCTGGAGATAGGCTGAAGTTTGGAGTTCAGGAAAACCTTGGGACACTTTCTGTTCTCACTTGGCCATGGTGTCTCTATTTTATGGACCTTCATAAATACTTTCTGCCAAAGTCTTACCACTCGTTTCAGCAGGATGAAGTGGTCATGGTCTTCTATACCATCTTTACACCCATGCACAAACCTCTCATCTACAGTCTGAGTAACAAGGACATTGCCAGGGCCCTCAGGAAAGTTTTCAAGAAATGAGGACTGTGAAGTCATATTTAGCTTCCTCTAAAAATCCCAAAACAATGAAAACATTTACATTGATATGGTGTTATTTCGCATGTGCATATGTATATACATATATTTTACATATACATGGCAGATACTTCAAGAAATCAAGGACAAAAACTTATAGCCCCATACATAAAGTTAATATATAACACTATTTTTTCTTTATTTTAATCATTTTTATTATTTTACTCAACAGTGTATAATAGGGATTTTATTTACTCATGTAAGATATCAAATTAATTTTTTTCTTATTCTTATGGAATCATCACATTTGTTCAATTTTTTTAAAATGCACACATCCCCAAGAAGAAACATGATTTCTACTGGTAATTGTTTCTACTAAGAAAGTTGATTTCTTCCAAAGTATCATTGTTATGATATAAAAATGTATACTTTTAAAGTGCATAATTTTATTAAATTTTAAGTTGTATCCTTAAGTAATCCTAGCTCTAATTTCTTGACATTGAACTGTTAAATCAAAATGTGTTGATACTCTTACAAGTTTTAAACATGACTTCATTAAATGAGGTTTTCATTGCTAAACATCATTTAAAATTATTTTCTGTATTCTGTTTTGAGGTTATTTCTTAAACTGATAAAGGTAACTGCTTTCATATTTCCTTTGAAAATCAATATTTGGTATTTTTGCTATAAAATATAAATTTTAAGGAAGACTTGTCATTTATATTCATTGGATATAGAATGTGTAATATACCCTCTATTTTTACTTTGTTAGAATTAGTTTCATACTTTTGTTTAATATTTTCTTTAGAAAAATGCTTTGGGTGTAAGTTTTAGGAAACAACATCCTACAACATCTTTAAGATATTTCCCTACATTTTCTTCTAAAAATTTTATTGTGTTAACTCTGTTTTCATGTTGATCTGTTTTGAGTCTATTTTTGTAAAAGGTGTGAGATAGGAGTCCTCTTTCACTCTTTTGTTTATGGATATGCAGTTCTCCAAACACCATTTATTGAAAAGGATGCTGTGCCTCTGTCATTTTGGCTTAACCACCTTATCAAAGATCAAGTGTCTGTAGATAAGAGGGCCTATTTCTGAGGATTTAATTCAATTCCATAGGTTAGTATATCTGTCTTTATGCCAGTATCATGCTGTTTTTTTCACTGTACCTTTATAATATGCTTTGAAGTTAGTTAATGTGAGACCTCCCACTTCATTCTTCTTCCTCAGGAAATTTTTGGCTATTCAGGGCACATTGCCCTTACAAATAAATTTGGTTATTTATCTATTTCTGAAAAGTAAATTGTTGGTAATTTAATTGCTGTTACTTTGAATTGAAATATCAATTTAGGTAGAATTAACATCTTAACTATATTTAGTCTTCTAATCCCATGTACAAAGTATGTTCTTCCATTTATTTATGTCCTCTGTGATTTCTTTTAGCAATTTCTTGTAGGTTTCTGATTTGTGAGTATTTCAGTGAGGATTTTCTTGTGATATCTTTGTCTAGCTTTCATATGAGGGTGATGCTGGCCTCCAAGAATGAGATAGGTAGCTTCCTCTCCTCTATACTTTTTTTGAAGAATGTGTGCAGGAATGGTACTAATCCTTTCTTGAATGTTTGGTAGTATTCACATGTGAAACCATCTGGCCCAGAAATGTTCATTTTGGGGAGTTTTATGATGAATGATTCAACATTTTATTTCTGATTGGTTTGCTGATTATTTCTATTTCTTCTCAAGTCAAGTTGGCTGTTCCTGCTTTTCTTGAAAGTTGTCCATTTCATCTAAGTTGTCCAGTTTACTGGCATATAGTTGCTCCTAGTATCCTTTCACTTCCTCCTTTGTTTCTGCAGTCAGTTGTTATGTCCCGTTCCCAATTTCTGATTGTATCTACTTGCATTCTCTCTCTCTCTCTCTCTCTCTCTCTCTCTCTCTCTCTCTCTCTCTCTCTCTCTCTGTGTGTGGGGGGGGGGTGTTTGTGTGTTAGTCTTCTTCAAGTTTCATTGATTTTATTGATTTTCTTAAGGAACCAACTTCTGGTTTTGTTGAGTCTCTCCTTAGTTTTCACATTCTTAATTTCATTTATTTCTGCTCTAGTATTTGTTATTTCTTTCCTTCTCTTCCTTTGGGATTATTTATTTATTTCCCCTAGGTGAAGAGTTAATACAAGTATTTTTCTTTCTTCTTATTTGATATGGGTGTTCAAGGCAATAATTTCTCTCTCAGCACTGTCTTTGCTGCATTTCATATGTTTGATATGTTATGTTTTCATTTTCAATTGCCTCAAGATATTTACAAATTTCTCAAGTAATTTCTTCCTTGACCCAATGGCTGTTTAAGAATGTGTTATGTAGCTCACATATATTTGAGAATTTTCCACCCTTCAGATTCTTATTGATTTTCAACTTCATTCCATTATGATCCAAGAAAATGTTTTACATACTATAAATATTTTAAAATTTATTTAGACATCCTTTGTGACCTAACATTTGGTCTATCCTGGAGAATTCTCCATCTGTGCTTGAGAAAAATGTGTATCTGACTGTTGTGTGGTGTAGTATTCTATAAATATCTAAGTCTAGTTCATTTATCATAAAATTCAACACCTCTGTTTCCTTATTGATCCCCTATCTAGATGTTCTATCAATTGATGACAGCCATGTATTTAGGTCTCCAGCTATTATTGTGTATGGGTCAAATTCTCCCTTCAGCATTGTCAGCTTGCTTCATGTATTTTGGTGCATTTATATTATAATTGTTATATCTTCTTGATGAATTGTCCCTTTTATTAATATATAGTGTTCTTCTTTGCCTGTTCTAATTGCTTTACATTGAGGTCTACTTTTTCTGATATTAATATAACTACTCCCACTCTTTTCTGGTTGTGATTTCCATGAAATACTTTTTTCCAAACTTTCACATTCAACCTAGTTTTGTCCTTATGTCTGAAGTGAGTCTTTTGTAGACAGAATATATGTTGGTCCTGCTTTTATAATCCATTCTGCCACTCCATGTCTTTTTAATGGGGAGTTTAATCCATTTACATTTAATGATATTACTGTAAGGGTAGTACTTTCTTATACATTTTGTCTTTCTGGTTTTTTATTTCATATCTTATTTTTCCCTTTCTCTCTCATTTTACCCTCCCTTAAAGTCTTCTTTTCTACACTCCTATCCAAGGTTTTTTCTCCTGTTTTTCCTATTAGGCTGTAGCACTCCTTTTAGTATTTCTTGAAGAGCTGGTCTCTTGTTCACTAACTCTCTCAATGTGTTTGTGTGAAAATATTTTAAAATCTCCCTTTTATGAATAAAAATTTTGCCAGATGTGGAATACTTGGCTGGAACTTTTTCTCTTTCAGTATCTTAAATATATCATACCACTTCCTTCTCACCTCCATGGTTTCTGCTTAGAAATCCACATACAGTCTTTCTAGCTTTCCTTGTATATTATATATCACTTTTCTCTTTCTGCTTTCAAAGTTACCTCTTTATGTATGACATTGGACAAGCTGATCACTCAGCAACTTGTAGTAGATCTGTTCTCATCTATTCTCTTTAGTGTATACTGTGATTCTTGAACCTGCAATTTTAAGTCTTCCATAAGAATTGGGAAATTCTCATTCATTATTTCCTCCATGATTCATTCTGCTGCTTTTCCCTTCTCTTCTTTTTCTGGGACACCCATAAAACATATATTTCTTTGCTTATTAATGTAATTGAATTCTCTGAGACCCTGATCATAAGTTTCCACTATTTTCCCTCTATGTTCTTTTGTGTGTATGATTTCAGATGTCACATCCCCTAGTTCACTGATCCTTTCTTCTGCCCCTTCAAATCTACTGTCATTTATTTCCATTGTGGTTTTCATCTCTTCTATTGTGAGTATAATTCCTATAAGTTCTGCCACTTTTTCCAACTTACATATTCTTCTTTATGGTCACCCAGTGTCTTCTTTATATCCTTCATCTCTTTTGCCACATTTTCCTTCAGCTTGCTGATTTGATTTAGAATAATTTTTGAACATCTTTATTTGTTTCAACTCTTGTATCTCAGTTGAAGTGTTTTTTCCCCCTCTGGCTGGTCCATGTCATCTGTTTCCTAGTATGACTCATGATTTTTTGTTGTCTAAGCATCAGAATTTCCTGATTAGTTCATTCTGGAGATCATTTTCACTCTTTTACATAGGATTTTCTTGTTTGTTGGCTTTGTTCCCCATCTATTCTTTGGCATTCATTTCAAATTATTCTAGACCTCTAGCTTAGCATCTGTTTTATTAACCAGAATTTTTCAGCTCTTTTTTTCTCATTCTTTTCCTGCCTATATGGAACCTTTCCTTGAGGGGTTTCTCCAGATATGATAAACCCCAATCAAATTTTCTCACTCTATGCAGGCCCAGATCTCAGAAGGATGGTGTAATTCACATCAAGTTTTCCTAAGAATGAAACTTAACTGGGTGTCAGAGCCTTCTGTGAAACCTCTAGACACTGTGCTTTTCCTATTCTCTCTAGCATGTGGTGCTTGTCCACTTGCAGCTCCCCACTTGTGTAAAGAGATGAGGCACCTCTAGTTATCAGCACATCCTTCTCTTCCAGGGCTGTGGTTGTCTCAACCTGTTTTTGTTTCCCAGCACTTGGGGTGTGAGTTCTCTGAAAGAGAGCCACCCTTTGAGCTGGGCCCCACTTCCCACTTTTCCTGGGGATGATGTGCCCTTTAGGGAATTATCTCCCCACTTGACTCATTGCTTTGTCTGTCAGGCCTATCTTAGCTCTGCCCTTGCTGGAATGAACTGTCAATTGAAAATATCTGAGGCTTTCTTTAATGAGCTATTGAGAATAATTTTAAAGAAGAAGAGAAGCTAAAAAAAGAAAGAGAAAGAAAAAAGGAAGAATAATGAAATCCCTTTACAGAGCCATTCCTCATTCCCCATGGTTCATCAATCAAAGGCCAGAGTGGGTATCAAGCTCTGTGCAGCCTCCATCTTAGGACACAGCCCATTTCCATTACACTAAGGTCAGTGGTCTCCAAATGCCTTCATCTTTATTCTTTTATTTTATTTCATTTTATTTCTTCCTGTCAGCCCAACCTCCACTCTGCTGGGATTAAATCCAGAGTTGTAGCTTGGTTGAGCTACTTTCCCTTGCTCCAAGACTACTTAAAGATATGCCCTTTCTTGAATTATCTCCTTCACCTGACTAGTTACTCTTTAACATACTATAATTCCACAATTGTCTACAGCAGTGCTGAAACTTGAACGTACCTGCAGCTCCAATGGTCTATTGAAAAGTTAAAAAAAATTAAAAACAGAGAGAAAGTGAAGAAAAAAACATTTTTGGCACCATATCCCAGCTCCTCAAGTTTGCCAATCAAGAGACAGAGTCGGTACCCATTTCTATGTGCACCTTTTTCTTGAGGCCAAGCCCTTTTCAAGTATTCTGAGCTTCTCCAACTCTAAACATGTGGGTTTTTTATTTAGGTTTGCCTCCTGCCAGGTGAATTCTCCCAGTTTCTTTCATGGTTGTTCTTGATTTACCTGTGATCAGCATTCTGAATCTGTTAATTAATTCTGCAATTGGAGACTCGTTGAGTCACCCTCCTTGCCCCCAGCAGAGACTGTTTCATTTTCCCTCAGTGAACCAGCTCCAAGACAGCCAGCTATGGCAGCTGGGAAGGTGTGCCAGCCCCCTGGCCTGGGAAATTCACAGTTCTTCTTTGAGATTTCAGCGATTCCACCCATTCCAGACTGGTATACAATGTGTGTCTGGTCACAGAATTCCCCCAAACCATTTTCTTCTAGACATTTCCTGGCTAATTACCAGATATTCTACAGGAGTAATTAAATTCCACACCTCACCAGGCTGCCATCTTGCCTTTCCCCTCAAGGCTAAGTACTTTTAAAAATCTGAATCCATTGTCTGTTAGCTTTGCAATGAATATGGGCAATATATCTATGCCTTGTACTTTTGGTAGAATTAAATTTATACAAATTATTGATCATTATTGGTATAATTTTCTAGTCAGTATTCTATTGCTCTTAGATCATTTAATGGAAAAATCAGTTTAATGCATTAGTTAAATAAAATGACTAGTTGGTAATAAGTTTCTGTAAATTATGATCTTTAATTTGTTATACTTGAAATTCTTGATGGTATTTTCATGTGCCCAAGTCAGATAAATTGCCACTAATTAAAAGACATATATATTGAATAGATTTGTAATCTTTGGAATAAAACTATCAGAATTTACTAGGGAGATTGAGTATAGATTAAATTTAAAACTAGGAAAAAATTATTGAGCAATTAAATATCCAAAATATTATTTGTGATGGTTTGAATCTGTTATATACCCCAGCAAAGATCATATTATATTGATCCTTTCCTATGAGTATAGACCAATTGTGGGTGGGACAGTTTTGTTAGGTTATTTCAGTTGAGATGTGATGCACTACATTCAAGTTGGGTCTTAATACTCTTATTGGAGTCCTTTATGTAAGAATAAAAGACACAGAAAGGAACTGTAAAGAAAAGCCCAACGGAAGCTAAGGAAAACATAACATAAGCTCAGAAAGAAAGCCACAGATGGAGTTGCCAGAAGTTGAAAGCAACCAACCTGGCAAAGAAGGACCAGAAGAAACTGCAACATTTCTTCCTATGTGGCTAAGGTGTCCCAGATCTCCAGGAGCCTTTCTTCAGGAAGAAGCTATCATCATGTTGATGCCTTGATTCGGATATTTTTCACAGTGTCAGATTTTATCATGTAAGGAAATAAATCCTGTCTATAAAAGCCAACCCATTTCTGGTCTAGTGCATTTTGCCAGCTTACTAAACCAAAATAGTATTACACAGAAGAATACAAACACAAAATTGACTATTACAAAAGGAAGAAAACTGACTTGCAAGCAAAATATTTTCTTTTACCTCCTTTTCCATGACTTCCAAATTCTAGCAATGTCTTAATTGTCTTCTTATCTATAGTGATTTACCTATGTTGATGCTAAAATTATGATTTTAAATAGAAAACTCATGTCTTTGTGATACTATCAGAATGCAAAATTATATAGAATGGTACCATGACAATTGACTGCTTTGAAACTTGTCAAATTTGGTACTCAGTGCACTGATGTGAAAATTCCATACAGGTACTCATAATATTTTGGTACGCAACACACAAGTTAGAACTTGGAGTCAGTTGCTTCATGACTCACTACACTTTCCAGCTGAAACAAAGGGTCATGCATTAGTCATAAAGTAGGTCTTGCCTGTAAACATCTTCTTATTTTCTTATCTTAGCTTCTGTTGTCATATTGTGTATTTTTGTGTTTTCTCATCACAGGTCTTAATAAAATGAGCAGTGATAGTGCTGATCAGAATACAAAATTACTTTGCACCACTATTGAGCAAAGAAGAGAAATAGGCAAATATGAGGGCAGTAGTTGCATAACTGATCTTGCTAGAGAATACAGTATGCCTAGAACAACAGTCTCCAACATCATTAAGAATAAAGATGTGATACAAAGGTTGATGTTGCAAAAGCAGTTAAAGTTTAGGAGTTAGTGGAGAAACATCATGAATAGCTCAGCAGTGAGGTGTTACAGAAACCACAGAAGAAGCAGCAAGAAGTGGCTGAAGAGATTTATCCAGGTGAGGAAGTGATAAGGGAGGATATCTGCAGTTCCTTGATAGAATAAATATGTGCAAAATGGGAAGAAGTTCAAAACTTTGTGGTAAAGTACCATCCTGAAAAAGCTCTGACAAGCAGAAATGTGAATGTATTGAATGACCAAATTCATGTTTCTGAGGAATTCTGAAAAGAAGAGAGAAGCAGTCCTCATTGAATATGTTTTTAGTGAAGGTGATAAAGAGTGTCAGAGCCTGCGTTGCAAGTGGAAAAATGGCAGAAAAAAGAAAGAACACCTGAAGTGCAAGTTCCTGATGTTCTATTGGAGGGGGATTCTCCTTTCAAGCAACAATCCATATCACAATTTCCTCTTCACCACTCTCCTCCCACCATCCTATTAGGCCATGGACTCATCTCAGTACAGGAAAAGTGAAGTTTTTATTTCATTTAGTCTAAGTGTCTATTACTTTTAATGTTTATTTCTCATGTAAAATCATGATATACAATCATGCATTATACATATTGCCTTAAAAATGTGCATGGTCTTTGTTTTGGGAATGCATTAAACATGTTTACATTATTCCTTATGGGAAAAAATTATTTGATACTCACCAGTTTTTGTTCTCATCACACCTCCTGAAACCAATTAATGATGAGTACCAAGGTACCATTGTACCCAACATTTTTCTCATAAAATCTTTAGTCTCAAAATATGACAAGGTTAGTTTCTCCTTTTGTGCATTTTTCCTATACTGCACATAAAACCTAAGCTAAAAACTGTAAATCTGTACTATCATAACACTGAGATGTTTAATCAATCTATTCTGTAAAAATAAAATAACAAATTGAAATTATTTATTTGACCAAATTGACTATTTTGACCTGATGACTGGGTCAGCTGGCATATAGTTCTTCAGAGTACAGGATATGTAATACAGAGTATTTGTTTAAAAAAATAACAGCTACTAAGAATTCTATAGCCATGTATTTTCTGGAGTTAAGATGGGAGAACTATTGTTAAACTATTGTTAAATATCAAGAAATTTGCATGACCTACTCATAGAAGGTAAAGATGGTGATATTCAGCAAGATGTATCTCAGTTCTCTTTGAGCAGGATGATAATGCATCAATTTGTTTGGATGGAGAGACTTCTCATTTAGTTCCATGTGAATCATTACATCAGTGCCCAAAGTTTTCCATATTGGGGGCAGAGCTTTGGCCTCTCAAATTATTTGATTAAAATATCTTTTTAGTGTGCCTGGACTGCATAAGGCTCAAACTGGGATGCCAAAGATGTTCAATATTCATGGATATTGAATGAATTTGAAATGTTCAAAATGTTTTCCTACAGGGTTTCAGAAAGCTGGGAATAATTAAAATAAAAAATAATATTTTAGGAGTTGATGGGAAGATAAATAACATCCTTGAAAGTGGTTGATAATTTAAAACACATTGAGGAGTGTACTAATGTGATTCTGTAATTACTAGTGAAAATTTGAGGAAGAGAATTTAGTGAGGTATTAAAAGTTCAGCTATATTTCAAATATTTAAAATCACAGGAAGCCTGTAGTAGAATTCAGCTATTTTGATTTAATGTTACAATATAAATATCAGCTTGTTTCTATGTAATAGAAATATATTTATATATTATAGGTTTACTTGTAGTGAAATATTAAAAGTAATAATAAAAATAACAATAACAGCACATTACATACATCTGTCAAGAACTTTGCAGTGTGACATATCATGGGGCTACAATTAATGATTTGGTAATTTTTTTCCTTGACAGTTGATATACAATATTACTGAGATTTGGACTCCATTGTTTAACAGTTCTATTAGCCTATTAGTATATATAAATCACAGAAACTTCAACTCTAAAATGAAAGTAAAAATATGTAAATTTTGATGGGCAGAATTTCCCCAGTACAATGCCATTGTTTAATCCAGGAGGGTTGTAATAATTCTATTGAGTTTGATTAGAATGTAGTACAATATAGATCATAGTTATGTTATTGAATTTTCATTTTGAATATTACTAATATGGTGAACATTATTCAGATTTAGGATATGATCAGTAACATGACTGCAGTCTACATTTAATGTCAAGATATTTTATATCCTGTCAAAACCCTGGGTTCCTAATTGGGTGAAGGTGTATATAGCAGTTATAAGTAGTATGCAAGTTTTCAAATTAATATGGCAGTGGGAGTAACATTAATTTAAAATAAATATTTCATAATTTACTCTTCTAAGTACAGTTGTGCATCAGGTCACAAATTGAAGAAAATGAAGCTCTGGTGTCCCAATTTGCCATTTTCAGTTGAGGAAGAAAGATAGTTTTTGCCCAATGTAGATAAAACCTTTTGTATGATACCAGGCCATGTGGAATTAAGGCCAAACAAGCTCTGTTTCAAGAAAGAAAAAGGATAAAAAAGTCAGAATTGCAACCTCAAAAAGAAAGTACAGAGAAGTTTGGGATCTGATTTTAGATTTAACAAAATGACTATTTTGTAAATTGGTGGGTAAGATGGATGTGAACCAAAGAGGATCTACACAGGACTCCCATGGTACTCCTGAAGGGACATGGGCAGGTAATAGTTCACAGAGTTCCTGTAGACTGCCATCTAACACTGGCTGTGACCCTGGCCAATCAGAAATCAGAATTAAGGGGACACTTAGATGCCATTCACTCATATTGACCTATTGCAGGAGAAAGAAGGTGGAACATTTGTTGAGGATGCATCTCTAGCAACAGAACACTCTACTAAAACTATTGGGTCCTTGATTTTCTAATTCCAGCAAAAGGTACAGTATCATTCAAAAGTTAGCCAATAACAACATTTTGCACTTAGGCTGTTTCCACTTATTAGCTAATGTGACTAATGGTGCTTTAACAATGGTGCAAAATTAACCATTCAAACTCGTTTTCAGTTACTTTGGATGTATAATTAGAAATCAGATTGCTGAGCAATATGATGATTCTACATGTAACTAATCAAGGGACACCCAATTCTTTCTCTAAAGTAGAGGCACCATTTTACAAACCACCCCAAAATGCACAAGTTTTCTAATATCTATGCACCCTTCACAGAACATTATTTTGATTATTTGCTAATAATTCCCATTCCATTATTTTGATGTTTGTAGTGTGGAGAGTATAGTGCTATCTCATAGTGGTTTTGATTTGCATTTATTAATAGCTTATAATGTTGGACAAATTTCCCTATGCTTATTGGCCATTTATATTATTTTTCAGAGAAAAAATATCTATCTGTTCTAGTTTGCTAGAATGCAAAACACCAGAGATGGATTGGCTTTTATAAAGGAGGTTTATTTTCTTGCAGAGCCATAAAGATT
Source organism: Choloepus didactylus (assembly GCF_015220235.1). Lineage (NCBI taxonomy): Eukaryota > Metazoa > Chordata > Mammalia > Pilosa > Megalonychidae > Choloepus > Choloepus didactylus. The sequence goes on from NC_051332.1 coordinate 13,220,656, forward strand.
CCAAGATAAGTCATCAACAATCAGGTAGCTTCACTGAAGGATGGCCAATGGTGTCCAGAAAACCTCTGTTAGTTGGGAAGGCATGTGGCTGCTGTCTGCTCCAGAGTTCTGGTTGCAAAATGGCTTTTGCCCAGGATGCTTCTCTCTAGGCTGCAGTTCCTCAAATATGTCACTCTTTGCTGTTCTTGGGGCATTTTTTCTCTCTTAGCTTCTCCAGAGCAAAAGTCTGCTTTCAATGGTTGTTTTCAAACTGTCTCTCTTCCCAGCTCCTGTGCATTCTTTGAAGTGTCCTTCTTGGCTGTAGCATGCTCACTCCTTCTGTCTGAGCTTATATAGTGCTCCAGTAAACTAATCAAGGCCCATGCTGAATGTGTGAGGTCATATCTCCATGGAAATTTTCCAATCAGAGTTATCACTCACAGTTGGGTGGGGCAAATTTTCATGGAAACAATGTAATCCAAAGGTTCCAATTCAATCCCCACTAATACATCTGCCCCCACAAGATTGAATCAAAGAACATGGCTTTTCTTGGGGGACATAATATATACAAACCAGTACACTATCCAAGACTTTTATACTTTTTTATTTCAAGGATTTTCTTGTTGTGATTGAGCTGCAAATTTAAACATTCTAAACATAAATTAAACACATATAAGGAAAATTATTTCCAAATAGATCTCCCTTTCTGTTAAGATTCTTGTCATTTTCTTTCACAAAGGTTTTCAATTTTGATAAATCCCAAAAATTTATGTTTTCTCTTTGGCTCATGCTTTGGATCTCATATCTAGGAATCCTCTTCCTAGAATTTCCCCTATGTTTCTTCCTAAGACTGTTGATTTTTGCCCTTAATTGAAGGTCATTTTTCCATTTAAGATTGATTTTTGTACATATTGGGAAGTATAATTCCAAATGAGTTGCTCTTCAGATTACATAAAATATGGAAATCATGTGTTGACTCCTTAAAAATATTTTTGTCTTCCAAACCATGAACACAGGATATCTTTGACTTTACTGAGGTTTTCTTTAATATCTTTCACAAATATCTTGTTGTTTTCTGTATAGAAGTAATATATATTCTTGATTCAATTTACTTTTACATATTCATAATACAATAAGTGGAATTGTTTTCATGAGTAAATTTTAAATGATCATTGGTGAGGTATAGAAACAAATGCTTTTTGAGTATTGATATTCTACACTGCAAATAGTCTATATTAGTTCATGAGCTCTAGTAGTTTTTTTTTTTTTTGTGGATCCTAGAGGATTTCTACACATTTTGTCATGTCATCTAAAAATAGAGATAATTCACTCCTCCCTTAAAATTTGGATGATGAACATTTTCTTGCCTAATTTCTCTGGCTAAAATTCCCATTTTGATGTTGCAGAGCAGCAGTAATGGTGGGCATCTTATCTTTGTCCTGATTTGAATTTGGGGGACATTTTTGGTTTCTCATTATTCAGTATGATTTAAGCTATAAATTCTTCATTTATTGCAGTTATGTTGAGAACAATCCTTTCTATTGCCAGTTTTGTGAGTTTATTTATCAAGACATCATGTTGCCTTTCTGTGTCAGTTGAGGTGATTATATGAGTTTTTTTCTTCACTCTGTCAATGTGGATGTGATGGTTTTGTTCATGTGTCAACTTGGCCAGGTGATGGTGCCCAGGTGTCTGTTCAAGCAAGCACTAGCCTAACCATTAGTGCAAGGAAATTTGTGGCTGGTTAATAAACCAGAATGTCTGTTTATTAAATCATCAGTCAATTGGCTGAAGCTCTGACTGATTACATCCAGGAATAATGAAAGAATGCAATCTGCTGGATTTCATCCAATCAGTTGAAAACTTTTAAGCAAGACAGATAGAGGACTTTCACTTCCTCTTTGGCCAATCAGCAAAGAATTTCCTGAGAGTTCATTGAACATTGTCATTGGAGATGCCAGTTTGCTGCCTGCCCTACAGAATTTGGATTTGTGCATACCCAATGTTGCATGAGACACTTTTATAAAATATTGTAATTAAAAATACATCTTGTTGATTCTGTTTCCCTAGAGAACCCTAACTAATACGGTGGTGTACAACATTGACATTCTTCAGTTGAACAACCACTGCATTCTTGGGAAATCTCAATTGATCCTGGAAGATAATTATTTTAACAAGTTCTTTGATTTGGTTTGCAAATAAATCCCCCAAAGTGTGCTATTTTGTTGTATAAATCAGGCAACCCACTTGATGTGTGCCCTTACATATCTCATCCTAGGAGTTCAAAGACCATTAGCCATATTTCTATTGATTGAGGCCTTGCTGCCCATACTTGAAATTGTATAATCTTATCCTGACTTTGAAGTGTATGTTGCACCCAATTGTGTTTTTAATTCCAGAATTCTTTCATCTGCACATATATATCTAGAATCTTGGATATAGAGCAGCATCTTTTAACATAGATCTTGGCCAAATGTGCAGCCACGGTGAACTTTTGAATGTTTCCATTACTGTCATCAAGTTTGATTTACATTACATACTGAGTTCTCCTAAGTATGGGGATAAGATTGCCATGAATAATAAAATGGTTCAAATTTTCCTATTACTAAGGTTTCTTTAAAATTATTTTACAGTATTCATTGTGCAATTCTGGCATTTCTCTTCCACCTAGTGTTGGTTTTTATCATTGTTCATATTATATGTAAATTTGGCTGCACTGAAACCAAGTTGTTTAGCCAAACACTTGAATAGATGTTGCCATGAAGGTATTTATTAGCTGTGGTTAATATCTACAAATAACTTTAAGCAAAAGAGGTCACCTTTAATGATGTGGGTGGCCTTCAATCAATAAGTTGAAGGCCCAAAGTGCAAATACTGAGGTTTCCCAGAGAAGATGAAATTCTAGTGAAATTAAACAACAGTAAATCCTGTTTGAGTTTCCAGTCTGCCTGCAGGCCCTGTGGATATCATACCTGCTGGCCCATGCAATTGCTGGAGACAATTCCTTAAATAAATACTTTTAGCATATATATACTCACAATTCTGTTTCTCTGAAAAACACTGATATGGATTTATGTACAAAGAGTAGTTGAAGAAAAGAATCATCATGATGTTTCCAGAAGTGATACTGGTGCACATGGAATTGATTCTCTACTGTTAGTTTAAAGGCACAATTGAGTACTGTATTGGTAAATAGGACACTGAGTTTGAATGAAATAATGTGGCTATAAAGTTGCAAAACAATCAAAATGTCTATTTGATACCCTTAATTAAATATTTATAAAAGGAGGATCCTGTTGGCCATGGAGTTAATACCACAGAAAAATTTTCAAACTTAATAGTATAGTGATACTGGCTGGTTGCTCCTAAATGTGATGAAGAATATTGTGAAATAATAGTAAGAGTTCAAGGCTTCCATTTCCAAGAGCAAATCTGCCAAAAAGAAGTGGAAGCTCCTATGTCTCTCCTCAAAGATACCATATCTTCTCTAGCCACAGGGCTAATATTTCTAAATAGCACTTCAGACCCTAATCCACTACCTCAAAGATACCATATCTTCTCTAGCCACAGAGCTAATATTTCTGAATAGCACTGAATTGCAACCGTGAAAATAAACTATGGTTTTTCCAAATTTTCAGACATAAATATGAGGAATGTTCACATGGGAATGAGCATAAATGGCATGAAATGCAATGGGATGAATATAAAGTCATCTGGGCATAAGGTGGAGCAAAAATAATGTGCCAGAATTGCTAGTGGGTGTGTAAAATTGTACACCTGCTTCAAAAATACTTTATTGGAAATGTAATCATACCTTTAATAAGAGAAGTAAGAAACTATGATCACCAAAAATAAGCTAATAGATTTATTCACAAGGGCTCCAAACTGAAAATGGCATATATATCAATGAATAAAAAAGTGCAATAACAACTATGATGTATCCATACAATAGAATAATACCAAAATGACACAAGTGCAACATTTTGAAGAATTCACAGGAGATGAGAGAGGAGCTGGAATACAACCCAGAATCAGCAGATGCCACATCTTCCCAGCTAACAGATATTTTCTGGATGCAATTGGCCTCCCTTTATTGAAGTCATACTTCTGTTGATGTCTTGATTTGGATATTTTCATGGCCTTTAGACTGTAAATATGTAACCAATCCATTTCTGATATTTTAAAATTTTACTGAGATTGTTCACATAGCATGCAATTATCCAAAGATCCAAAATGTACAACCAATTGCCCAAGGTGCCATCATATGACTGTCCATCCATCACCACAATATTTTTTTCAATATTTAGAACATCTTCATTATTCCAGAAAAGAGATAACAAAAAAGTAAAACTTAACTACTCTCATACCCCTAACAATCCCTGCTTCATTATTGACTCATAGTATTGACATAGTACATTTGTTATCATTGATGGAAGAATGTTAAAGTACTACTTACTGTAGCACATAGTTGGCAAAAGGTACATTTTTCCTATATATCCCTCGATTATTATTTTTTGCCTTTTTATTAAGATTTATTCACACATCATACAATCATCCAAAGTATACAATCAATTGATCACAGTACCATCATATATAGTTGTTCATTCATCACCCCAATCTATTTTTTTAACATTTTCCTTGCACCAGAAAAATGAAAATAAGAATAAAAGAGTAAAAAAAGAACACCCAAATCATCCCCCTTTCCTGGCCTAATTTTCCTTTAGTTTTTTGCCCCCATTTTTCTGCTCATCCACCCATACTCTGGATAAATGGAAGTGTGATCCACAAGGTTTTCACAATCACTACCCATCTCTTATGAACTTCTGGTTATAGTGTCATACATCTGTTTTAGTTCATGAAAGAGATTTCTAATATTTATACAGTTAATCATGGACATTGTCCACCAGAGGATTCACTATTTTATACATTCTCATATTTTAACTTCCAGCTTTCCTTCTGGTGAGGTACATGACTCTAAGCTTCCCCTATCCACCACATTCACACACCATTCAGCACTTCTAGTTATTCTCACAATAATGTTCACCCATCACTTCTATCAATTTCCAAACACTTGAGTTCAACCTTGTTGAACATTATGCTCATAATAAGCAAATGTTCCCCATTTTTAGCCTTGTTCTATATCCTGGTAACTTAAATTTCATGTCTATCAGTTTACATTTTATAATTATTTCATATCATTGGACCATGCAATATTTGTACTTATGCATCTGACTCATTTAACTTAATATAAATGCCTCCAAGGTTTTTACATAAACCAATTTTTAAGACAGTTTTGTTCACTCACCATACATTCTGTCCTAAGTAAACAATCAATGGTTCCTTGTACAGTCACATATATATGTATTCACCACCATCACCACTATGTATATAAGGACATTTCCACTTCTACAAAGAAGGAGGAAGAGTCCAAGTAGGTAGAGAGACAAAAGAAAAAGGAAAAGAAAAAAAAAAACATGACAATTCAAAAGCAACAAAAGGAAAGATAGAATTAAACTAAAGTAGAAAAAAGAGTCAGACCATATCACCAACACCAAGGGTCCCATATCTCTCCTTTATATCCCCCTCTTATAAGCATTTAGCTTTTGTATATTGCCTTTGTTACATTAATGGAAGCATAATACAATGTTTTTGTTAACTGTAGTCTCTCATTTGCACTGGTTGTATTTTTCCCCAATACCACCTTACTTTTTACATCTTGCAAGGTTGACACTCACTTGTTCTCCCTCATGAAAAAAACATACTTGTATGCTTTATCACAATTGTTGGGCACTCTAGATTTCACTGAATTATAGAGTCCCAGTCTTTATCTTTCCTCTCTCTTTCTGGTGTCCCACATGCTCCTAAACTTCCTCTTTGAATCAGACTCACAGTCATCATTGTTCAGTGTATTTACATTGCTGTGCTACCATTGCACAAAATTGCATTCCAAACCTCTCACCCCTGTCTTTTCCTATCTCTCTGGCATGGTCCCTTTAGTATTTCCTGTAGCACAGGAATTTTGTTCACAAAGTCTCTCATTGTCTGCTTGTCAGAGAATATTTTAAACTCTCCCTCATATTTGAAGGACAGCTTTGCCAGATACAGGATTCTTTCATTTTTCTCCTTCACTATCTTAAATATATCACACCACTCCCTTCTTGCCCCCATGGCTTCTACTGTTAAATCCAAACATATTCTTATCAAGCTTCCTTTGTATGTGATGGATTGCTTTTCTCTTGCTGCTTTCAGGATTCTCTCTTTGCCTTTGTCATTTGATAACCTGATTATTAAGTGTCTTGGTGTAGGTGTATTCAGATCTATTCTGTTTGGGGTATGCTGTGATTCTTGGATCTGTAATTTTATGTCTTTCATAAAAGATGTGAAGTCTTCATTATTTCCTCTATTATTGCTTCTCCTCCTTTTCCCTTCTCTTCTACTTCTGGGACATCCAAGACACATACTATTATGCACTTCATGTTGTCATTAAATTCCCTGAGACATTGCCCACATTTTTCCATTCTTTTCCCTATCTGTTATTTTGTGGGTAGGATTTCAGGTGTTTTTTCCTCCTGTTCTTGAGTGTTTTCTTCTACCTCTTGAGATCTGCTGTTGTATGTCTCCACTGTGTTTTTCATCTCTTGTGTTGTACCTTTCATTTCCATAGATTCTGCCTGTTGTTTTTCCGAACTTTTGATTTCTACCTTATGCTCAACCAGTGTTTTCTTTATAGCCTTCATTTCTTTTGCCATATCTTACCTGAACTTGTTGATTTGGTTTTTGACTTGATTTAGCATATTTCCTTGAAAGTCTTTAATAGATTGTTTCATTAAAGTAAAATAATATCTGAACTGTATTTTGATTGATGTGTAAGTTTGTTCTTTTGACTGGACCATATCTTTGTTTTCCTAGTGTAGATTGTAGTTTTCTGTTTTCTAGGCATCTGGTTTCCTTGGTTATCCCAATCAGATTTTCCAGACCACAATGGATTCAGATCTCAGAATGGGTTTATATTCAGTTTCAAGTCTCCATGAGGGTGTGTCTTAGAAATTGACAGTCTTTCCTATGAGGTCTCAAGCCACTGTGCTTTTCATAGCCTGCCAGCAGGTGTTGCCTTCAGCCTGTCATTGCCAATGGGTGTAAGGAGGTGTGGACCCTTTAGTTTCCATTGTGTTGTTTTTCCCTAGGCTCTGGGATCTGGTTCTGAAGGGAAGATGGGTAGTAGACCTGGGCCCCACCTCCTTCCTCTTAGAGAAGATATACACCCTAGGGAGTTACCATCTGCATTTGAATAGCTCCTTTATCTCTCTGACTCTATCACCACCCATGTCTGGGTCACAGTGCTTCATACTGAAAATGGTTGAAGCTTTCCCACTGAGCCTCCCAGGTTGAGAGAGATAATAAGGGAGAGAAAGCCCCCATTTAGAGCCAGACTAAAGCCACCAGTTTCACCCACTGACCAGAGGTAACAACTAGTCTTCTGGGCTTTCCCTTCTGGGACACAGGAGTCATCTGGCTCTTTAAGGTCAGTTATTACCAAAAGCCTCTGCCTACTGGTTGGGGGTTTGCAGCTTGCATGGAGGAGTCCATGCTTGTTAATTAAATCCCCAGTTGGAGACAGTTTCAGCTCTATTCACTTGCTCAGGGATTGCTGTTTTCTATCACAGTGAGGTTTTACACATCAGCCTGCCATGGGGGAGGGCCTCCCAGTGCAGTTCTGCTGTTTTTACTTACAGATTCTCTGCTGCAATCTCAGGCATTCTTCCCAATCCAGGTTGTGGTATAATATGTGGACAGTCATGGTTGTCCTCCAGCAGTTATTCCAGATTATTTACTAGTTGTTCCTGATTGTTCACTAGTTGCTTCAGGGAACTAACTAGATTCCACTCCTCTCTATGCCACTATATTGCCATTACCCCCCATTTCTGGTGTTTTGTATAACAGCAGCAATATCAAATCAGAACAGAGACTAAAGAAAGAGATATTTGTTTGGTGGAAAAATCTATATTTTCTGTAACACACTATATAATTTAATTTGTTTGGCCACTTTATTCAAATACCATAATTACATGGAATTTTGATAGGTGATGAGGTCTGGTTGGTTGTACAGGTTAGCAGGAGTCTATGATACATCCAAGAGTAATTTGAGCAGAGGACAAAAATGTATTTGCAAAGCCTCCTTGAAAGACTGGGGGAAAATGTGGAAATATTTAACTTACCTACCTGGGGAATTACTGATATTCTTGTAAGCATGGGGGACTGCAATTTTAGTAGGCCACACCATTTATCTTTGGGCGTGCCCTTATGAAGCCTGTTACTACAAAGGAGAGGGTAACCTTACTAATAATTGTGCCTATGTTTCACCCCAAGAGAACCTCTTTTGTTGCTCATACATCCTTCCTCCCCCCTACATGCAATTTGACTCCCAGGGGTGTAATTCTCTCTGGCAATATGTGAGATGACTCCTCATATGAGCCTGGAACCAGCATTTTAGGATTAAGGAAGCCTTCTTGACCAAAAGGGGGAAGAGAAATGAAATGAAATAAAATTTCAGTGTTTAAGAGACTTCAAATGGTGTTGAGAGGTCATTCTGTAGCTTATTATGCATTTTATAGATATTCCTGTTTAGTAATTAGTGTATTAGTATAGTTAGGAGGAATTACCTGAAACTGTTGAACTGCAATCCAGTGTCCTTGATTCTTGAAAATGATTGTATATGTATATAGCTTATATGGTGTGACTGTGTGGTTGTAAAAACATTGTGGCTTACACTCCCTTTATCCAGTGTTTGGACAGATGAGTAGAAAAAGGGGGACCAAAAGTAAGTGAATAATAAGAGTGAAAAGGAGTAGGAGATGCCCTTATATATTGTTGGTAGTATTATGAAATGGTGTAGGCACTGAATAAGTTTGATGGGTCCTCAGATATTTGAGTATAGAACTATCACATGACCCATCAATCCTCTTTCTTGGTAGGCACTCAAAAGTTTGGAAAGCAGGGACTTGAAGAAATATTTGACAGCAATTTTAATAGCAGCATTATTCACAAGGGCCAAAAAGTGAAAGTAAATCAATTATTATCAACAGATAAATTGGTAAACCAAATGTCATATATATGCACAATTGAATAATATTCAATTGTAAAAAGACATGAACATCTGATTCATGCACAACCTTGAAGACATCATGCTAAATGAAACAAACCAGATACAAAAGACAAACACCATACAATCTCACTTGCAGAAAATATGGGTAATAAAGGAATATTAAAGAGAAAATATATCATAGATTACCTCAGGAAAGTGATGAGGGAGGAGTTATTGTTTTATAGGTGCAGAATTTCTGTTTGAACTGATGAAAATATTGTGGAAAATGATAGCATGATATTAATTTATTATTATCATGATTAATACTATTAGTAGTTCAGCTGAAAGTGGTTAAAATTGGTAATTTAAAATTGTGTTTATGTTGTTAAAATCAAAAGACAATATTATTATAAGACTTGATGATATTGACCATGGTTTTCATATCAGAATATTTAAAGGAATTGTTATGATAATTTTAGTTGTTATTAATGCCATTGTGGTTTTATTAAAATGTAAAAAAAAATACTTATTTGTTGGCCATGCATACTTAAGTAATTATTGATAAGATGATATGCATTAAAAAAACTAAAAATTAACAGGATGAGAAAATAACAGGATGTTAAAATCATTAGAAATGCTTTATTATGACATAGGGTTTAGAATGGTTATCTATTTTTGTTTATAATTGATAACGAGAACAAGAACATTTTAAAAATAAAGCCAGAATTACCTTCAACATTTTCTCCTTCCAAGTGTTCATATCTGTCCATAAACTGGATAGAGTGTAGACACAAGGTTTTGACAATCACACAGTCACACCATGTGACCTATATAATTACATATTCATCTTTAAGAAACGAGGCTACTGGGTTGTTGTTCAACAGTTTCAGATATTTCTTTCTAGCTATTTTAATACAGGAAAAACTAAAATGGGATATCTATAGAATGCATATGAGTTACCTACAGAATGACTTCTCAACTCCATGTGAAATCTTCCAGCCACTAAAACTCTACTTGGTTTCATTTCACTTCTCACATTTGGTGAAGAGGGCTTCCTTAACACTGCAATGCTGGTCCAGGCTTATCCCAGGGAGTCATATTCTGCACTGTCAGGGAGAATTACACCTCTGGGAGACATGTTCCATATAGGGCTGAGGGCAGTGTGTTTACATGCAGAGTTGGCTTAGAGTGAGAGAACACAACTGAGAAACAAAAGAGGTTCTCCAGAGATGACACTTAGGTACAATTACAAGTAGGTTTAGCCTCTCCATTACAGTAACAAGCATCATGAGGACAAGTCCCAAGACTGAGGGCTTGGTCTTCTAAATTGATAGCTCCCAATGCTTGTGAGAATATCAGTAATTCCCTAGGTGGGGAAGTTTAATGTTACCCTATTCCCCCATCCCTCCAGGGGGGTTTGAAAATGCTTTTTTTCTGTCCAGATTACTCTTGGATGTCTCAGAGCATCACACTAACCTAAGCAAACCAACTAGATCTCACTCTCTATTCTAAGCTCCACTTAATTCTGGTGTTTGTATAAAGTGACCATATAAATTAGATTATAGAGTGTGCTACAGAAGTTGAAGTTTTAAAACACAGTAAATATCATTCTTTACCTTTTAGTATGGTTTACCTTAGTCCTAACCAATTCTATTTCATTCATATCTCTAAAAGTCTGACCTCCTTTTCAGCTTCTTTAATATTTGCTCTATGGAGTAATGCTGACATCCATGGCTGCCAAACTGTGTCTCTGAATCTGCATTGTCACACAGATATGCAAAGTTCCAAGGACTGACCAGCTAATACATGAAGAACTCAGCATCTCAGAATTTAGAAATAACCATTTCAATGCAGGAATATATATATGCACTAAGAGCTTACAAGCTAGGACCTTTACCATAAGCTTCCCCTGAAAATCTATGGTCATAGATTCAATTATCAGAGTTTGTACTTTATAGTTAGCCCATATTAGTGAGGTGTTATAATGTTCATCTTTTCATTTCCATTTTGTTTTACTCAACATATTGTTCACAATGTCCATTCACTTGGTTGCACACCTCACAGCTCATTCATTCTGTAGCCACTCAATATAACATTGTAGGTATCCACCACAGTTTGTCATTCCTTTATTCAGTCATGTACCCTTATGCCAACTCTATCCATTGAAAACCATGAAAACTTTCACAAGAAACACTAGTGTGTAAATGTACAGTCATGTCCCTGGTCTTAATTCTTCCAAGTATATACCCAATAATGGGGTTGCACAACCATATGGCAACCCCATATTTATATTCCTGTGGATCCACCACACTTACCTCCAGGTGCCCTGCACCATTTTACTTCTCAACCAACAGTGATGAGGTACATCACTCTCTCCACTATTTCTCCACCACATGTATCCTTCTGTTTATTTTTTAAACAGTTTTATTCACACACCATACATTCCACCATAAGTAAGCAATCAATGGTTCCCAGTAGAATCACATAATTATGCAATCAGCAACACAATGAATATGAGGATATTTACATTACTTTTGCAAAGAGGAAGAGGAGAAAAACAAAAATAAAAAATAAAATAATGAAAATGAAATGTAATAGAAAAAATAAAATAAAATACAATAATATAATATACAACAAAAAGTCAGACAACATCATCACCATAAGGAATCCATACCCCTCTTTTATATCCCCTCTTATAGATGTTTAGCTTTGGTATATTGCATTTGTTACCATTAATATAATCATATTACAAGGTTTTTGTTAACTTTAGGCTCTACTTTGCATTCATGGTATTTTTTCCTCAATATCATCCCATTTTCAAAAGCTTGCAAAGTTGACATTCATTTTTCTCCTTCATGTAAAAACGTTCTTATATTTCTGTTTAATCACCATCATAGTCCTCTCTAGGTTTCACAAAGTTATACAGTTGAAGTCTTTATCTTATATCTTTCCTTCTGGTTTCATACATGTTCCTAGCTTTCCTTTTTCAACAGTACTCACAATCATTTTTTTCAGTGTACTTACAATATTGTGTTGCCACCACCTGATGCTGTGCTATCTGTTTCTGGATCTATACCATCGAGTCTATTGAAACTTCTAAACTCCGTCAGCATCTAGTGCCAGATTTCCATCATCTTCCTATGTCTTGGTTACCTGTGTTCTCAGGTTTAACCTCCAAATTTTGCTGACTAATGTTAGTTCATATTAGTGAGAATATTCAATATTTGTCTTTTTTTTCTGGCTAATTTCACTGAACATAACATCCTCAACATTCGTTCATATTGGTATATGTTCACTGACTTTATTCTGTCTTACAACTATGTAATGTTCTGTTGTATTTATATACCACAGTTTGCTTATCCACTCATCTGATGATGGACATTTGTGCTATTTCCATCTCTTGGCAATCATGAATAATGTCACTATACACATCAGCTTACAAATGTCTACTCTTGTTCTAGCTTTCAGTTTTCCAGTGTATATACCTAGTAATTGGATTTCTGGATCATGTGGCACTTCTATACTTAGCTTTCTTGGGGCTGCCACAGTGCATTCCAGAGTAGTTGCACCATTCTACATTCCCATTAAGAGTAACTAATGGCCATTCTAGAAGGTGTGAGATGATATCTCATGGTGGTTTTGATTTTTATTTCCCTAATAGCCAGTGAAGTTAAGCACTTTTTTTTGGCTTTTATAAAGGGAATATGGTTAAAATTTACAGCTCTAAGGCCATGAAATTGTCCAAACTAAGACATCAACAAGAGGATATCTCCAGTAAATGAAGGCTGATGGTGTCTGGAACACCTCTGTCAGCTAGAAAGGCATGTAGCTGGCATCTGCTAGTTCTTGGTTCCCAGCTTGTGTTTCAAAAAGACTTTCTCCAAAATGTCTCTAGGTCCCTCTCTCTCAGATCCTGTGTGTCCTTGCTTCTATCTCCAAGGGTACTTATCTCTAAGCATCTGGGGGTCCTCTCTTAGCTTCTCCAGGGCAAACTCTGGGCTTCATCTCTTAGCTTAGCATCTCCAAATGTCCTTCTGCCTGCATGTTCAAGTGTCTCCAAGTATTAGCATCTGCATGCCTTCCAGAGAAGTTGCACAATTCTACATTCCCACCAACACTGAGTGTGCCTCTTTCTCCACATCCATTCCACCACTTGTAATTTTCTGTTTTGTTTTTCTTTTGATAATGGTCATTCTAGTTGTGATTTGGTTTGCATTTCCCTAACAGCCAGTGAGGTTGAGTACATTTATGGATATGTTTTTGTGTCATTTGTATTTCCTCTTCAGAAAAGTGTTTGTCCATATCTTTTGTCCAGTGCTTAATTGTGTGGTTTTTATTTCTGTTGTTGAGTAGTAGGATTTTTTACATATTATGGATATTAAACACTTACCTGATATGTGGTATCCAAATACTGTCTCTAAATGTGAAGGCTACATTTTACTTTTCTGACAAAGCCTTTGATGCATAAAAATATTCAATTTTGAGGAGATTTCATTTATCTATGTCTTCTTTCATTGCTTGAAGTTTCAATTAAGGTCTAGGAAACCATTTCCTATTACCGTATTTTTAAGATATTTCCCTACATTTCCTCTAAATGTTTCATGGTCTTTGCTCTAGTGTTAGGGCTTTGTTCCATTTTGAGTTGATTTTTATATAAGGAGTGCGATCTGAGACCTCTTTCATTCTTGGATATGGATATCTAGTTTTCCAAACACCATTTATTGAAGAGGCTTCTCTCTCCTAGTTGCTTTGGTTTGACTGCCTTATCAAAGGTCAATTGTCCATAGATGAGAAGATCTATTTCATAACTCTCAATTTGATTCCTTTGATCAGCATATCCATCTTTATGCGAGTATCATGCTGCTTTGGCCACAGTAGTCTGTAATATGTTTTGAAGTCAGGTATTGTGAAACATCCTATTTAATTCCTCATTTTCATGGTATCTTTCTCTTTTCAGGGCACCCTGCATCCCCAAATAAATTTGGCTGTTAGTTTCTCTATTTTTGCAAGGTAAAATGGGATTTTAACAGGTATTGCACTGAATCTATAAATAATTTACATCTTATCTATATTTAGTCTTCCATTCCATGAACAATCTGTGTCCTCCCTTTTACTTCAGTCTTCTGGTATTACTTTAAGCAATTTCTTTCTGTTTTCTCTATATACATTTTTTGTGGCCTTGGTTAAGTTTATTCCTAAATACTTGATTTTTTGGCTGCTATTGTAATGGAAATTTTCAAAATTTTCTTTTCATGTTATCCATTACTACTACATAGGACCATTTCTGAATTTAATTTTTGATCTTTTACACTGCCACTTTGCTGTATTCATTTATCAGTCTATTAGCTGCTGGAAATTTTTAAGGATTTTCTACATATAGGTTAATGTCAACTGCAAACAGTGAACTTTAACTTCTTCCTCTCAAATTTAATCTATTTTATTTCACTTTCTTACCTAATTGCCCTAGCTAGTACTTACAGAACAATGTGGACTAACATCAGTGATAGTGGGCATTCTGTTGCATTCCTGATCTTAGAGGGAAAGCTTTCAATCTTTCCCCTTTGAGTATGATGTCAGATGTATGTTTTTCATATATTGCCTTTATAATATTCAGGAAGGTCCCTTCTGTTCCTATCTTTCAGTGTGATTTCATCAAAAAAGGAGTGTTCAATTTTGCCAAGTACCTTTTCTGCTTCAATCTAAATGATCACATGGTTTCTCCACCTGATTTATTGAGATGATGTATTACATTAATTTATTTTCTTGTGTTGAACTAGCCTTGAATACCTGGAATAAATCTCACTTGGTCCTGGTATTTAATTCTTTAATTGTGCTGCTGAATTCACATGCAAGTATTTTGCTGAGGATTTTTGCACCTACTTTCACAAAGAGATTTGTGTATATTTTCTTTTCTTGTAATACCTTTGTCTGGCTTTGGTGTTAGGGGGATGTTGGTTTCATAGAATGATTTAGGTAGATTTCCCTCCTCAGCAATTTTCATAAAGATTTTGAGCATGGTTGGCACTAATTCTTTCCTGAATGCTTGGTGGAATTCACATGTGTTGCCATCTGGATATGAACTTTTCATTTTGTGAGATTGTAATGACTGGCTCAGTCTCTTTACATGTGATTGGTTTGTTGAGACTATTTATTTCTTCTCACATCAATGTTGGTTTTCCCTGCTTTCTAGGAAGGTGTCTATTTTGTCTAAGTTGTCTAGTTTATTAGGATATAGTTGACCATAGTATCCTCCCATTATCTCCTTTATTTCTTCACGGTCATTGGTTATGTCCTCTTCCCCATTTCTGATCTTATTTATTTGCATCCTTGCTCTTTTTTCTTTTTAGCCTAGCTATGTGTCCATCGATTTTATGGATTTTATGAAAGAACCAATGTCTGCTTTTGTTGATTCTCTCTATTGTTTCATGTTCTCAATTTCATTTATTTGTGCTCTACACTTTGTTATTTCTTTCCTTATGTTTGCTTTGGAGTTAGTTTGCCATTCTTTCTCTAGTTCCTCCAGGTGAACTATTAATTCTTCCTTTTAAATATAAGCATTTAGGACAATACATTTCCCTGTCAGCACTGTCTTTGCTGCATACTATAAGTTTTAATATGTTGTGTTTTCATTTTCTGTTTCATCAAGATATTTACTAATTTATTTTGTATTTTCTTCCTTGACCCACTGGTTGTTTAAGAATATATTGTTTAACCTCTAAATCTTTTTGAATTTTCTGGCCTTGTATAAGTTATTTATTTACCATTTCATTCCATTGTGATCCAAAAAAAGTGTTTTTGCATAATTCAAGATTTTTAAATTTATTGAGATTTGCTTTATGACCCTACATGTGGTCTGTCCTGGAGAATGATCCATGACCGCTTCAGGAAAATGTGCATCTTGCTGTTCCTTGGTGTAGTATTCCAAAAACATTTGTTGTCTAGTTCAGTATCCTACAATTGAATATCCCTGTTTTTTTACTGATCCACTATCCATTGATAAGAACGTGTATAGAAGTCTCCAACTATTGTTGTAGAGGTGTCTACTTCTCCTTTCTCTGTTGTCTCATGTATTTTTGGCACCCAGTTTGGTACCTAAATATATATTATTGTTATGTCATCTTGAGGAATTGTCCCATTTATTAATACACTGTGCCTTCTTTGTTTCCTTTTATTGTTTTGCATTTGAAGTGCAATTTGTCATATATTATACCTATCCCCATATTTTTATGGTTGTTGTTTATGTGTGATATCTTTTTT
The DNA here is from genome assembly GCF_015220235.1 of Choloepus didactylus. Lineage (NCBI taxonomy): Eukaryota > Metazoa > Chordata > Mammalia > Pilosa > Megalonychidae > Choloepus > Choloepus didactylus. Next base: position 13,236,974 of record NC_051332.1, read on the forward strand.
GAACCTTTCACTTTCAACATATTTTTATCATTGTGTCTCAAGTGAGACTTTGGTGGCAGCATATAGAAAGGTATTGTCTTTTAATCCATACAGCATATCTATATCTTTTTATTGGGGAGATCAATCAGCTAATATTTGATGTCATTACTATATGGGCAGTACTTCAATGTATCATTTTGTCTTTTGTATTTTATACATCATGTATTATTAATTTTCTGTTGCTCTTTTTAACTATCCTGATACTTTTTATTACTATGTTTTTCTCCAAACCTCTCTCCTGTCTTTTCCCATCAGCCTGAAGCACTCTTTTTAGTATTTCTTGTAGAGCGGGTCTCATTCACAAACTCTCAGAGTGTCTGTTTGAAAATATTTTAATCTCTCCCTCATTTTTTAACTTCAGTATTACAGAGATATATTCACATGTCATACAATCATCTATGGTGTATAACCAATTGTTCACAGTACCATCATATATTTGTGCATTCATCACCCCAATCTATTTTTCAACATTTTCCTTACACCAGAAAGAATCAGAATCTGAATAAAAAATAAAAGTAAAGAGGAACACCCAAATAATCCCCCCATCCCATCCTACTTTTCATTTAGTTTTTGTCCCCATTTTTCTACTCATCCATCCATGCACTGGATAAAGGGTGTGTGATCCACAAGTTTTTCACTATCACACTGTCATCCCTTGTACAATCATCTTCAAGAGTGAAGGCTATGGGGTTGGAGTTTGGTAGTTTCAGGTATTTACTTCTAGCTATTCCATTACATTAAAACCTAAAAAGTGTTATCTATATACTGTGTAAGAATGTTCACCAGAGTGACCTCTTGACTCCATTTGAAATCTGTCAGCCACTGAAGCTTTATTTTATTTCATTCTGCATCCCCAATTTGGACAAGAAGATGATCTCAATCCCATGATGCTGGGTCCAGATTCATCCTCAGGTAGTCATATCTTCTGCTGCTAGAGAGATTCACACATCAAGGAGTCAGGTCCCATGCAGGGAGTAGGGCATTGAGACACCTGCAAAGTTGGCTTAGTTAGAGAGAGAGGGCCACATCTGAGCAAAAAAGAGGCATTCAGTGGGAGACTCTTAGTCACAATTTTAAACAGGTTTAGCCTATCCTTTGCAGTAACAATTTTCATAAGGGCAAGCCCCAAGAGAGAGGGCTCAGCATATCAAGCCATCAATCCCCAATGTTTGTGAGAAAATCACCAACAATCCAGATGAGGAAGTCCAACACTTCTGCATATTCCCCAAGCTCTTCAGGGTGTCCCTGAATATATATTTTTATTCTCAGCCCAAATTACTTTGGCATGTGTTGCTATTTCACTCTAACCTATACAGACCTGCCATATCTCACTTCATATTCAAAGTTCCATGTAATTGTGGTGTTTGAACAAACTGACAGTAGAGGTTATACCATTTAGAAAATATAGATCCTACACCAAATAAACATCTCTTTCCTTGGTCTCACATGGAATTTGATGTTTTAACACAGGGTCAGTTTCAACCTTTATCCTTTAGCATGATTTGCTATAGTCTTAAGCAGATCTGCTTCATTCATATCTCTAATTGAAGTCTGGGTTCTTTCAGCTTTTTTTTAACAGTTGGTATATGCATTCATAATGACATTCATATCTGCTGAGCTGTAGCTCTGAGTTTCTGGTTTCACACTGATACCCAATTTTCCAGAGACCAGTCAGGTTATGCACAAAGTGATCAACATCTCAGAGTTTGGAGATAACCATTACCATTCAGTAATAGATTTGACTGCTGTAAGAGCTTGCAATCTAGGGACTATTACAATAATCATTTCCCTGTTAGGTTGTGCTCTAAGATTCAATTCTGAGTTTACACATTGTATTTAGTCCATATTAGTGAGACATTATAGGGTTTCCCTTATTTTCTGGTGTACTTCCCTCAAAATGCTGTCTACAGGATCCATTCACCTTGTTGTGTGTCTCACAACTTCACTCCTTTTTGTAGTTGCTCAATATTCCATTGTATGTATATTCCAGAGTTCACCATTCTGTTCCTCAGTCAGTGTACCCTTAGGCCACATTGACCCATTGAAATCATGAATACTGCCTCCATAAACACCAATGTGCAAATGCTCACTCATGTCTCTACTCTTAAATCTTCCAAGTATATACCCAATGAGGTTGCAGGACCATATGGCCCCCACATTATTAGCTTCCTGTGGAACAACCACAGTGACCTCCAGAACAGCTACATCATTCTGCATCCTTATCAACAGTAAATAGGTACATCACTCTCTCCATGTTTTCTCCAGCATTTTTGACACTCTTTGTATTTTTCCTACAATTTTATAGAGATATATTCAATAACATACAATTATCCACAGTGAACAATCCATTTTTCCCTGTATCATCAAATAGTTGCACATTTTTTACCACAGTCAACACTTGAACATATTGATTACTAGGAAAAAGTTATTTTTGGTGAGTAATAAAAAGATAATAAAAAGAAAAATAAAATGTCATACAATACAATATAATAGTAAGGACAGAAAACAACACCACTACCAAGAATCCCATATCCCTCTCTTACATCTCCCTCTCATACACATTTAACATTGGTATATTGCCTTTGTTATATTTAATGGAAGCATATTACAATGTTACTGTTGACCATAAACTCCAGTTTGCTTTGATTATGCTTTTTCCTAAATACCATCCCTTTTTCAATACTCTGCATGGTTGATGTTCATTTGTTCTCCCACATGTGAGAACATTTTTATAATTGCACATTTAGTAACAGTTTTGGCCACTCCAGTTTTTACCAAGTTATACAGCCCCAGTCTTCATCAACTATCTTTACCTCAGGTGTCATATATTCCCTTATCACACCTCTTTAAGTTTTACTTACAGACATCTTTTTCAGTGTACCTACAATGTTGTGCTAACTTCACAAATTATTATGCTATTTCTGGATCTATAAATCAATTCTGCTGAACATTCTGTAGTCCTTTAGCACCAAATGCCTGAACTGTACCCTCTTTCTATCTCCTGATAGCCTGTGTTATCAGATTTTAACTCTCAAAGTTTACTCATTAACATTAGTTCATATTAGGGAGACAATGCAGTATTTTTCCTTTTGTTTCCGGCTAACTTCACTCAACATAATGTCTTCAAGGTTCATCCATGTTACATGTTCCATATCTTTGTTCTGTATTACAGCTGCACAATATTCCATCATGTGTATATACAACACTGTGTTTATCCACTCATCTGTCACTGGACATTTGGGCTGCTTCTATCTCTTGGTAATCATGAATAAATCTGCAATAAACATCCATCTACAAATGTCCATTTGTATCTCAAGTTTCAGTTCCTTTGAGTATGTGCTTAGCAATGGAAGAGCTGGGTCATATGGGAAATCTATACTTAGTTTCCTAAGGAACCTCCACACTATCTTCCAGAGTGGTTGCACCATTCTACATTCCCACCAACAAGGAATAATTGTGCCTTTTTCTCCACATCCTCTTCAGAACTTGTAATTGTCTGTGTTTTGGATAATTGACATTCTGGTAGGTGTGAGATGATATCTAATTTTGGTTTTGATGTGCATTTCCATAATAGCTATTGAAGTTGAGTATGTTTTCATGTTTTTGAGTCATTTGCATTTCCTCTTCAGAAAAGTGTCTGTCTATGTCTTTTGCCCATTTTTAAATAGGGTCGTTTGTCTTTCTGTTGTTCAGTTGTAGGATTGATTTGTATATTCTGGTATTAAAACCTTATCTGCTTTGTGGTTTCCAAATATTGTCTCCCATTGTGTAGGCTGCCTTTTTTACTTTTCTGACAGAGTCCTTTGATGTATGAAAGTGTTTGATTTCAAGGAGATCCCATTTCCCTATTTGTTCTTTGGTTGCTCGCACTTTAGGTGTAAGGTATAGGAAACCACATCTTATCACAGCATCTTTAAGACATTGCCCTAAGTTTTCTTCTAAGATTCTTAAGGTCTTAACATTTATGTGTAGGTCTTTGATCAAATTGGACTTAGTTTTTGTATAAGGTTTGAGGTAGTCCTCTTTCATTCTATTGCCCATGGATTTCCAGTTCTCCAAATACAATTTATTGAAGAGGCAACTCTGTCTCAGTTGCAATGGCTTGACTGCCTTATCAAAGATACATTGCCCATAAATGTGAGTCTATTTCTGAACACTCAATTCAATTTCATTTGTTGGTACCTCTATCCTTATGCCAGTACCCTGCTGTTTTGAGCACTGTAGATTTGTCTTATGCGTCAAAGTTTGGTAGTGTGAGACCTCCCACTTTGTTCCTCTTTCTCAAGATATTTTTGGCTATTCAGGGCACCTTGCCCTTCCAAATAAATATAGTTATTGGTTTTTCTATTTCAGAAAAGTAAGTTGTTGGGATTTTAATTGGTATTGCATTGAATGTGTAAATCAGTTTAAGTAGAGTTGATATCTTTATTATATTTATTCTTGCAATCCATGAACATGGTATGTTCTTCCATTTATTAGGTCTTTTTCAAATTCTTTTAGTAGTTTTTTGTAGTTTTGTTTGAATAGGTCTTTTGTCAACTTTGTAAGTTTATTCCTAAATATTTGATTCCTTTTGCTGTTATGGTAAATGGAAAACTTTTAATTTTTCCTGTTATTGCACATTACTTGTGTATAAGAGCACTACAGAATTTTGCATGTTCATCCTGTAGCCTGCCACTTTGCTGTATTCATTGATTAGCTCTAACAGCTTTGCTGTAATTTTTTTGGGGGGGGTTTCTACACATGGAATCATGCCATTTGTAAACAATGAAGTTTTACTTTTTTCTTTCCAATTTGGATGGCTTTACTTTTTCTTGCCTAACTGCTCTAGCTAGAACTTTCAGCACAATTTTGAATAACAGTGGTGACAGTGGGCATCCCAGCCTTATTCTGCATCCTAGAGAAAATTTTTCTTTCTCTCCCCATTGAGTATGATGTTCCCTTCAATTACTATCCTTTCAACTGTTTTCTTCAAGAAAGGATGTTGAATTTTGTCAAATGCCTTTTCTGCATCAACTGAGATGATCATGTGGTTTTTTTGCTTGATTTATTGATGTGATGTAATACATTAATTGATTTTCTTATGTTGAACCAGCCTTGCATACCTGGAATACATCCCACTTTGTTGTGGTGTATAATTCTTTACTGTGCTGCTGGATTTGATTTGCAAATGTTTTGTTGAAGATTTTTGCATCTATATTCATTAAAGAGATTAGTCTATAATTTTCTTTTTTGCAGTATCTTTGATTTTGGTATTCAGGTGATTTTGGCTTCATGGAATGAGTTGGGTAGCTTTCCGCCCTCTTCAAGCTTTTTGAACATTTTGAGCAGGATTTGTATTAATTCTGTCTTGGTAGAGTGCACATGTGAAACCATCTGATCCTGGGCTTTTCCTTTAGGGGAGATTTTTGATGACTGTCTCAATCACATTGCCAGTGATTGATTTGTTAAGGTCATCTATTTCTTCTTGGTGAATGTTGGTTTTTTATGCTCCTCTAGGAAGTTGTCCATTTCATGTAAGTTGTCTTATTAACATATAATTGTTCATAGTATTTTCTCATTATCTCCTTTATTTATGAAGAGTCAGTAGTTATTGTTTCCTTTCCCATTTCTGATTGCATTTATTTGTATCTTCTCCCTTTTATTTATTTATTTTTTGTTAGCCTAGATAAGGGGCCATGAATTTTGATGATTTTCTTAAAGAACCAGCTTCTGTTTTTGTTTCTTCTCTCTATTGTTTTTCTGCTCTCAGTTTCACTTATTTCTGCTCTCATTTTTCTTATTTCTTTCCTTCTGTTTGCTTTGGGGTTAATTTGCTGTTCTTTCTCTCATTCTTCCAGCTGGACAGTTAATTGCTCTATTTTTGCTCTCTTCTCTTTTAATATAGGCATTTAGGGTAAGAAATTTCTCTCTCAGCACTGCCTTTGCTGCATCCTGTATGTTTTTATATGCTGTGTTTTCATTTTCATGTGCCTTGAGGAGTTTACTAACTTCTGTAATTTCTTTCTTTACCCAATTGTTTACCAAGAATGTGTTGTTTTGTCTCCATATGTTTGCCAATTTTACAATCATCTGACATATTTAATTCCAACTTCACTCCACTATGACCTGATTTAGTCTTTTTCTAATATCAATATTTTCAAATTTGTTGAGCCTTCCTTTGTGATCCAGCACGTGGTCTATGATAGGGAATGTTCCATGAGCACTTGAGGAAAATATGTATCCTGCTGTCTTGGGTTGTAGTGTTCTATAATTCTGTCAAATCTAGTTCATTTATTATACAATTCAGCATCATGTTTCCTTGTTGATCTTCTGTCTTGATGTTCTATCCATTGATGAGTACAGTGTATTGAAGTATCCAACTATTATTCTGGAGTTATCTGCTTCTACTTTCAGTGTTCTCAGGGTTTGCATCATGAATTTTGTGGCACTTTGGCTTGGTCCATAAATATTTATGATTGTTGTGGGTCTTTTTGATGAACTGACCCTTTTTTAAGATATAGTGTCTTTCTTTGTCTCTTTTAATGGTTTTACTTTTGAAGTGTTCTTTTTCTGATATTAATATAGCTACTCCCAATTTTATGGTTGCTCTTTGCTTGAAATGTCTATTTCCAACATTTCACTTTCAACCTATATTTGTCCTTGTAAAATGAGTTTCTTACAGACAGCATATAGATGGGTCTTTTGTTTTAATCCATTCTACCAGTCTGTTTCCTTTTATTGGAGAGTTCAATCCCATTTAGTGTTATTAATAAAGACCATATAGATGGATCTTTTGTTTTAATCCATTCTACCAGTCTGTTTCTTTTTATTGGTGAGTTCAATCCCATTTAGTGTTATTAATGTAGGGGGCAGTATTTTCTTCTCCTATTTTGTCTTTTGGAATTTATATGTCATTTCTTTTCTTTTCCTCTCTCTCTTTTTAACCTTCCTGAGGATTTTTATTTCTGCATTCATCTCCAAACCTCTTTCTCCTGTCTTTTCCCATGACCCTGTAGCAATCCCTTTAGTATTTCTTTTAGTGCTAGTCTCTTATTCACACACTCTCTGTGTTTGTCTAAAAATATTTTAATCTCTCTCTCATTTTTGAAGAACATTTTTGATGGATATAAAATTCATGGTTGGCATTTCTTCTCTTTCAGTATCTTAAATATATCATATCACTGTCTTTTTCCCTCCATGGTTTCTGTGGAGAAATCTGTACAGTCTTATTGAGCTTCCCTTATATGTGATGGATTGGTTTTCTCTTGCTGCTTTCAGAATTCTCTCTTTGTCTTTGACATTGGACAATCTGATCAGTAAGTGTCTTGGAGTATATCTTTTGGGGTCTATTCTGTTGATGCACTGTGCTTCTTGAATCTAATTTTCTTTCATAAGAGTTGGGAAAATTTCAGTGATTGTTTCTTCTATTAATCTTTCTGCCCCCTTTCCACTCTCTTCTCCCTCTGGGGCACACATAGCATGTATATCTGTATGTTTCATGTTGTCACTCAGCTCCCTAAGACCCTTCTTGTATTCTTCCATTCTTCTCAGCATCAGTTATTTTGTGTGTGAATTCAGATGTCTCATCTCCAATCCACTGATCCTTTCTGCTGTCTGTTCAAATCTACTGTTGTATCCCTCCATTGTCTTTTTCATCTACTCCATTATGCCCCTCATTCCCATAAATTCTG